>NW_006286243.1:3993959-4024718 GCF_000327345.1 Myotis davidii | reverse complement strand
TTTTATGAAACAGCAGTTTTTTGCTCAGCTGTAATTATTCTGACAACTTTGACATTATGTTATCATCACAAGATCATGGTACACTCCAAGATAAAAAAAAAAGAGATTCATGGGGAATTAAAAATAAAAAAGAATTAGTACAAGTCTCCAAAATACCAGATTAGACTATCAAAGGTTACTCAGATAAAAAACTTGATATTTTCTGGTTGAATTAATCATAACTTTATATGCTTTAATGTGGGTAAGCAAACAATTCATGCCGTTCCTCGAACATCCCTCTACTCCCACTTCACACAAGAACCTACACATTTCATTTTAAAGATTTGTTGAAAAGAAATGTTATTATTTTAGAATCGGGTGACCTAGAATGAATTCTCCATATGGATTAGTTCTGATTCTAACTGATTTTCTCTGCAATTCCATCTCCCTCACTCCCATCAAAAAGAGGAATAGGATCTCAATTGTTCTATGGTAAATTTTTCTAAGTAAGCTGTACACCTTTTGCTCTTGATGTGGTCTATTAATACAATATGAAGCTACCATGCTATTCACTAAATTGTAATAGTCAGTCATTCTTATTTCTGATGCTAATCTGATTCTACAGAGCACATATGCATTCATAGTTAAATATTCTCAAGTCTGGTGTTTTCTTACAGAGTAACATAATTAAACTGCTTTGGGGATTTTTTCCCCAAGAAAGTTTGAGAGAAAGAGAGAGAGAGAGAGAGAGAGAGAGAGAGAGAGAGATCCAAAATGAAAAATGGAGTTTGTAGCTGAGTTTTAAATGCCAATTTCTATTTGTTTGTACAATTATCCATTTATTTTAAGAGTTCTAGCCAAAATGGGAGTTTGGAAGACTAAGCATGAAGAGGAAGGATGAAACAGATGCAGTACACAGTTAAGATCAAAGAGCCCCATCAATTCATTCGGAGAGTCAAAATCCAGCTGAGCCTCAGAACCCTGTCTGCATAATAAGAAAGGTTGAGGAAAACATAAGGATTAAACAGATGAGCTGTCTCCTGCGGAGGCGTGGGAGGGAAACCCCACTGAGACACTTGTAAAGACACTTTGGAAGAGCACACCTGCTCCTCCACAGTCAAACCTACGGGAGACCAGCCGGCCATAATATTAAACTGCTAGTTTTAAGAGAAAGGAATATATGTCCCGTGGATGTCTTTTTATTGGTCACGATGGTTTCAGTCCAGAGAAATGACAAATTAATAAATCACCTTCATTGTCCCAAGGTGACTTACCAAGTGCTTTCTTTTCAAAATTGAAAATAAAAATAGGTAGTGCTAATTTGCCTATGTTGTGGAACAGTATTAGAGAGATGCCTCCCTTATGATCAAAATATGTTTCCAGTGAATAATGTTTTCCTTGAATCAAGCTTGAATAATATCGGTAAATTATGTGATTTCTGTTTTCCATTCTCAGGAAATTATCATTTTTAGTAGCATGAAGTATACCCCAATTTTTATGAACACCATGCCAGGTTATATTCATTGCTATGCTAAATTATATCATTTGGTTCTGTATAGTAAGAATACAGCACCGCAGATGCACTTATGGTTCTGTGCCTGTGACAAATGTCACATTTATTCTAATGATTGCACCCCAGTGCTATGATGTAGCTACTGATAAGAAATTATTCTAAGCATAAAAACAATTTTCTTTTGAGAAAGCTAAGCAAGCTTGACCTTTAGCAACACAGACCTACGGGGGCGGGGGGAATTGTATGAAGTTATAACATTAGATTTCAAATGAAATTTTAAAACTTTACTTTTTGTATGGGTTAACTTTCTCAAGCACTCCATGTAGAATGGTTTAAATATGTGATTCACAGACCCAAATATATGGTAAACATTAGCTTTGGTTTTGTTTACCTAAACAAGCAATCATAGAGTCTCTCAAGAGTAGAATAAGTGGTAAAACATCATGAAGTGGTTTCATGGGGTTGGAGTGTAGTCTTTGACCTGCTCCCTAGCAGTCTAATTACAGTCTCACTCCTCAACCTATGCTTTTTTTTTTTTTACCCTGTTGATTATGTGAAAGGCACTGAGGGATACAGATAATTACATGGGAGCCATAAGGAACAACACTAAACGCTAAATGTCAATTGTATGATGTAAATACATGCTATAGAAATGGACCACTGAGGATGAAGAAATGATAATTTCCTGAGAATGGGAAATGAAACTCACTTAAGAGGTGTGATTTGATTTAGGACATGAAGAATAGTGTAGAGATAGAAGTAAAAGGGAGAGAATGGGTTTTCCAGGGGTTAAGTACACAGGTAGAAGAATCTAGAATCCAAAGTGAGAGAGAGCACATAATTCCATTCAGCTAGAGGACAGAGAAACATGCGTGATGTTAACACATCATTATGAGGAGTCTTTCTTTACTTGTACATAAGACTGGTTTTCCCCAGTCTTTCTCAAGATGCAGTCTGAAGAAGCATATGGCAATCCTACTAAAAACTCAGATGATCCAAACCACTCCAGACCTTGTGAATGAGAATCTTCAGGGATGAGAACTGAGAAACTGGGTTTCTTAAACTCACAAATTACAATATTATTTTAATCTCTTAGCAGCAACAGGGAACCTTAAAAGTATTTGGGGAGAGTGAACTGAAGGATATGTTAGGACTTTGGGAAAAGAGGGTTGGGAGACATGAAGAAATGCTAGGCAAGAAGTCCAAATCAGAATTTCTTATTTTATCCTAAGTGAGTGCTAATAATAATTACCTTTGCTCTAAAAAAATCAACATTTTTATTTCTCTCAAAAGTATAACCCAGAAATTTATCAGAATTTCCTCTATATCAATAATGCCTACCAAAATTATAATGCCTACCAAAATTGTAAATACCCACACTCTTTAACAACAACAACAAAAAGTCTAGCTTAGAGTATAAATACAGAAGTGCAAATACACACACACAGATGCTCATAGAACACTTAATCTACAGAAAAAGGTGGAAACACTATATAAGAACATAAGTAAGAAAATAATTACATCAAGTACATATGTCTTACAGAAAGCTATGCAGTTATAGTCACAAATTCATAACTTACTATATATGGGAATGCTAAATATGAACACGTATTTTACACTTAAGTTTAATAGTAATTCATTTTCATAATGACATCCAACAGATGCTATTTATATTGCTAAATTTATACTATGTAAAAGATGAAGCTTTTTCTACACCAACATAGCAATTTAAAAAATTTAAAAACTAATTTATGTAATTTTTAGAAGTCAGAAAATTTATTTTAACTCTTAAACATTATTTTTACAAACAAACCCATAACTTTAACATGAAATTTTCTAGAGTTAAGTAGATTTGTATATATATTCCCCAGTTTTTTCAATTTTTTAGCAATTGGTTTTAATCTGGGTTGTAGCTTTACTCCAATTTTAAGAAATACAAGAAGGTAAAATATAAACTAGTGATGGTGTAGTCACATTTTCATGTATTCAATAGTTCCAAAGGGACACCTTTGCTGCTGTATAGGCTACAGAGAAAGGAAGAGCTTCCCCAAGCCTATTCAGATAGGAAATAATGAGGAGAAAACGTATGTAGAGTTTCATAGAGTAGGATGGCAATTAGCAAGTCCCACTGTTCTTATTTTATTTAAATCATTTTTTAAGTTCATGTTTTAGAAGTTCTTAAGTGAAGTATCCTTTCCATAAATGTAAAGTTAGAACTTTTAATAAAATTTAAAAATCATATAAAAGGGTTTCTCTAGATTATGATTTAAAAAAAAATACACACCAGTCAGCTATTGTTGAAATGGTTTTTCATCATTTAAACATAAATATGTTAAAACATAAATATATTAAAATATGTTTCATCTCTCCAGTGTTTGGAGTTTTAGAAACCCTTTGAACCCAATAGTACAGTCAGATCCATACAGAGAACATTTAGGAAGAAACTAAAAAAATTCACCAACAAGGAGCTGATAGAAGAGACAAAGTATACACTTGTAAAATAATTAGAAAATATTTTTAAAAGAATAGTGTTTCGATGTGTCAGACAATCATAAAATAAAAACAAAAGAATGGGCCACCAACATATCTCTAACAATTTCTCTGGTATTTCCCAAATCTTTAGGTAAGGTCATTTCCCCCCATAACTTTACCGAACATGTAAGCATATATTTCAGAACATGTATAAATATCTTCAACTTCAGCTATACTAATTTATTTTTCTCCCCCCAATCCTACCCCAAGATTTCTCGCCCTATAGCTATGTAAGAACTGAAAATATTAGAGGTAAAATAGTAAAATCCCATGGTACATTTTAGTACCTTAACAACATTGCTTTTATGATCATTTGTATTTCTTTCTGCTATTAGTAAAACTTGTTTATTCATTTAACAAATACAGTACTATTGAGTTTCTAAGAGGTACTAGGTACTATATTTGGTACAATGTTAGGTGACAGAGATAGAAGATGACAAATGGAAAAAGTCCCTAAACAGACAAAATCTGGTTTCCTTGTTTTAAAGGTTCCTCCGCCCTCCCCACCCCCACAAAAGTAATTGTATAATCTTCCCTAGCAATGTTGCCTGGGTCCACCATAACTACTTTAACACCTTAAAATACTTAACCTTTGTTTCTTATTTCTATTAGCTCTAAAAAAAATAGCATGTATCCTTTACATATATAAAGTTTATGACATGTGTGCATATTTTTCATTTGTTTTTAAAATTCCCTTTAGATTATAAGGTAAAAGCTGCTGTACAGCAAGGCAGAATGATAAAAATATAACATTAACTCTATTTAAGTCTACCTGTAAAGAGCTTAGGATGAATTTTAAATTGAGGTTACATAAATCATATTAGAAACATAGACTGATCCCCATAGACCACTTGATATTTCACATATAGTTGACATTGATTATGATTTACTTTTGTCCCGACTTAATTGAAAAATGTCATTCATTATAAATACTATCATGCAACATGCCCAGGTTGTGCCGGGGGTTAATGTCATAGCTTTAGGTTTGCAAACAATTACTATTAACTTTTTAAAAGATATCACAAAACCAGGACCTGCAAAATTGGTCTTGAAATTGCTCTTAAATCTTCCCAGTGTCTGTGGAGCTGCAGAACAGAATGTTTCACTTTCTATCTCAAAATACTTCTACTTCATCAGCAACAGACGAATTTATTAACTTCATTATTAATTCAAATGATTTTTTCATTTTTGTAAGCCCCAAGGTTGTCGCACTGAGATCAGCTCTCTCTGTGTGTGCTATAAAATATAATCAATCTCTATTATGGTCGTGAAAATGGTATTTGTCACTTCGCTGAGAAAAAATAAATCAATATATCTTCCAAGGCTGAACAGGCATTTAATGCAATGAATTGAAGACTGTTAGAGAAATTTAGTTTACCAGGGATTTAGGACAAGCTAATCGAAATCCAGAAAATTCATAGTTGGCTGGCCAATGAAATACATAGATACACTACAGAAATTAATATTTGGGCATTAGAATAACCTGTCATCTTCAATCTTGACAAGAAAATGGATTTGGACAGGCAAATCTCCAAGGGACTCTCCATTTTAAAATACAACAGTGAAATCCATACACCCCGCCGCCCCAGGAATTCTTTAATATGGCTGATAAATAACATAGGCTTCATTCTCCTTTCATATAAAATTTACCTCTCCCAGGTAGAGAGATACTTATCGAGATGCAAACTTGTAAAAAAAACTTTAAAGGTCAGAAACCTAGAGCAATAATTGTCTTTGGAAAGTTTTTGGGCTGAGTTTTTGGGCTGTCAATGATTGCAGTGGTTAACTATAGAGCAATAATGGTGTCGCAGGGTTGGAGAATCCAAGGCATATGCCAGACTCCCACTCAGAGAGGAGCCCTGACCCCGTTCTTCCAGATCATGCCAAGTCACCCTCAGCCAGAAGGAAGCTTGCTCCCTGACAACCTCTTATTTACAGAATAACTCTTCTCGATTGAAAATTCTTTGTCTTGAGCTAAAATCTACTTTTTTTTTTTTTAACTGCTACTCTTTGTTTTCAAGTCCTATATTTGGAGCTACCTAAAGTCAGTCGGTTGCCTTTCTGTTGGATCAGCCCCTTCAATGCTTGAGGTCAGCTGTCTTCTGCTGCAGCCCTTTTCTCTTCTGAACATAACCTGCCTAGTTGCTTCGCCCACCTCTACTAGTTCACCGTTTACAGTGCTTATGGTTTCAAACGTTCATAGTCCTATCTTCCCAAGACACTGCAATTTACCAATATGCCCTTTATTTTGTACCACCCAAAAGAAACAAGAAAACAAGTGTGTTAAACCCACTAGAGTCCTGATTGACTGTAGTTAGAAACTGCAATAGAAAATTGAATCCCCACTTGCTTTTTCTCTACAGCAGCATCGTTGGATTTGTGTTGGGTTGAGTTTATGATTAATTAAAACAGAAGAGCTATGAAGGCAGGAATCCTTGTCTGTTTTGTTTACTGCTCCATTTCTAGTTCTGAGCATACAGCAGATCTGAGCACACAGTAGGAACTCAATAAATATTGGATGAATGAATTATAAGAATAAAGCAGGAATTTAAAGCAGCTAGGTCTTTGCTTATTGGAACTGTTGATAAGCCAGGTCCCTTCCAGTCTGTATTCATGAAACCAATTTAAAAAAATCTAAACATAAGGCTTTGTACCTGCTGAATATTGCCTTGGTTAAGATCAAGTGGTCGCAATAGCTAAAACTATATCCAAATGAACAAAAATTTTCTGTAAAGCAATGGTTCCTATTAACCAATGAGACTTAATGGATTCAAAGCCATTTTGTCTTCATCATATGCCCCAATTTACAACTACAATGTACACATCTCTCTATAGGTCAATTCATTCCAATTTTAATCCCGCTGTAATTAGTCATTTCATTTACTCTTCAAAATGACATTGATTTCCTACATGAAACAGCTGAAACACAGCAGATTAATAACTTGCCCTGAGTCACACCATAAGTAAATCCCAGGGTCAGGAGTAAAATTTAGGGACCTCAGGACCAAATTTTATATGTTTTCCATTATTCCACACTCTCCTTTTTAGAAAATAAAAAATAATGGAAAATAATGTCAAGAAATTTCTAAAGAGAAACATTTTGAAATAATTTGTATCTCCCTGGTAAAGAGGAGTACAATTTCCCAGAATTTATTGCAAGTTCCCAGTAGAAATCTGTTCTCCTTTAAATATGTTCCCTTCTCTGCTCTATAGTTTCAAACAATTAGAGATCAAAATTCTAAAAGACTTTCAACTTTGAAATTTATATCAAATTTTGAATTGTCATTCCTATAACAGAAGAAGCTGGTTGATGTAGAAAACAATAATTAAAAAAAAAAAGTTTAGGAGAGGAGAAACAAGACTCAAATCATAGACTCCATGTGAATAAACCATGTGTGCATAATGACAAATCAACCGTTAAATTCAAGTTAGAAAAAAACTATACATGAAAAATAATTCAACACATTCACTTGTTTGGTAGGAATGAGCCAAGGTAGATTAGGAATAATTTGAAAAAATTTTAATTTGGACCATTTTTGTAAGTGTCACATAGAGTAACCATGTATGATTCATATTTGTATCACCTACCAGGTTTCTGGAAGTAACTCCCTATGTGATAAAAGATCAAGGCACTTTTGACCAATGAATTCAAGCACCTGCCAATTTAGTGAAAATATTCCCTCCAAATAGGCTAATATTCTACTGACACAAACTGGATAAATCACTCATTCAAATAATGGCATTATGATCATACAATGTACCAACCTTTTTAACTATCTTGAAAATTCAATTTCTTATTTAATAAAAGCACATGATAATACATCTTCATTTGCAACAAATGTGGATGCTCAATTCATTTTATGACTTGCTCAATTACAAAGTAAATAAGTGACTCATAGAAATCATTTATTAGTTGACAACAATGAAAAGCAAAGATCTTATTTTCTCTCTGGGCTTAACCAGCCCCTCTCCAGTCTGCATGAATAGGGTTTTTTAATACCTTCATCTGTTGTTGGCACTGGCAGAAAATGTTTCTCATAGAAGTTTAACTGTAACTCACTAAAATGACAAGAATAATTTCTGAAATTATGAAACAGATCAAATTAATGAAATGTATTTCCTTGTATCTAACATGGCAGATCACTCCATCTTAAGAGACAATTATACTAAATTTTCTGTAAATATGTTTCCTCCATTGGAAGTCTCGGAATGTAAACAAGCTCATGTTAACTGATCTATTCACTAATTAACTTATTCAACAAATCTTTATTGATCACCCACTATGTGTCAAAAACTAGGTAAGATCATGGGAATTTGAAGAAATAAGGCACATGATGAGTCAGTCTAGTGGGTGAGACATAAACATCAGTATAAAATATTAATACAGTGCAGTAAAAATAGCATTGCAGGGATCGTTTTAAGTTTACACAGGTCACTGGTACTCAGAAATGTGAATATACTTGTTTCCAGAATATTCTGACCTCATTCAGTATTGGAGCGGGGGTGAGGGGACAGCGAGGGAGGAGAGTTGGGAGGAGAGGGGGAATGGCAGTAAAAGAAAGGCAAAGGGCCGAAACCGCACATCCCTAGTAGGAGATGTGCGGGAGGCAGCTGATCGATGTCTCTCTCTCATCGATGTTTCTGACTCTATCTCTCTCCCTTCCTCTCTGTGAAAAATCAATAAAATATATTAAAAAAAAAAGAAAGGCAAAGGAAGCCAGAGGAAGTGGAACCATCTTAATTGTCCATCTAAGAGGATTTCATTATAAAATGATTTATCCTCTATGGCATGCTCTCAGCCTGAATCGGGGAGGAAAGTACAGTGATTTTTATGCTGATTACATGGAAGTCCTAAGATATAAAGTCACTTATTTTTATTTAAGTGGTTGAGAGAAGAACCAGGCCAGCAAGTTTAGTCTCAGTCCCACTATGTCACACCCCAGAGAACGTATTAATGAAAAAGCTTTTTCTACTCGGAGGCAGGCTTCAAAAATTGTCTATGACCGTCAATTAAAGGCTTGACTTAAGACACAAACAGAATAGAGGAACTCTAGTATCAGCTTACTCTTATAATGGAGTCTTTATAAAATTAATAATTATCCCTTCTCAAAGGTCTAGCTTGATTCTTACTAGCTAGAGTGTAAACGACAATTCAAGCAATGACAAAGATGGCTGTTGAGACAAGTAATGATGGGCTCCTGACTGAAATCCTATTCAAAGGATGAACTTTCTGAGAATCACTTTACCACACAAACTCAAGAACATTAAGTCAATGACTCGAGCTCCCTTTTACTTTGCTGCCTTACATAGTGATAAATCTAGTAAAGAAGAGCAGCTGATTCCTGTCTAAATATTTGTCTTCTTTTAGAGCTGACAGAATAATTTAAGACTTTCTGCTGAAACCTCCGATATTGTACTAAAAAATAAAAGCAATGTTATATATCTTGATTATGTAGTCTCTGCCTCCTTCACTACATTTTACTACTTTCGACTTTTAGATTTTGCCCTGCTGTCCTTCTGTCATACCCCTGGATCATTGTCTTATTCCAGGTAATTTAATTAAGAGATATTCACTCATCTCTATCTCAAAAGCTTAGCACAGTGCCTAGGATATACAGAGTAAATATTGAATTGAAAAACAGTTTTGATATAATCATGTTTTACATTAATCACTGAAAATTAATGATGGGAAATCCAGATAAGGAAAGAAACTCATAATTATTTTCATTTTGATATGTCTATTATGTTGAACACAAAGACCACTTTTACTATTAGCTAAATAGGTAAAAAGGAAGGAGATCCTAAAGTCATTTATAAAGTTATATTTGGAGAATTAACAAGATAGCTTGGTAACTAATATATCCCTGTCCATTACATTATAATATAAAATCTCATGTGGTCATGTATGTTTAAGTTTTTCAATCTACCTACCTGACATATATTAGAATACAATGTACCACTAAATGCACTTATAATGGCTACTTTTATTAAAATAAATGGTTTTTCAATAATAAAAAGACTTCATATATACAGAAGTCGATACATATCTTAAATAGTTCACACCTCCATGTATTAAATTGATTGTGTATTTATCCACTTGGAAATACATAAGAAAATAAACTGCTTTTTATATACCTAGATCTGACCATATCTTCTTTGCATTCTATCTAAAAATTTATAAATCAAATTTTGATTCTTTTTGTAATAAGAACTATATGAATAGAAATTTTCTTAAATTCATTTTAAACACCTTGTCATGACAGGGTGATACCAAAACTTAAATCCAGCTCTGAATTATTTTTTTTTTAGATTATACTAAAACCTCTAGAAGAACCTGTATGAAACAGAAGCCCCCTGTGCATTATCCACTTATCAATATGCATCACTTACTACGTACATCTTGTTAGTTGATGGATAAGAAGGATGACAAGAGTTAGTAAAACATGTTATTGTCACCATATATATTTAAGGTTTGCATGAAATAAACTATTTGCAAATCACAATAAGACCCTGAAGTATTCATTGCTGCAGAAAACAAGTGTTACTTTCAGTTAGTTTTCACTGTAAACTTTTTCAGTCTTTGTTGTCATATCCAAGCACCTGCTACACTACAGTAAGAGAAATCTACACATGGCCCTATGCAGCTGTCAATGTTTGTTTCTACTTTTGTTTCCACAAAAGTAGTCATTTGCAAGCAGTCATTCACTTGAGAAGATTTGCATTCAGTACTGATTACCTGATTAGTAAGTTATATTCCTAACTCAAAATTGTTTCTGTGATTCTATGAGCATAATATAGGAGTTGCATATTAATATTTTTAATTGCTTTGTGAGTACCTTCAGGGAATTACATTGATTTTGCCTTACACACTTCTAAATAATTTGTATCCATCTGACAACTATACTTCACCGATTCCAAAAAAAAATATATAAATCCCAGAGAGAAAATGAGAACCTAGTATTTTCCAATTAAAACCTTTGATGGGCCATCAACAGCAAAATGAAATAAAAGTGAGCTGAATCTAACATGAAGATTAAAATGAGAGGCTCTCAAACAACGGTGACCAAGACCCGCAGGAAGGTAATCCTTCTTATTTTACTCCCTTTACCATTTCCTTCTCTAATAATAGAGTAAGTCTAAGCATCATTTTCCATGTTTCAAAGGGTAGAACTCATTGTGGCGATGAGTGAAATTACTCATTTTCCTATGCTAATATTCCGGATATAAAACAAATTGAAGTCTGAAACCCTATGTATTCTGATCTACAAGATATGGTAAAAATAAATCTGAAAAGATATGGGACTCCCCTTTAACAAAAATTTTTTTTCTAAGAACTTCTTTCATCATGTTTTTAAAAAAATTACAATACTCAGATTCTTCCATTATTGGTAGTATAAAAGTCAACGCTAAAAGCTGAGGTTTTATGATAATACACCCCTTACAGTTGTGAGTGTTCAAAACAGAGTTTATTCTTGTATTATTATTTACCAATTATTGTATTGTTTTCCATATAAACAACTCTAAACTTATTTTTGCCCCATCCTGTATCATTTCCACACTTTTACAGATGTGAGCAAAAGGGCTGTGATAGACCAAGGGGCACAAGCAAGCTGACCTAAGGAACACGTCTGAGTTGGCAGTAGCTCTTAGGTCTTTTGTTTCCTGGTAAGTGGTCTTCTGCTGCTCTGGATCCAGGGTTATAGACCCAATTTTTATATTCTTGGGTTTAGCCAACAGGTCTACCCTATTATGACATCCAATCCTAGCTCAACAACTTCTCCCACTCCATCCTATCTCTGGACTTCAACCCCTGCCCAATCACAGCCTCTATTCACTCCTGGCTAGCTTCCATGGGTGCTCCAGTTCCCAACTAAGATCTCACTTACTGGGGAAACTATCTCAGACACACCCCAAGACTTAGCTAGATCCCCTTGTTAGTTATACCCACTATGCCCTCGACATACCCTGTTTTCTTATATTTAATACGAGATGGACATCTGTCTCCCTGTCTGGAATAGAATAGGGAATGAGTGTTTTCATTCACTATAGTGACTCCAATCCCTAGAAAAGCTGTACTGGCACATGTAAAGGCATGATGCCAAGTTCTTAGTTTTGTTTTTAAAAATAGTGTTTTAAGTGTATCCGTCTCTCTTAATAAATGAACAGTGACTGACATATTTTTAGCACTTACTATCAACTTCCTTAAATGTTCAGTTGTCTTTATGCATATTCAGAACTGCAGGATTCTGGATGGGTATTGAGCATGTGTCTGGACAAAAATAGGACCCTGGGATTTATTCTTAACACTTTCTTGTCATGTACAGGAATGTGCTACTCACACTTCCACTGACATTTACTGTAGTTTTGGCACTCCTCATCAATGACCCTTAAATGCTGTGTGGCCCCATCCAAAGTCTACTTAGTAGCCAAGAGTTGTGAGGCAGGCTAAATAAATTTCATAAATAGCAACTCTGTATATTCTGCTTATTAAGCCATTATCTCTCATTTATCTCCTGCAGACACTGCTACAGATGGATGTGGAGATGGCACTTGCTACAGACCATGTTTTTCTCTGGGAAACACATGTTTGTTATTTTTCATGGCCATTCTACTCTAAGACTTGCTTCCAGAAATATTGAAAAAAGAGCCATCATTAAGCTAACTTACTCTGCCCAGAAGAGGAAGCAGGTGACAAGCATTTCTGTAGTCACTGTGGGAACTAACCAGAAATGTTGGCTGTGCTGGCTTTGTTATCGTGTTTCTTTTCATTTCTTTAACCTACTTGAATGCAGCAGGAGAGAATATTAATTAATCAACACAACAATGAGCCTGTCCTCTGGAGAGGAAGTGATATACTTGCAATATATTGGTATCTCTATTCTATCAAATAAGCTAATTTACAACGGTCCCCATTTCTTGGTTATGTAGGTTATGAGAGGATAGGCCTTCAAAGTATAGATGTCTTCTATCCAAAATTAATTGAATTCCTCTTGGTATATTGTCAAGACATTCTATTTAATGTTAGTGAGATAAAAAAAATGCAAAAATAGAGGCCACGACTTTCAATATTTAACTGTGTTTTAGTATATTGCCAACTTGGGTATTATTCAAGGCCTTACTGGTAAATGTTGAAATCAAACCTATGGCTATAAGCCTTCTGTTAATGAGGGAAGAAACTGCCTTATCTTCATATCCCAACGGTCTAGAGCTGTTCTTTTCAAAGCATTTCCCGTGCATCAGTGCTGGTGCAGCAGTTTTGTTCTTGGCCCCCCATAAGATAAGCCAGAAATCATGAGAAAGTGTTCAGACGCATCTCCAGCAATGCAACAGAGGAATTTTATGTTTGTTGAATGAAACAATAAAGGATAGAAATTGAGTTTTGTATATCTTTTTAAATTCTATTGTCCCCAGTAATTCATTTTTATTCTATTTTATTAAAATGTCAATACACAACATGTAAATTAGGAGGGGAACAGGTTCTTTTTGAGATTTAGAGCACTCAGACTGGCAGTGTGGCCTAATATGAAGAGGTCAGGTCAATGTGGGTGGGATTCCAGCTCCTCTATTTAGAGCCATGGGGACAACTTACATAAACCGTCTGTGTCCCCATTGCCTCATCTGTCAAATGCACAGAATGCTGTCTATTTTTCCAGATTTGGGGGAAAATCCAGAAAACACTGCCTTTGGTGTCAGGGGGCCCTCATTTTCCTCAATTATAAAATGGACATAATCCCAGTGTCCAAAAGTTGTAAGGATTAGATAACTGGGAAAGTCTGCCACTCTGCCTATTTGGTGTTTAGCGGAACTCCAAAGTTAGCAGTTATTAGTATTGAAAGTGTTTTGCACATAGTAGGTACTCAAAAACTACTAGTTTTTATTGTCTCTCACTTGTGTAGAGGATCCTGCAAATCTTATGCCTCAAGGTCCTAGTCTACACTTTGGAGTGGTGTGGGGCCTCTCAGCCTGATCATACAGAAGCTCTACAGGGTCCTTTGAGAAGCTGCTTATAGATCTAGCCCCTCATTGCTGGCCTCTTGTCTACTAGTGGACATTTCCCCTCTTATTTTCATCTCAGAATATTCTCCTCTGGAGAATTGTCCCTGCATTAAAGATGTCACACTGGCAGAGGGAACTGACCATGATTAAAAGAAGCACATGTAGCTATTTCAGTAACAAGCAACGATGTCGACAGAGATGATCCTATCTCTTCTTTCAAAAACTACTAATATAATGTGTGTCTCCACTGCCCTCCCTTAAAAAATGTTACTTGAGGGGGCGTTATGATGGGCAAAAAGGCCAGAAAGCTTCTAATTACTTTTGAGTTTACAAAACATTGATTTGATTCTTACAACACCATGGCAGACCTTGTTATCCCAACTTCATTGACAAACCCAGGGTGAGAAATTGGTTTTCCAAGCATAGATTGCTGGTGAAGGCATACCTTCAACTTGAACCTGGCCCTTCAAACCCTCAAATCTGTGCACCAAAAGCCAGAGGTGAAGTAGAGTTACATAAAAAAGAAGACCATGTCAGGAGAATGTCTCAGCATAATGGTTTGATGTGTGAAAACTTTAAATCATGAATACACGCCTTTGTAAAAGAAATACAGTGGGCAACTAAAAATGAATTATATGGATGAGATGTGGGTAGAAAAAATAATAGGTGTATATCCAAAAATAAAGAAGAGTATTAGGGAAAAAGGTTTAAAGGAATACAGCTTGTGGTCTCAGGCATAACTAGATCCAAAAACCCACAGACACAAGGGGGGGGGGAAGAAGGGGGGAAGCTGACAATCGTTCCTAAATGGCCCCAGGCTTGGAGAGGGAGGCAGCCTTTGAGGATGTCAGACAAACCCCCAGGGGAGCCCTAGCAGGCACCTTTGGCAGCAGAACTAACTGCATCCCTTGGCCTAGTTAACCATTCCCACCTCGGGAGAGCTCCAGAAGGCAAGGGAGAGATCACCCCACAAACAAATGTCTCCAGCTGCTGCCAGATGTCTACCAGCTCATCAGCCCAGTATTTGATCTTTGATAAGAGGTCATGACCTTTACAAGGACAACCCCCCCACCCCCCAATGTTCTTAATCATCTAGACCTCTGTGTAGATAAAATTTCAGTCCTTACTTGAAAGGAGGTTTTAGCAGGAAAGGTAAGATGAGAGGCAGGGCACTGGACGTTTGAAGGAAGTAAGGAAAGAATACACCTTCTCAAAGAAACTAGCAATGCTGAAGGCGGATCTGTCCCTTCACAATTTTGCCTAACAGTAGCCATCATTCTTTGAATATGCATTCTATAGAAAAATTGTGTCTGGGGGTAGATGTGTATATGCACAGGCACGTAATAAATAATAGTAACACTAAAGATTATTCTAACATTTTTTGATCTTTTACCATAAGCCAAGCACTGTGTTTTACACTCATTATTGCATTTAATCTTTATAGCATTCCAACTGGGGTTATATGTTACTTGCTTCATTTAATAACTAAAGAAGCAGGTTTAGACACTGATGTTTATACAGCTAGAAAGTGGTAGAGTAAAAACTCAAACTAGTCAATCCAATTCCAAGTTAACCAGTACATTTGTGCCCTAAACTTAAGATGCAATATTTCTATCATGACACACAGACACACAGACACACACACACACACACACACACACACACACACACACACTATTTTAGGCCCTGCAGCCAAGAGGCCAGAACCCCTATCCACTCAGGTTTTAACATATACCAAATACATGAAATTGGACTATGAAGGGGAAAAAATGCTGCATTTCATTGTCAGAAAAGATGGAAAACAAGGAGGGAAAAGTGAAAACAGAAAGTTATAAACATTAAGCAAAAAGCTCTTGTCAAAAGTAGAAATGGAAAGTAAGAACTTTCTGTATCTCTTAAAAACAATGAAAAGGTAACCTTTAAAGCTTGAAGGAATTGCTTTAAGTTTAATCAAAATTTACAACTTTTATGAGGCTTTCTGCTAAATTCTGAGACTGATCATATAAAATCCCTGGGCAAAAAAGAAAATGTGCACAGTATCACATCATTATGGTAATTTATAACTCACCTGTCTACTGTCAATTCATCAGTCTCATAACCTTGTATATGTCTACTCTGTGCTTTTTCAGAATTAAATAAAAGTGTCTGGGATATGAGATAGTATTGGGGGAAAGAGGTAAAATAGTTCCTGGCACATAATAGAAGCTCAATAAATGTTCTCTGAATAAGTCATTAAAAGGCAAACATAGCACACTTGACTCAAACACCAGATTTTCTCAAAGGTAAGGAACTTAAATTTTTAAAATAATAAAACTATCATGATACATAATGGAACAGAATGTAAAATGTGAGTGAATATCTAATCTAAAACCCAAAGCTTCAAATTAAAAATGGACTTGCTTTGGTTGCCTTAAGGCAACACCAACAGCCCTCAAACCCTTAGGGGGTCCTATTCTCTCCTCTTCACCATTTTTATTACTTAGCTGAAACATTTGGACACGTATGTGCATATGAATACATGTACGCATGTACTTCTCCTGGATTATGGACCTCTGGCCTTCCTATTTTAAAATGAATCTGTTTAGGGAACTGTTCTTTTATGTCATGTTAGAGAGGAATGGTGCACCCTTCCTTTTAGCTTATTATTAACAGATATCATAGTGGGTCCCTCGGAACCAGAGCAGCTGAAAGGTAACTGATTCCTTCCTTTTCTCTTCTTCATGACAATTATGCTGTGATTCACATTTCAGACAATTATTTGAACCAAAACCAAAAGAAAGATATTTTATTCTCCAGCATTTTTCAGTTAACAAATTAGAAAAAGAATCGCAAAAATGTCATTATCCTTGTCTCCTGTCCTTTTACCTCTTGCCCCAAACCAGGACTCTCCTGTGAAAAGGATTTTGAAAACCAGACAGCACTAACTAGACAAATGTTAGACCTCATGCTATTATATTAGCTCCCAGGCCATTCAATGCACTAAAGTGTAGTGGGGGTCAGCCGTGTCGGGTGTTGGAGAGAATCTGGGCATGTCCACGGCAGTGCTGAGCTGGTCAAACAAGAAGTCCTTGGCAACTCTGAAATATTTTGAACTTATTGATCCAGAACCTTTCTTTAGAAAATAAATGAGTATCATAGATTCCTCATGGACCCCAAGGGACATTTATAAAAAAAAAAAGTCTTTGTGAACTTGAGGCCAAAGTGGTTACAGAATTGATCTGCCTGCTAACACAGAAGGGACCTTATACTGCTGAAAAGATTCCAGGTCCGGTCATGGTGCAGGCATCCATGGGGCTTTTAATCATTTCTATGTTGTTGTTTTGGCTAAAATTTCAAAAACAGTTATTTTTAGTTTTCCATGGCACCCTCTGTTAACTTTAGATCTAACCCGTTAAGCTATATCAATAGACTAGTCATAGAACATAAAACAGAACAAACTAGGGTATACTCCAGAGAAGGAAGATGAATATGAAGGCTCTAAACTCAGTGAGGAAGAGACTTGGTGAAATTTAGTTCAATATATGGTATGCGGGACCTAGCTGAAGAATATTTAGACATATCTATAAAATGAGCTATGAAGTTATCACTCTAATCTGACACATCACAACAATTTAGTTTTCTCACCTTAAATGTATATTACATTTATCCCTCCTAAGTGACTCTTGTATAGTCCTCTTAAGCTTCCTAAAAATATATCCAATATGAATGCAAACTGATATTATTCATCCCAATTTCACCACTTGCAAGGAAATGCCCCTGAGGGTACAATTCCAGTCTGCTGTTGACAGCGAAAGGCTGACACCTAAGCTTTCATTGCAAGGACCTGAGACAAAGGCATCCGACAGGGCAGGGTGATAGGTCAAAAGGTCAAGGACCAATATAGTGATATTCTTTAGGATATTTGTTTGATTAAATGAGCTTCATAAACTATTTAAGGAGGTTTATACTTACCACTTATGAGAGAGTAATCAAATTAACAGAACACAGTGAAATCAATTCTCAATGTCTTGTTTTAATAGAAGTAAACAGCATTTAACTGGACTGTTTGAGGAACTCCAACAATACCTATATTTTATGAGCATTTTCACCCTAACTCAGGAGTTATTATTAAAACTATTTGGAATTTTTCCACCACATTGTATTTAGGCAATGGCAGAAAGTAGCCCAACAACATGCTGGGTAGAAGGAGACATGCATTTGGGTGGACAAAAGCCACCATAGTTAATCCTCAAAAGTGAAATTTTGGCACCTTATCATCAAGAGTTGCTGGGCATTTGATTAAATACCCCAGGCATTTGGTCCTCAACCTATATTCATTTCTCCCCCCGCCCCCCCAACTGGCAAACGAGAAAATTAGACCAAGAACCTGAAGAAACAAAGTATGTGTACTTTAACAGAGAAATGCTTTTACCTGCCATGCCTGCTGCGATCCAAATGGGCTGGGCTTTCACAACCTTAGTCAACTTAACTCCCAGCTGGTGGCTCTGGAAAATGTAGCCGTGCAGTCTTATTGCTCGGTTTCTGTTCTTTCACTGTCAGCTGGAATACAATAGAGTCAAAGGGAAACAAAAGAGAGATGCACCCAGAAAGGACCTGGAGGATGGCAACAAAGCAAACAAAGAAAGTGGTAATGAATCCAAGACATGTGCTGGCCCAATGTGGCATCCCAGACCACTTTCACACAGAGGATAATTATGTTTCAATTAATTGTTGCTTTTCCCCACAGATTCACGGTATTTTACAAACTATAAATTATCTAGTAGAAATCCGACTTGGCAACATTTTAGGCAATATCATGTGATGTGCTTAACCCAAAGAGAGAATAGCTACTATCATGCTACTCAGATATGGATAAAACATATTTTACCTATTGTGGGAGACTTTGATATAAAGATAAACGGTGTTGAAAACACTAATATTTTGGGAATACAAAGAGAACACCTGACCACTTTGATGGATATGTACCGAATAACAAGTGCTAGATATGTAATAACCTTATATTGTATCTACAGACATGGGGGGCTTTCCATATGTTCAGTTCCTTTGTTATCTCTTCATTGTCTTTTGTACATTTCTTTTCTTCTCATGCAGATGTTATATTATTTTATTTTATAACAGTAAATAAAAGGCTGTCCCTTACCACAAATCTATATTTCCCATTTTACCTGGAGAGCACTGGAAAGTATGCCATTATTTTTGGTTTGTTCACATTTAAGAATTCACACATCAACAGTTAAACCTTATCAAAAGTTAGAAAATAGTATGCCTTTCCCTCCCATAACAATGATAATGTACACAATTTATTTTTTATTTAAATATGTGCATGCTAAATGAGTCATAATTTTCTAAGCTGGAAAGGTTGAAACATAATAAAAATAATATAATGAATACATAAAGAAAATCCATTAGTTTGGTTTTAAATGTCTCAAATTGGTCACAGTTTAGACAATGTATATGAAGCTTTATGTTATAGGTTCGTGTGTCAAATTGATAAGTGAAAACTTTCTTGGGGCTGGGATAATGACAAATAAAATCAAATGTAATCTCATTTAATGCGACAGGGCAAAATCTCACCTCATCAGATGGTACATTCAGAATGTTTCATTTTTCTCTGTTGTTTTATTACTAATGCAGTAAAATCATTCAAATAGTCTTTCTTATAGGACATTGTGTTCAAAATAATCAGAGTTAGGGTATTAACTAGATGATCCAAAGTTAGAGTATAATTGTAAACGATTGTTATTGTCGTGGGTTCAGCCAGTCTGAAAATTTAGGATAAGAAAAAAAAGAGTAAGAATTTTCCACTGGGTAGCAATAAAAAATAATATTAAGGTAATTTTATATATTACCATGAACTTGCTAGCATATTTTAATTTCTCAGAATCAATTTTTGATCCCACAAAATATTAAAACTCAAATTATATCTACCCCTAGACATAGGAAACTGGTAATTTGGTAATTTTCTACATTGAGACCTGAATTATCTTTCTCGATCACATAACTCTGCTCAAATTCATTATAAAAATGACCAATTTACCACCTCACTTAACATGAGGGAGACAATACTACAGAATGTGCGTCTCGGGGTAGAACAACCAAATGCTACCTGGGGACAGATGAACGTGCCAGAGCGTGTGCGAGAGACTTAAATTGTTCCAGTTATTCTTTTACTTATAAAACAATTTCTATAATCCCCATTATGAGTTCCAAACACATACACTTTGAAGTGAGAGCTATTAACATACGTCATTTCCTACTTCCAGAAGCCAACGCACAATAAATCTCTTACCTTATAGAGATGGAGCAGCAGAGGGCTCATAATAGAATGAGTGATGCATAAAATGTTCTGCAGCTCACTTCCCCTGGGATTTATCCTTCCAGACCTAGGAACACCGCCTGCCTGCGTGGATGGAATGCTAAGCAATGCAGCAAAATAACCAATGCATTAGGTATAGCTTTTCAACTTTGCAAAATCTAGAAGAAACTGTAAAATAAGTAACAAATAAAGAAGTATGTGTCTAAACATTTGGGCACAAATTAGCTGGAAAAACGCACTGTTTCAATAAGGAAGATGAGAGGTGGACTCATATTTTTAAGTATGAATGTGTAAGTAATATGCTTTTTCTTAGAAGCTGAAGGACTATTGCATTCTTGGTTGTTTTAAGAGAGAGACTGTTTTATAGTGTGTAACACAATTACTCCACAAAGAAATTACTGGCTCTGAATTACAGTTAAAATGTTGGTCAAATAGTTCATTTTTTCCCTTCAGAAGCACACAAAGGAATAAAGTAAAGAAGTAAAACTAAAAGAAACATATGAGAAATATAAATATATATATATATATTAAAATGTTCATTCAATTTCCTCATTTATTTTATTGAAAAAAAATTGTCACTAATTTTTTGAAGGCATAGTTTCAAATCAGACTTGTCTCTAAGTCTAAGTTTAGCCTCCATTCCTTGTGTCACATTTCTTCAGGCATGAGAAGGAAAATCAATGCCCTCACTCACCTTGGGAAGAATTTCACTGCCATGTGTCCATGGTTCTATGGGACCCAATAATCCGTGGCTCAGCACTGATTTTTCTATGACACCTGTAGAAACAGCCTCTCCTTCCTTTCTAACAAAATATAGCAACAAAAATTGTGTAGCTTCTGAATAAATTAAACAGAGGCTTTTAAGTAAAACTTTATCCTGTAAGGAAATGTGGTTTACATTTTCTGAAAAAAAGATAACTTTGCTTGCCTTTTCTGAGCCATTCATTTAACAACATTTTAAAGATAATGTGAACATATATTTTTAAGGATAACTTGAATGATGTTTTCTTCAGTACTTTGTAGCTAACTCATATATTACCAATAGTATTTATGTTTCTAAGGAAATTGACAAGTTGTAAATAAAGCCTATCAAAGTTCAATTTCCAATATTAAAATATCTCCAAAACAAACCTCTTTTTGGCTATGAAAAAAAATACAATTGTGTATTTAAATTCTAAAGTTTTGATGAGGGCCATCCGGGCAGTAAAGTAGAGTAAAGCAAACCCTAGGAGAGCGATTAGGTTAGCCTTTCGGGGGTATTTTATAGCATTCAAGGAGTTGGGAGAACAGGCAAAAGCCACCGACCTTTCCACTTTCCTTGACAAATATAAATGCAAAAGAAAACTTTGAAAACCCACCCCAAAAGTCATGTTTCCAGCATTTTTCACACACCTGATTTAAACCTCAAAGGTATTTGTTTCACCCTGGGCAGACTTCTCTGGGCATGTCTGCATTTGTTCCCTGCAGCCATTCTGCACTGAGAGGAGAAACTACAGTTGTCAATCCACTCCATCACTACTCCATCAGCCTGAGAATCTGCAAAATAAAAATGCAGTGTTAAAAAAAATCCTTTCACGTTAGCTTTTCCTAGTAAAGTCCTAGAGAAGAAAACACAAAGCAGGTTGCTTCCCACAATATCTGTGACATCTTGGTTAAAAGTGACAGAGCCATGTGGCACTCTGACAGGTGTAGTGTTAAGACCTGACAGATGTAAGCCTGCAAGAACAACCTCCCTGTCACAGATATTTAAGCTTATGGTAAAACTTTGATTTGATAGACCCTTGATTAGCTTGTGCAACTGCGAGTGCTACTGCCTTTCAAGTTCATCACAAATGACGCTGTTCTTCATATTACTGCCAATTTAAGCTTCCGTTCTGCTAAAAGGAAGGCATTTGAACTGCTCATCAAACCTGCGCACATTTTTTTGAGTTAAAGACTTAGATCAATCCAAACTTCAGCTCTCAGGGGAGAAGTTCCATTGTTTATCAGGCCATGTCTACACTGGCTGAGCAAAGCGCTCTGTTCAGATGGAGAAGCGCCTTTGGCAGCTAGAGTCCACATAGCTGACCCATGGATGCTCGGTGTTACGTCTCCCCCTAGTCACGCAAGTACAGTGAAATTACTAAGCATTTGATGACAATGACCCATGATGACAAAGAAAATGCATGACATGATTGTGGTTCTAATTTATTTGCATGGTAGTCATTTGGAATGTAATTCAAAGGACTTATAAATATAAGAAGAATGCTTCCACTTTATAGGCAAGGGTGAATAAGGCATTGAAATAGTGGATAACTCAGAATTTGGTTTAACCATGTCATATTTCTTCTCAACAGAACACTGGTGGCACAATTTTAAAATGTAATACTTTTTCCTAACTGGTCTAAGTTAAGCTTATGACTCTAATTTTATATTTATGGGAGAAAAATCCTCAAAGTTTCAACAACTGAGAAGAGGATTTCAATCTCACAAAAAAAAATGGGTCAAAATGATCATCAATATTTTGAAGAAAATATTTATATTCTTCCCACCTGCACCTTCAAGACTGAGTAACAACTGTGGGTGCAATGCCCTCAAATCATCTTGAATGTGAGATCCTTTCAGAATTCTAGAAGAAAAAGAGGTTTAGCAGAAATGTTCTACTAGCAGCTATGAAATTATAGGCTTTTCACACTTCCACCCAAACATACTCAACCCTGTGAAATAATGGGTTCAACACTAATCACCTCTGGAATTTGGCCAGGCTTCCTCACCTGTGAGTGGGCAGAGTTGGAACAAATTGCCTCGAAGGAAGGAAGCCTGTCTCACCCCCATGGATGCCCTCAAAGGGTGTCAGAGAGAATCCATTCCAATGACTAGCAGGAAGCAGGGTGAAGACTTACATGTGTGGGAATCTATGAGAACTTCGTGAGCTATGATTTACCAATATCACCCCACCACAAATTTGCTATGTCAAACTCCAAATCCCGGTTTCCCTGATCACTTGGACCTTAAAGGCAGAATTATTTCCCCTTCCCCTCTTTTTTTTTGCCACTCCCATCTTCACATTTTCAGGATAGTGGTCAGGCTGTTTCTATTTTATAATTGTTCAATTAAGATGCTAAATCCTCTTTTTTGCTAGGAGCAAAATTCCTCCTTCAGACTGAGTCATGGCAACACATTAGTTGAATAAACTTATAAATTACCACTCAGACTCTGAAACCAAAAGAAATCTAGGTGATATAAGAACTGCTTTACTTAGCAAAGCCTAAAATAAATCGAATCTATTATTTCCTCTTTCTATATAAAAGCCCCGAGAATATCTAAATATAAAACCACTGTCGCTATCTTTGCCACACAATGTTAGAGGGCCTCATGATCAGGATGATCATGATGGTGAAGATACAGCCAACACCCATAGGGTCCTTACTGTGTGCCAAGAGGTGCTCTAAATGTTTTATTGGCATGAACTCATTTAATCCCTGTGACAACCCTATAAGGTAGGTCCTATTATTTCTCTTTTACAGAACAGAGTCACAGAGGCAGCAAGGAACTTGCCCCAGATCATATGGCAGGAAGTAGTAGAGCCAGGATTTGAATCGAGGCAGCTTAGCTCCAGAGTCTACTCTCTCATGTTGCTTCCCCGCCACCCCCCCACCCCCCTTGCTTGGTCGCGGCAACCAAACCATGCCATCATTGATGGAGATCCATATCAGAAAGTGGTTTCTTTACATTGTCTCTTTCTTTACTGTGTGAGTGGAATTAATATGCAAGAGACTACATTTTACTGTCTGAGCTGTTCTGACTCCTAGGCTCATATTTCTGCTATCTACTTGGCATTTTCTTTCACATTGAGCCATTATCTCCTTCTCTCAGAATAAGTTAGATGCAGTCAGAAGCAAAATTAATTCTCACTGATCATCATTTCAAAAGAGAATTTATTCCTCTAAAACTTAAATTCTGGAAGATGCTCACTGAATGTGGAAAATATCAAATAAGAAAGAAACAGCAAGAATAAAAGTGATTAAACAGGGCGTCTGAGTAGAGCATGTACCTAACTGTTGTCTCACAGAATCAGGCCTCCTGAAGTCACACCCTGATAGCACTTTTTGCAAGTTGGACCAGTTATTTTTATCTCTCTATGAACTTAGTTTTCTCATTTGTAAAATGGGAGTAAGAATAATTCTACCTCTCAGGGTTTTGAGGATCAAATCCATTTAAAATGCTTAACCCACTACATGGCCCATAATGAGCATTCAGTGAATGTATGCTTTTGCTATTACTATACATTTAGCTTGTATGAGACTAGCCTCCAGCTACAACTGAGCACTAACAATCAAAAGGTTTACCCATTTTGGTGTGAAAGTCTTAATACAGATTTTAGGAAAATTGGTTGTGGTCACAGGAAACCCTTTCGGCCCAGGGATAATTTAGTTTTAAAAATTTACTGCGACGTATCTCCACATATAAGTGCATTCCCTTTATCATGTGATGCACAGGCAGATCACAGAATCCATCGAACTAACTGAAAAGTCATTAGAGCTCACACTGTTGTAGGATACTCACCTCAAGGGCCAGTAGATGTTTCTATAAAGGTTAGGTTTTAACTAACACAGAAGGATTATTTGCTTAAGTTTTAAAATTACATTATCCAGATTTCTGCACAGATTGCGAAAATGAAATTGACCTGGGCAGCAATTTTAACAATTTTGAGATTCCAGTGTAGTAAAACTATCTCCCCATCTGTCCATGTATTCAGCTTGTCTGTTTCTTTTTTTTTCCCCTCCCTTCCCTTCTTTATTTTTTAAAAACTTGGGCTTATGCTTAAGTCCCAACTCTTTGAGGCTGCAGAGGCAAGTAGGCAGAAATGACTGCCTAGAAACTTCCATCACAGAGAGAAAATAATGCAAGTACTAGAAGGAAATGATCACTGAATGCCCACTTGCACTGAACTACTCGGTAAGTATTATACAAAGAAAAAGGAAAAGATTGAAACCTTTATTTCCCCTTTCAGTTCTAAAATGGGCACATTGTCAGTTGAGAGAACAAAGGAGCCTGCAGGCTGAGCAGGAGAATCAGGGAGAAGCTAGTCGAGGTAAAGCTCATTCTTTCGCCTGGATATTCCCAGGATGCACTGAACTGCCTTTTTGTGGTCCAGATGCCCCAGGACTTAGGAGCCACTTGCTGGTCTCCAAGCAGCTGGCAGTGAGGACGAGAACTTT
Organism: Myotis davidii; assembly: GCF_000327345.1. Lineage (NCBI taxonomy): Eukaryota > Metazoa > Chordata > Mammalia > Chiroptera > Vespertilionidae > Myotis > Myotis davidii. Next base: position 3,999,181 of record NW_006286243.1, on the reverse strand, counting down.
TGCCTCACTTCCCAGTGCCTTCCCAGATGGCATATTCTTTTACAATCCTGGGAAGAAGGAAGTATTGATGTATAAAGCAGCACCCTAACCAAAAATTAAAATTTTGAACCAAAGGGTCAGTGTGCAGACTCATCTGGTGTAAAGAGAATATACAGGAAATGGAATGGTGAGACAAAGCACGTGAGGTATTGATTTGAATCCTACATCTGCCCCCATGGAAACGACAATATTCAGAGGGCACAAACTTATAAACTCACAGACCAGCAGACTTTCATTCTAAGATCTTAGCAATAATCAGCCTCTGGTTCTCTTGGTGAGCATGGTGTGCCCCAGAAATACTTATCTGCCCAAAGTATCGTCAAGTGTGGGGCAGTTTTAGGATTGGAACATATAGAGAGTGGTTGGAAAGCTAGAGAAAAAATAAACTTATTGATAGCAATTCAATTATTGGAAGGAAAATGGAAGGGCAAGGAAACTGATGTTAACATTTTCAACTGGGAATTACTTACACCAGAGTTGAGGAACATCTAGCCCATGGGCTGTATAAGTCCCATGAAATAATTTGATCTGGCCCTGCCAAGGCATAACAGGTGAGTTAATTAAATGTTTGGCCCTATATAGCAGCCCTATTTTTTGAGCTGATAATTTTGTATGGCTCGAGAATAATGTTATAGATATTCAAATTGCCCTTGGCAGAAAAAAGTTTCCCCACCCCCAACCTACACCTACAGAGTCATAAAGAGGTGCTGTCCTAGGTGCTTTGCAACCAAGAAGATATGCAGAACTGGGGTGATGAGGAGCCAGACAGATTATCTGGTTTCTTACTTGAGAAGATGAGCCATCAGATCACAAAAGTGGACCCTTTCAGCAACTCTGTGGGAGAGTTACCCCATGCTCAGGCTTTGTATCCGAGAGCACCATCAAGTCCATTGAGCACAGCGCCAGGCATAAAAATCATCCTTGACAAGCACCTTTCTTACTCTCTTGTGGGTGTCTTACTTTTCCTTATTGCCACATGGTTAGGTCTCCTTTGAGGCTGATTTAATCCTTTAACCTGAGGGATTTTAGAAAGCATTCTACTTATTTCCTATCATATCCAAGTACCAACAAATGACTCGATTCCCCAAACAACAAACAACCTCCGAACACCGAACGGAACATTAAAAAAAAAAAAAAAAAGGAAAAAGAAAAAGATCAGATCTTTGAGTGGTCCTCACTGGACACTGCGGACCTGCTGTCATTTCTCATTATCCTTTTTATTTTTATGATTCCCCCACACAAATTCAACCCAGCTGACTTGGCCCTTAACGAAATGAATGTGAATTAATTCTGATCATAAATTTTAATGACACAACACTTCAGGTACTCTCAGCTGGTCCAAATGCAAAACTTATCTTTCTCTGTGGTAAAACTGAAATTTCTTAGGGAACCTTGATGGTTTCACCTCTGCTATTTTGACATAATGAAATAATTTTCATATCTATAAGGTCAGAGAGCGCAGAACTGAGATGTCCAACTACCTCCATTCCATCTCTACATATTTCTCCTTCCCTGTGCTTGGCAAGTTTTACAATTTCACAGAAACACAAGTCATACAGCTCGACATCAAGCTTGATCTTGCCATTATGCTCAATTGTTCAAAATTACACCAGTCTCAAAATGTTGACAGAATTCCTCTCAATGTTTCCTCTGTTGGTTTATTAAATGGCAATGTCATACTTAAAGCATGGTTATTTCTGGGGCTGCTTGTTCAATTCTTTGAAGACTTGACATCACATTAGAAAAGGTTCCCCCCCCCAATCTTGTACTATTCTCTCTATACCCAGTATATTTGACATGTCAAAAATAATTATAAGGGGCTTGATAAATACAGAAAACATTTCTCTTTCATATTCCAGAATGGGCAAGGGCAGGGTGGCTTTGTTACAGCATTATCCTAATTGGAAATTAGTATTCAGCATCAGCAATATTTCGTTAAAAAGCAGAGGCCTGCTCTAATGTTTTAGGTTTCTATTTCTGCAACACCAGCCCTACTTCCCTGGCACTGTTTGTTCCTCAGAGATCATTATTCCTGGCAAAGACCTTTCTTCCTTAGAGATGTCCCTCACCTTCTCGTGCCCTTTTTCATATGAGCAGTGACTTTCCTATGTCACTTATTAATACCAGGGCAGCTTGTTTAATAACAGGTTTCTGATTAGAATGCAATGAAAAAAAGGGAGACGTGATGATAACCTTGTGTTCAGAGCTCTCTGTCTCCTTAGGATGGGCACTGCCTGTTCTTTTCAACACAGGCAGAAAATCTGTTTTGCATCCATGGCCAATGGAGAAGGGCCACACCTACATTTCCTTTCATTGCTCACTATTCTCACAAAGGGCTCTCACAAAGGGTCCCACTCAGTCACAGTCTTGGTCATGTTGTAGGAAAACTAAAGCCGGCTCTCTACACAATCATGCATCCTGTGCACCTCTCCGGGTGATGGAACACTATCTAATATTGGGGCATTTCCCTTTTTACTGATAATAGGATTATAACACATTTTCTGATTTGTTGGCTGAGATCAGTTCCTCTGACTGGAACTAGAAAGCAACTCAGCCCGTGGGCTTACACATGGAGAGGCCCACGGCTGGCTTCAGTGTCCTGACACAAATTCTGGGCTTTGACAGAAAGAGTTCTTGACTTGAAAAGATGGTATTGGGTGTCTTCTCTACCACGTATTAGCCTTGTGGCTATGTGCACACCATGTAGCCCCTGAGGCTTATTTTAGAAAATGCTGGTAATAATACCTTTTGAGGTTTAATAACAAACTGGACAATGGATATGATAATGAAAGCATTGATTCATAATAAAGCATTATACAAATACTCAGTATCTATGACTAATGAACAAATAAGTCAAGACTATAGACACCAAACAGAAATATAGCAAAAAAACTCTTATAAATATAATTATGTTTATTCAGCTTTTGCAATAGGGGCTTTCTTCTTCTAAAGAAATATCACCATTACTGGCATTTAATCTTATGCATATATCATATATGCAGGTGACTAACTTGAAAGGAATGATAAGGCAGTTAAGTACTCAAAACTACATACAGAGTGGATATAAATGAACATTTCTTAATAATTCAGAAGGCATCTCATTGTCTTATCACACCTAGGGTCATAATTGTGATTATCAGTGGCTAATTTACAAGGGAGATGGATGGAATCCAAATGACTCTGTGATATAACTAAGCATAAATTTAAGGAATTAATCCATGCTATCCATCTTTAATAGTGTCACACGTCACCATTTCAACAACGTAGCATCACTTCAATAATTCTAAGTTATCTGACCTGCTCTTTTCAGTGATTTGTATTCTCCCTGAGGGGATGTTGGCTGCACAAGAAATTCCCAATTCCCACATCCTAACAGATCACCAAGTATGATGCCCAAACATCGTGATTTTTAGGAGATATTCAAGGTTGGGAATTTTACTTCTCTGCATCTAATCACCATATTGGGAAAGAGCAGCAGGAAGTACCTGCAAAGGTGGGAAGTAGGGTAGAAATAATAGGCTCTGTCCTGACTAATTTATGGAACTGTCAAAAAGATGAAATGAATTAAAATTTGAGGAAGACTTTGTAACTTCTGGACAAATGTTAGGTGTTATTATAATTATTACTATTAATAGTCTTACTCAGTTTGCAATGTAAAAGTTATATATAGCTTAAAAGAGGAGAGTTCTTTTTCAAATGATGGTACATTTATTCCTCCGTCATCCAATTCTTGCTTTTTCAGCTTATCGCTCAGCCAACCTGAGTGACATGTAGAGTCTATTCTTGTTTTCTTCTGTTTTTATCACAGTTTGACATGGTTGGAATAGATGGGTAGATCTTGCAGAGAACAGAGCTGCAAGTGAATATGAAAAATTTTAAAATAGCTATTTTTGAATAGTAGGGTATAAAGGTTTCTCCACATAAGGCTGAAGATGCTCTTTGTTAATATGGCTAAAAGCATGTAGCAATGATTGTAGAATGGCAGACCATTCTGAAAGCTCAACATCTGAATACTATATCTGTTAAGATACCATTATCACAATAGGCACATACATGTCATAATGATCTCCACTCTGAGCTTGGCCATCTAAATTGTCTCCTTGAAATAAAGAAATCTGTTTTTGTACATTTGTAGAAATGGGTCCTCATGGCTTTATAAGTGTAAACACACAGTAATAAAAATATATGCCACAGTAAGAACCAAGGATATATCTGGCAGAGCGCTGGTAAAATAAGGCTATCAACAGTCATCCGTGAACCAACTAGTAGTAAAACTAGATGGATGAAAGTAGATATTCATTCCCACTCCCCCATGGGAAGAGCTATTTTTGTCTTCTTAATTAACTACTACAAGCACATTTTTAAATATGCTTTACTATAAGCACAGTACGGTGTAAAAAAGGGAAAGGAGAAAAGTATAAAGTAGTTATATATGGGGTAGTACTTTAACTGAGTGAGGAAGGTTCCTCTCTCTCTCTCCCTCTATCTATCTTTCTATCTATCTATCTATCTATCTATCTAGATATGCATAGATATTGATACAGACGATATAGATATAAATATATATTTCCCTCCAGTTAGTTTTGACACACATAGACAATTGTATGTAAAGAAAAAGTGTAAAAAGACAAAGGTCAATCATATAGATGTTGTATATGGGATGGGAATTGCAGAATTGGGGAGGGAGGGACAGAAGGGAGAGGGAGCTACTTAAATTTTAACTCTTTTAAATTTCCATGTTATGACTGCTATAGTTATAATTAATTTTAAAAGAGACAAGAAGAGTAAGTTATGGCACCTATACTTAGGGACTGTTCAATATAATTACAGGTCTTTTATAATAGAGCCTATGACTATCTATGTTGGTCACAGAGTTCTGTAGAATAGATATTTTTTTCATTGATGTAGAGAGCACACTTTCTAGCATATGGTCACTTACCTGTCACAAGAACTTCCAAAGCTTCACCCAGGACACGATGCCCACAATAACCTCAAATCTAAGGAGTCGAAATACTAGTAAATTCATCATGCTCCTCAGCCCACATTTGCAGCTAAAAGAGTTAACCTTCTTAGTTTTAATAAAGCAGATTTAAAGCATTGGAGAAAAAAATGCATTCTTCATATTAAAAACCTATCCATACCTGCTTACCATATAAAACCCCACAAGCATCCCTTTCAGAACA
>NW_006286243.1:3951353-3993909 GCF_000327345.1 Myotis davidii | reverse complement strand
ACTGTTGATGGCACCAATATGTATCCCAACATCAGTGCAGCTAATCTGGGATTCTTTGAAATAACAGAGCACAGAGAACTTAAGAATCTTAAAAAATTGGTTCTGATATATTGTCTATATGTGATCAACTTATTTGTTGGTGTCCGGGGTCCTCATCACGCAGTCGTTTGTTCAAAACTGTGCGTTTTCCATGAACCGGCACTTTGTCATGATGAGAGCATAAGATGGATTATGATCTACTCACTCCCCTCAAGAAACTAACAACTGTATAAGCAGTAACTTCAAATACAGAATATATCTTAAATATTATTAATCTTTTCTAACCCTTGAAGAATTCATTGCCTTTGATATGACCTAAAATTTTCCTCATTAAGGAAGCATTGGTCTTCATGTCTATGACTTTAAAATTCAAAATAAAAGAGTTAAGTGGGGCGTAGGCAAACAAGAACTAGTGGGCTAAATCCAGCATGCCCCCTATTTGTGTAAATCAAGCTTCACTGGAACACAATCATGCTCATCTGTCTGTGTATTATATAAGGCTGCGTTTGATCTACAAGAGAATAGGTTAGTAGACACAATAAAGAATAGATTAATTAAAACTAGATGGTGTCATTAAAAAAACAGAGTAAATCTATTTATCTAAGAGTAATTTCTTGGCGAATATGTGTTTGTTCCCTCTCTGATTCGAGGAAGAACAAAAAAGAAATTGCGAACAAATAAAACATAGGTTGCAGGGATATAAATTAGAAATGGAATAACTCTACAAGCAGTGTTTTTAAATCTGAACTTTTCACTACATTCACACCCATGTGTGCCAAGTGCTGAAGTTTGGGTGTGTGTGATGGGAGTAGAAAGAAAGGCTTGAGCTGATTGATTCGGATGATAATGGAGCTTATTTAACCAATCTCTGGAAATGTTGATAATATTGTGAAAACTGCTCCAATTCCTGAATTCCCAACTTTGTCCTGAAAATAATCTGGCCAAAAAAAAATTGCTTAAGCTAAATTTTTGCAAAATATTTGCACGGATGGAAATACTATGTAGCTTACTGCCAAAGATGTGCCGATTTAAATATGCCCAGCAAGTTGGCTGGGCTTGTTTGGTATTTCATTAACATAAAATAAACCTCACTCTTCTTCCTGAGAGAATAGCAAGTGTAGTATTTTTGGAGAATGCAAAACTTACTATGCTAATTCTTTGTATGAAAACTATATACGAGGTGGGGTAAAAGTGGGTTTACAGTTGTTCTTATGGAAAATTGCCAGGGTGTTTCTCAGCACCTAGAAGGGTTCAGGAATCTGGAGAAGGGCTGCGCATAAATTAATAAAAAGACTAGAAATATAAATTTGGAATACATGGGGGAGCCAGAGGAGACCTAGCTTCAGTAACCAAGTTCTCTGAATCTCTGGACCCCTAGCTTTTTTATCAACATAAATCGCCCTAAAGCAAAGCAGATATACATATCAAAAGGTAAGGTTTGGTATACAATAGGCATTGTCAGGTTGGGGGAAATACCTTAGGCTGTTCAGATGTTTGGCCAGCAGCAGGTAATAACATGTAGATTTTCAGGTTTGGGGAAATGCTTTCAGCTATTCCAGCAGGCAACTATATGATTCAGCCCTACCTAACCGGTTTGGTTCAGTGGCTAGAGCATCAGCCTGCAGACTGAAGGGTCCCAGGTTTGATTCCAGTTAAGGGCATGTACCTTGGTTGCGGGCACATCCCCAGTAGGGGGTGTGCAGGAGGCAGCTGATTGACGTTTCTAACTCTCTATCCCTTTCCCTTACTCTCTGTAAAAAATCAATAAAATATATTTTAAAAAAATATATGATTCAACCCTGCTGAATATAGAAGCCCATCAACCTTTTGAGGACTTCTTGTATTTTATTATGCCCTGATGTAATTAGCTTCTAGCAGAAAATAATACAATAATTAATAAAAAATAATACAAGAACATGCTCTGTGTTTCGCATACTCACAACTGTAAACCTATTTGGCACACCCTGTATATGAAATGTAGAAAAATAAAGCTTTTAAAATCTTTTCTCTGGCATGGTAACTGGCCACCCTGGAAAATTCATGTTTTAGCATGTTCCTGAATATACATCACATAAAATATGCCTTTAAATGTTCAAAAAAACCCACAGAGAAGCAACATTATAAAATAGTAAGAAGATTGAGAAACTAGATTCTTATGAAATTTTTAAACTAATCTTGGTGTCCTGTGCAAGGCGATAATATAAGTCTTTCTTGAATTTCAGCTTCTTTTAGGAGCAAAATATAGTTAAAGTATGGATATTGGGGGAGAAGTTACAATAAAGAGATATGTATATTTATGACTCAGTTACCATTGAGAAGAAATGAAAGGTTAATTACATTAAAGCCAAAGGCAAAATATATACACACATCTAATAATCTATGTATATCTCTATATCTATCTATCCATCCATCCATCCATCTATCAATATCCTTAAATGAGTAGTATCCTGACTCAGTTGTCAGCAGTGGAACTAGCAAATATTATTTTAGTTCTATACCAAATTCTAATGAGTAGTATCCTGACTCAGTTGTCAGCAGTGCAAATATTATTTTAGTTCTATACCAAATTCCTATCCAAATACATCTGAAGTTAATTGAAAAAAATAAGTTGCTAGCAGGTTCCTAACATCTGTGAATGAACTGCATAACTCACAAAAATACAAATTAGAAAATAATCTAGTTAATGCCATAACTGGAATATGCAAAGGGCTTGATGAAGATATTTGGAATGGAAAGTGACAAGACATATATGTGAAATGATTTTGGAGGAGGTAACACACTTGTTTTGACTCATGGAAGGAAGATTGGAACTGAGACAAAGAAGAGAAGTGAGAAGTGGCATAGAGGCAAAAGAGATGTAAAAACAAATAAATGATATGGTTTATGTAGAATTCACAGATGCTGTGTGGTGCTGAAAAGCACAATTTAAAACAGGAAATTGTTAGAGATAAGACTAGAGAGAGGCAAGAAATAGCATCATTAAGGTTAGAATTTAAGTTGAGATTATTTTGAATTTTATTTTATTGATTTTTTTAAAATATATTTTATTGATTTTTTTTTTACAGAGAGGAAGGGAGAGAGATAGATAGAGAGTTAGAAACATCGATCAGTTGCTTCCTGCACACTCCCTACTGGGGATGTGCCCGCAACCAAGGCACATGCCCTTGACCGGAATAAAACCTGGGACCCTTCAGTCCACAGGCCGACACTATATCCACTGAGCCAAACCGGTTTTGGCTATTTTGAATTTTAGCAGGGTGAGGAAACATGAGATTTTCAGCTTGGAAGTCAGGTTTAAGTTGGATTGTATGTAAGATGTTTGATGTGGACAAAGTTGGTAGAAGAAAGGCCATTTCAATGGTGCAGATACCCAAATAAGGGAGAAGTCACAGCAGTAGCAGCCGTTCTAAACTATGGCAGTGGTAGTAATGATGGTCATCATAGATGGGTTCAAGAAGTATTTAGGATGGAAGATTAGCAGGTCCAGTAATGGGTCTGATGTGGAAAATAGCAAAAGTGGGAAAATAACGGCGTTTCTAGTTTGGATGAATGAATGGACAGCAATTCCACAAAACAATGTAGAGAGCATGGGTGGAGAGGTGAAGGGGAACAATGAAAAGATTGGTTTACACACGTTGAGTTGAAAGGTAGTCAGTGGACCAGCAGGCAATTGGATAGTTGAGTCTGAATTGGAGGAAGGAGATTTGTCTACATATAAAATTTATGAATAATTGTAATCATGACAGTAGATGAGAGTATGGAAGGAGAGTGTGAGTGAGGAGAGCAATGGACTGAGGATGAACCACGGGTAGGAGGAAGAAGAGAAGTCCATGAAAAGAGACAGAAAGTAATGATGAGATGATGATATGGTGAGTAAGGCCCCATGGAAGGTGGGGAGCGGAGAACTTTAAGAAGGAAAGAGGGATCAATGGGCCAAATGTGCAGATAGATCCAGGAAAGGTGTAAAACCTCCACTGGATTTAGCAATTCAAGAACCATCAGTTCAGTTGTGAAGTGAAAGCAGGTGCCAGATTCTGGGACTTGTAAGGTGGGGACAAGGAAATGCACAAAGTAGTTTATAATCTTCTACACTGGGAAGAAACACCACAGCATAGTTAAAAGAGGCTCAGTCTGGATATGAACATATTTGAGACTTTTCTGACTCTACCTAGTCCTGTGATCTAAAACAAATCCCTTCTTCAAGTTCAGCCTTCATTTTAACTATAAAATGAGGTGCTTACTTTTGATGGCTTCCTCTTCCAGAATTTCCAGCTAAAAGAAAAGACCGAAAGTCCTGTTCTAATTTCTAAGATTTAGGAAATTATATGAAATTACGTTTTGTGGATATTGAAGCAAATATTGAGCAGGTTTCAAGGTCATAAAATTATGGCATGTATCTTGGGAGAAAAATGGCTACTGGTAGTAATTAGAAAAGATAGCTATACACATAGTCTTTTCTCTTTTCAAATGAAAAGCTCATTTGAATCACACAATATTTTTCTTCCCTTTCAAAGTCAAATACCAAGTGTTTGAAGACAAATCAAGGGAAGATTGTTCTATCCAGAGTACATATACAGTGTTGCCAAAACAAAAGTCAGAATGACAATTTCTGGAGACAAATGATTCATTATTGTTTCTGTTCTATTCACTAGAAAGAACATAACCACAGCTGAGATTCAATCTGAGGTTCATTAATACAAAGTCTATGCCTTTGGTTACCGCACAGACAGTTGTTTCTCTCTGTACTGACTCTCTCGACAATGCCAAATGAAATGACCACACAGAACTCTGGTGTGTGAGAGCTCGGGCACTAAAAAGTGCTTTGAGCAGTATATAACTAACATACACTCTGTGATCCTAGGGATGAAATGGAATAAATCAAAGTTAAAAGAAATAACTTTATTTTCTTTCTTTTTCATTCTAGAGACAGAAGAGAAAAAAAAAAACATGCAATAAGTATGTTTGTTTCTCTTTCTAGGATTTGCTATATATCCTCACTCAGTTTTGCTCTGTCATTTCTCTATCAAAGAAGCAAAACCTTCAAGTGATTTTTATTTCCTTCCTATTCTTTACTGGTTCTGAATCCTCTTTCTATGGTGTTAGATTTCGTTGATGTCATTATTTTATTTGATTATTTCCTTCACAACTACTAAATGCATTTCTTTTTCTTTTTTTTTTCTTTTTTAACATCACATTTACTGTCTCAGCCCAGGATAGGGCAATTACTCACTTGGATTATTTTGACCTCGTTCATCTTTGTCCTCTGATTTCTGAAAAGTGACACTCTTCTTTGTATAGTTTTCAGACATCATAAATAAGCCTATTGTCGATGCACAGCGGAACTGCAAGGAATGTTTCCCTCCTTTTCCATGGACCACATTACTTCCACTTCCTCCTTAGGTTTCCATGTTGATATTGTATATCACAGACTCTTCCTGGCTTCACAGTCCAGGGGGACACTTCACCCTGCCCTGTCTGCTTTGTCTCTTAACCTGCTCCAGTCTCTGCCAAGTTATCTCAATGCCCACCTCATCCAACAATTCTTTCAACACTAAGCCTTCTCCCAAAGTGTGGCCAAAGTCCGTGATGATGTCTTCAACCCAGCCAGTCTTCTCCCTTCCTTCCCTCTGCAATGCCTGACTCTTGCCTTCTGTAAGAAGTCTACCTTTGCTGGCAAGATCAGGGAAGCAAACACACCTTAATTACAACTTCTCAAGCACACATCTTTCCTTACACCGTTCCTTTTTTTAATACCTAAAATTATCCTATGATTTGTAAGTTTCATGCCTTCATGACTTTAGTGGTATTTTCTCACTCCAAATTCATTATATCTGTGTCTCCTTTATTAGACTTTAAACTCCCCAAGTGCAGGAATTACATAGCTATAAGTCAACCTTTTAAAGGGCTGCTCAGTCATCTTTTTAGAAATTATTTTAACAGTGACGATAAAGTAGAAGGAACTATGCAAATTTACCTGTTCTTCCATGAGGACATAAATGAACTAGTCGTCTTGGTAACCACATAGCTTGGCTCTATCAGCTCCCCAGTGGGCCTTGAAAGCACTAAGCTTGTTTCTTACCTTGCTCCCTGTCCTGCGGAGATAATCCAACCATAGACTTGCCTTTGAAGTCAACTGGAACATCATGCATGGGTGAACTCCAGAGAGCACACAAAAGCAAGAAAGAAAACTGGCCTGTTATTCTTAACCAAAGGGACTGTGCTATTTTGGTGTTTCTATACCCACTTGGACATCCCACAGACTTCAAGAGCCTGCGTATGAAGTGGGAGAAGGCACTGAAATTAGCAATGTCTTACAAATAGAGAATGGCAGCAGATGAAGCTACAATAGAATAAAAGTTTTAAGCTCCTAGTTTATCTTACTTTCTTTTTCTTCTATCAAGAGTCACAAAAATCCCAAATATAAAATTCTTTAAGGCTATTAAACTCCTCCCTGAGAATGTCAAGTTCTTCTAGAAATGGCATCCACCCTTCATCAGAGGCATAACAATTGCCTAGTGGACTAGCATTCAATTTCATGCAACAGCCGTTTATCCAGAATCTTTACTGAAAAGGAGTTGTGCCCATCAAGAGAAGAGCACCATCACCATCTTCAAGAAGAAGAGCATAAAGCAGCTCTCATAGCATATAGCTCTCCAAGGCCACTTACAAACTCGCAGGCAGCATCAGTTTGCCATGCAACAACATGGTGAACCATAAATTACGGCTTTAATACTCCTCTCATCATCAAGGGCTCAAAACTAAGTAACCTTTTGGAAACTAACTACATGTATCATGTACATACATCTTCACCCTGCAATTCCTTCCCTAAAAATGAATTCTATGGAAAGTAAAGAACCAAGAAGACGCCCCACCATTAAAGAACTATGTGTGCTTTGTGTATGTGTGTGTTTAGCCTCTCCAAGTCTCAGCGTGATGATTTGTAAGCTGTGGAGAATAATAGTACTTGCCTCAGAGCCCATGTGAGTCTGATGCCTAACATGTGGGAAATGGCCGAGAAATATTAATAATGTGAGAATTATAATCCTCGTTTCACAGAAGAAGAAACTGTGTTTCAAAGATGCTAAACAACTGGTCCAAGGTAACAGCAGTTAATGGGATTTGGTTTGATTACAAAGCCTACATCCTTCTGGCCTTAAAGACTTCTGCTTCACTTACAGCCCCAATGTGACTAAGAAAAGGAGTTGGGTTGGTGTTTTTTTCCAAATGATGTGAGAGAGACTAAATGTGTAATTTCAGAGATAGGCTAGATACAATGTCTCAAAGTCACTAGTCTTCATGTTCCAAATCTCCCACAGAGGAGGGAAGTAGGGAGAAGTCCCATTGAAGATGTTCTCAACCACACCTTTTACATTGCATGGTGTTCAAAAGTGCCTACTGCACGTGGCTATCAAAATGAAATGCAGCTCAGGGTAGGTAGCAGTGAGAGGAGTTGCTTATTTGGGGCACCAAAGGCATTCACAAGTCACAGGGAGAAGGTGTGTAGTGTCTCTGCTCTCACCTGGTTAGACAGGTGTATACTAAGCCTTCTTCCCAAAGACACCAGAAGAGCTGCCACATTCCGGAGAAAACGCTACTATCTAGTCTCCAAGCGGGGCTCATTATATATCCTTCCACCAGGTTCTCCCCTTGATGTATCCATTCACCCATTCACATAATAGGGTACACTGTAGAATTGTTTATTTGCTACTCTCTCCCCCTGACCCCTTAATAACAGAACATCTGTCCTCCAGTGCTTAGTGGATGGCATATACTGTCCACAGGAGATGTCTGGTGAGAATGGGATGAGCATTTTTCTATTCCTGAGCAGAGAAGGCAAAAAATGCCTCCCCCGCCCCCAAATGGCCAGTATGCTTTCTATGTCTACAAAATACAAACTCCACAAGATAAGAGAAGAGAATAATTGATGGCTGGGCTTTTCAACACACTTGTCTCAATGTAACTAAAGGCAAACATGTCAAGGTGTTAAGTAAAGTTTTAAATTTCTTTGGCTGGCAAATCTTTGGCTTTGGAAATGATAATGCACATACAAAGTTGTGGTTTATTCTTAAAATCCTAAAACTTTATGTTCAAGATAGAAACTAACAATTAAACCAATCCCAAAGGTCTTTGCTTAATGTTAAATTTTATTTGGAACAATGTTCTTATCAACATGATTGGATGACATAATATTTCTGCCAGAGAGTAAAGCTATGGGCAGGGCTTTACTCATCCAAGGATGCTGTGAAAGACAGCTTTGAAAAATGTTCTGGTGTGTAGAATGTGTTAGCCTGTCTTCTCAAGATAGCAAGGAAGTTGAAGTGTTTCAAAAACCATTTTAGTTTACATTTGTGTCCAAATTTTGGAAGAATATTATGAAGTACAGTGATAATGGCAATGGTAAACTCCACCTTCCCCCACATCCTATATAATAAAAGCCTAACATGCAAAGTGACCGAAAGGAGGAATGACAGGTCTGCTGGGGGCAGGGCCAGTGAGTGGACGGCACCAGGCCAGCCAAGGCGGATGCCAGTGGGCAGAGGAAGGGGACGGGCAGAGGGAGAAGACAACGATTGGGGGTGGTGACCAGCCACTCTGGCAGACACTATCCCCTGATCAGCCAGCCAGTTGCCTCCCTCAGAGGGAGGCCAGACTGTGGCTTAGGCTCCTGAGGGTTCCCAGACTGCAAGAGGGTGCAGGCCAGGCTGAGGGATCCCCTACCCACCCCCAAAATGCATGAATTTTCCTACACCAGGCCTCTAGTTTTGTTATAAACCAACAATAAATATTTATGTTTCACTGAATTAATCACTAACCATGTGACAGAGTTAATTATTTTTGAGTCCTCATGAAATGAAAATCTTCATTTTGCTGATGAAGTCAATTGGTGAAAATTGTAAAATCCGTTTTTAAGAACTAGCCTTTCTTTTCTATGTTCTATTATTGTTCTCACAACAAATAATCTGAAACAATATTCTGAGCCAAAAAGCGATACCTGATTGTTAGTATTGCTTTCTACCTGTGAGGAAATAGCTTCTCCATTCACAGCACTGAAGTATGATTGCTAAGAGTAATTTTATTATATTATCCAATATGTTCTTTTGAGTTGTTTTTCTCTCTCCAATTATGCTATAGTTGACAAGGGAAATATCATATTTTCTCCTTTTGTAAAACCCTCCCCAGTGACTTTAGCAGCACTGGTCAGACAAAATCATGAAGAGAAAAAAGGCCAATTAAATTATTGAGTAAATAAATGACTTGAAGTCTTCTCAAATTTATGATAATAATCATAATTTTTGAGTAAAAAAGATGCAATTTTAGTTAAAAAGATCATATTCTGTACCAATTTTTACCCATCTTGGAAAGAAAAAAAATCCCAACCCATGTAGAAATTCTGAACTCTTCAAAATATTTTGTTTTGTGGTAAAGAGCTAGACATTCTTTGCCATATGTTCCAACATTTCCTATATTGTCTTTACCCAACCAAAAAAATAATAATAATACCACCAAAGAGATAATTGACTGGGGGAGGTTAAAATGTTCAGAACAGTTAGAAATCCAATGAGTACCTTGGTGAATTGAAGTGGACTGTACTGCATTGAATTAGCATGAACTGAAATGGGCTGAACTGCATTGAATTAGCAGGATTAAACTCTGGATGTAAATATTTCTAGCACTTTGAAAGTCTTTAAGATGATATGCTGCTTATTTATACAGATGGTTCTATTCTTATACCATGTTCATAATTTTAAAAACTATTTTTCTAAACTAAATAAGCACAACATCTGATGGGAAGTGAGGTATGTTTCATGTTTTCTATATGTAAGTGTACATCTCCAAGGTGACTTCCTTGGCACTTGAAATTTATACCATTCTCATTATTTTTTAAATTAAAATTAAAAGCTGCTAACATGAAACTATATTTGTAAATGTCACCCAATGAAATGTCTCCTAAAGATCAACAGCATCATCATACAATGTCCTTAAAAAAAATGGAAGGTTATTATTCATATGTCACTTTTTATATATTAAATCTATAACCAAAACAACAAAAGAGAGGACTGTGGAAACGTAAAAAAATAATTTGGCCAAAATGAGTTATTACCTTAGCATACTTAAAATATATATTTTTGCCCTAACCAGTTTGGCTCAGTGGATAGAGTGTCAGCCTGCGGACTCAAGGGTCCCAGGTTTGATTCTGGTCAAGGGCATGTACCTTGGTTGCGGGCACATCCCCAGTAGGGGGTGTGCAGGAGGCAGCTGATCAATGTTTCTCTCTCATCGATGTTTCTAACTCTCTATCCCTCTCCCTTCCTCTCTGTAAAACATCAATGAAATATATATAATATATATTTGTTTGCACATTCAAATTGACATGCAATGTCCCCAAAGTTTCCTGATATGAATTCAAGAGGGAGCCAAAGGCTTTATCGTCACACTCACAAAACAACCGGTTAATCCAGAGAAAATAAAATCTTCAACCGACCTAACTGATTGGAACTGTGTGGAGAAAACTGGCTGATTAAACATTTTCCTTTCCAACTGCATGTGGTGTGTTCTTATGGCAAATCACAGGGGCTAAATATTGTTCTCCGTTGTGCACCCAGGTGGCAGCGAGATACTAACGATTACACCCTGTAGCTGAGTGCCAAGGTTCATGCCTGAAATTAGTGTCAAAATGAAAGGGCCATAGATAGTTAGGGTTAAAGGGGAGACAAGCCCATCCTCTGCACTTCACTGACATCAACACAGCATGCAGCAAGCATTGGGAGCACTGTTTCATTTTTGGAACTCTCCTGTACAGTTCAACTGCTACTATTACAATACAGACTGCGGAAATATTTCTTATTTCTTCAAAGCAGAAGGTGGCTCAAAGAAAGCCTCAGGGGCAAGGCTTTATCCTCACTTATCTCAAGTAGCAAGTAGGAATTCCCAAAGAACAGGGCTGCTTCAGCAGAATGCTCCCATATAAATTAGAGAGTGCACACAGGCTATGCTCTCTGCATCAAGGTGCAACCTTTCTAGCTTGCTTCACCCAGGAATACCAGGGTGTGTTGCACATATATTATGTGTTAGTAGTACTTTCTTGAAGGAAGCCCTGTATCTATATCTATGTATACAAGTCATGGCTCTCATAGTCAATAAAATAGCTCCATAGCAGAGGTCAGATGTAACAGTTGCTTAAGAAATATTCATCTAGCCCTAACCAGTTTGGCTCAGTGGATAGAGCATCGGACTGTGGACTGAATGGTCCCAAGTTCGATTCCGGCCAAGGGCATGTACCTTGGTTGCGGGCACATCCCCAGTGGGAGGTGTGCTGGAAGCAGCTGACCAATGTGTCTCTCTCATCAAGGTTTCTGACTCTCTATCCCTCTCTCCTCCTCTCTGTAAAAAATCAATAAAATATATTTTAAAAAAATATTCATCTAGATTTTCCTATAAAGTAAAATTTCTACTTTAACTTTACCTTAAGCACTGGGTATGAGATATATATATATATTCATTCATCTAGATTTCAAGACTATACTTTTGAATACAATTCAAAAATGTAAGTAAAATTAACCAGAAGAACTGCTTGTTAACAGAAGAAATTTTGCGCTAGGATTTTGAATGTTAAATTGCCTTTTAATGGGAAAAAATCCACCATGAAGTATTAACTAATAAAACGTTATGCCTGGCCAGTGTGGCTAAATGGTCGACCTATGAACCAGGAGGTCACAGTTCAATTCCTGGTCAGGGTATATGCCCTGGTTGCTGGATCAATCCTACGTGGGGAGCGTGCAGGAGGCAACCTATCAATGATCCTCTCTCTACATTGATGTTTCTATATCTCTCTCCATCTCCTTTCCTCTCTGAAATCAATAAAACAAAAAAATGCACACACAATAACTTTATAGTCGTTAAGAAGATGGCTCTTTTGGGGACAATGGTGGTCAGCAACTTCTATGATACTGAAAAATATCCCAAGGGAGAGATAGGAAACATAAGGTATTAATATTGATGGGTGACAATTATTCTCAGAAGAAGCAAAAAATATATTTGAAAGTAAGATTATTGTGTATGCCTATATATGCCTTAATAGGATCTCTGACCCTCAAAAATGTAAAGATCTTTGAAGGTCCTGGGCTATACATTTAGGAACATTCTTTTTCTTTCCCTGCTGTTTCCTCCCGTTGTCAGTCTCTCCCCTCCTTAGCACCCCACTTCCCTTCTTCCCAGCCTCAAATGTATGTTAACTGCGTACTCTGTGCCAGACACTGTGTTAGGCAGTGGGGTTCTTGCCTCCAAACCTTCCAGTCTTATTTTTGTTACTTTCTTCTCTTTTACTCATAGTTCCCGGGATTCTTCGCTGGGACACAGGAAATAGGTGAAATGTTACCTAGCCTGAAATTACATTAGTTGTTGCAAATGTCATGTGTCCACCGATCAATGCAGATAAAATAATTTTAGGATTTCATTTCTAAGACTTTGTGGGATCCATGGGCTTTGACCAGACATTGAAGGATGGGAGGGATTGAGAACGCAGTGGCAACCTGTGTAAGGTACAGGAGTGATGAGAGCAAACTCAAGGCGGACTTGGTGAGGGCAGTGAACAGATCAGCCTTCCAGCGCAGAAAACTCCTATTTAGGAATCGGCAATAATGCAGTTGAAAAGACGAAAGTCAAATGGTGATACGTCTAATGAAGTTTTGAAATTTAAAAAATGTATCCCATTAGCTCTGGGGACGACATAGATGCAAAGAGGATTAACATAGTGAAAGCATCAAGGTGGCTCTGAGCTCATATTCCAAGGGCAGAGACCTGCCTGCTAGAGCCACTGCTTTATTCTGAACACTTCCAGTGGGCCTACAACATCAAAGAGGCTCCATGATATTTGTTGAATGACTAGAAGAATGAATGGAATCTGAAAGACCTCGGTATTAAGTTATCTCAGATGCTTAGTAGCTCTGTGACCTCCAGGGAGTTACTTAACTTCTTAAAGCCTCAGTTTCCTCATCGACAAGCAGGGAGAGTGAGTGATTCTACCTTTCTCAAAATGTAATCGAAAGAATTAAATTAGAAAATAAAGGCAAAGGATTTAGCACATTAACTGGCGTGTAGAAAATAACTGTCAGACATGAGTAATTAGAATTAGAGGTCCCTTAAGTGTAAGAAGTATAAAAAGCATTGGAAGGAAGTGTAAAAATAATAAAACCGGCTTAGTGTCTGCTGCAGCGGGGGCCTGAGTAGTGAGGGAAAAGGTGTGATGCTTTTAGATGTGTAATGCTTTTCTAAATACCTATCAATAAGATAACATTTTAAAACACATTGTGACCGTTTTACCAGTGTATTCTTTGGAATTGGTATTTATGCCTAGATTATACTTAGAGTCATTTAAAGAATAGGCAAGAAAAATACAAGTTCCAGAATTATATGGATTGTGATGTGATTAGCTGATGATGTATGAATAGCTGGTGATTTGTAAAATCAGCCAAATAATGAATATTAAATTAATGGTGACTACTAAATTAAGAGCCTCAAGAATAATGTCTAGCACAGGATAGGCACTGAATAAATGTTTGTTGAATGAATGAATGTTTTCTAAATCTATATGGCAGCACATTGTTATACTATTTAATTTATTTCCATGTTTCAGATTTCCAGCAAATTGAATTCTTCAAATATTTCTGGAAAATCCAGTATTGTCTCTGATGCCTGCAGTAAACTATGTTAAAACCCTTGAGACTGTGATAATTAAACACCATATGTTCCTGACCACAGTGTGTTGCCTTGCATTTCTTTCTCTACGGAAAGTCCTAGCCTTATGGTATATTTTAGTCTTTGCAGTTGGACTGTGAACTCCATTGTCAGAAAATTACAGGAAATCCAAGGATTTATGAACCATACGTACAGGTGCTTAAATAACATTCAGCAACATTACTAATATAAATGATGGCTCGGAGACTTATTAAGAATGTAAAAAGTTTCTGTTCACGATAGATATGGTGTAAGGTCACACACAGTCTAGCAACTTTAGAAGGACTCGCGTCATTATGAACATACACAGGCCATCTCTTGATAAAAAATAAAATCACAAACACCATTAATCAAACTTCAATTTTCACATTTAAAAATTTGAACACATTTTTAAATCTTTCAATTCATTATTAGTGGATGCTAGAACATATAGTTAAGCTTTTTAGCATAAATTTATTTTCTTCAATTATTCTGGTAACATTTAAATGAAAGTATCCCACGGATGTCAAAGCAAATTAAAATCTGCTGTTCGATCTCAGAGGTGATTAACACACGAAACAACAGTAGGTAAAACTTTACCATGCATCGAACATCATGCTGAAATAGGAATTTGGGTGATGCCTTCACTGCATTAAATATTCTAGATTATACTCAAGGTAAATCAAAGGTTTGCCTCTTTGTAGAAAATAAACTAAGGCAGCTGAAAGATTTTATTGAATTTACCTGGTACCACCCGGAAAAGTCTATAACCTAATATCAACCCAAGGCCAATTCAAGTCTCTCAGCACTTTATACACAATTTATAATGGCACTAGTTTTTTGTTTCCCCCTCAAATTAGACAAATATGTCGGACAAACAGCTTCAAAGTCAATAGAACTTTCTAGGTGACAGATAATGTTGGCATACCAAGAAAAGACAAAAGACAAAATTATAGAGGGCAGAAAGAAATGAAGAGTAACCAACTGTCCTGCCACACTAGTACTTGGAAAATAATATTAATTACAGAAAGAAAGCAAACTTGGGAAAATTTAGTAAACATTTTAGGAGGGGAGAATCATCGGATACTAGAGCTTAATTTTATTCCTATAAATATTTGCAATGACGGCGTGTCAATTCAGCACACATATTCTATCTTGACTTTAAATATTCACTACAATTAAGTTAAATTGAATAAAAATATTTCCACGTAGAGTTTAGAACAATGCAGTTTGGAAGCTAATGGCTTTGTGTAAGTTGCACAGAATGACTGATTTAAGGATTTCATTTTGACTTACATAATTTGATCTAATATGTCACAACTCTAGTTCCCAAAAGATTTGATTCTTTAAAAGTGATGTGATTAACTTTACTGGGTCTAAGTCTCCTGAAAGTACTGAGGGGCCAAGATCTTCCTGGTATCTTTGGCTGCAATCCTGTTAGGTTTCTGTATCTGCACTTACCTATTCCATAAAGATAGACATAATAACTAGATATTTACATACATATGTATTATTTCTCAGCCCATAATTAAATTAAAAAAAAAATGACATGCCACTGGGAAGCACAGTCAATTTTGTAATAGGCATAGTATTTATTCCTTCTGTTTTCTCAGTCTTTCCCTGATTTGTATGCTTCTTTATTTTTCCTCTTTAACAAACTATTAAATATAATATTGCTCCCTTTAAGATACACCTAATTCTTGTAAGGAAGTAGCAAACTAAAATAGGAGGAATCTGGAAATACTGTTTTATCCCGAGTTCAATTCAATTGCTTCAGCTGAAATATATGCATGAAGACTTTTCCGAAAGAACTTTCACACAAGGATAAAATGATTTCTATGTAAGAAACAATTACCAGCCAACATTATCATCACCAGAAAATTGTAAGCTAGAATGAGCAATAAAAACATTGTATTTGAAATGAGATATTAGAGAATAGCTATTAAAATATTTTACTCAATTTCTATTACACCTTAAAATGAAAGCTATCAAAATGTCATTACAGGCCTTCTCCCCAGATTCTTCAGAGACTGAATTTAATCATTTCAGGAAATTGAGAACTATCCAACATTCACTTAAATCTTTTGACATAACAGCAAAGCAAAACACAATGAGAAATTTATATGACATTTTCTATTAAAAGATGCTCATATATATACATTGATACATACCACATACCGGGGAGTATTTGTCTTCTTTGGATACCTAGAATTAAATATTTCTTGTGACATTAACCACTTAAATAAAGTATTATCTTGAAGAAACCCAAGTTAAGAAGCCACAATTGAGTTTTGCAAAACCCCAGTCTTTATAAAGCGCTAAGTAGCAGTTTTAAAAAAATACCTTCAAAAATCAATTTTTTGGAAATTATTTCCAGCCAAAATTATTACCTGGACAACAGAGCATAGAACTTTTAACTGCAGTTCAAGTAAAGAGAACTAAGCATTAGTTGAATAAGTGTGATGACCCACTAAAGGCATTCTTACCCCTTCTTTCTGAAAACTCCAGGCATTTCAAGGCGGAAGAGACCGTCCACACTACCTAATCCTGGTTCTTATTTACCAGTTCTAGGAATAAAATCTAAATACAATAAAGATCATTTGTATTGATTCCTAAAATGAGCATTTTCTCTAAAATATAAAAAGGCAGAAAGTAAACAAAGTACCTGATTGCATGTTGTCAATAAAAGCTAGGCAATTTTAGCCAATGACTAACAACAAAATTCCCCGAAGGTAGTCTCCTCCATAAAACTTTAACGTTTAAAAAGAATAGTTTAGATTTTGAATAGTTTTATTTAGAGGGCAGTTTTCCAATGCTACCGCCAAGAAGTACATGAAATGGTTTGTAAAACGGCACTTTAAAAAACGTTGAATTTTTTACCTTTCAGTTCGAGGAGGATGCCTCTTCTCAGGAAACCCATTTTTCTTGAAGATGCTCTGTGCTGGCCGGTTTAGAATAAAAACCATTAGCATATTACCATTAAAAGAAAAGAACTACACTGCAAGAGCCACAATCTCGGAAGGACGCTGTTGGCGCTTGTAAGCAATCAATGCCTTTCCAGACACCTCCTCTGTCCCCATCCTCTTATTAGCAGAGTAGGCTCCCTGCAGCATCAATTAAGCAGTTTTTAAGGCAATGGGGGCTCATCTGCTGAGCACGGCTGTCCACTCCACAGCCTCTTAATCACCAGGGCTCTCTTCTATCAGGGTTCTAGAGGCGGACGTCCTGGGACCCGTAATTAGCACACCAACGGAACATGCCTGGGAGTCACCAAAATTACAACTTTCCCTCCAACAACCAGCATGAGATTGAAGGCACCAGAGCCACACAACACCTGCCTGTCTGTGCCTGAGTACTTGGCACTTGCGAACCAAAGACCCACCCCAACGCAGAAACTACTCCTGACTTCCCAGCGCCCCAGCGGAATCCAGGCATCCGCAGCCCCAACTGGAGAGAAAGTGAGGAAAGAAAGGTTATCCTCTCATCCTCGATCCTCCTCCGATCCACCCAGAGCCGCACCAGCTGAATCACAAATGAGATGCTAATGCCCAAGAAAATGAAAGCCAATTTCCTCTACTTTGCTCCAAGTTTCAGAGGCCCCCTCCACAATGAAAGATAGCTGTTGGTGGAGGCTGCCTTGTTCCATACCATTAACTCGGAACAAAACATATTTTTAGTGGGACAGCCGTGTTTACTTGTAAGAACTGATGAATTGTTCGGCACCATTTATCAATCGCAGACAAAGATGTTCAGCCACAATTTTGGACATAAATCAAGGTACATGCTCCTCAAAAAAAAAAAAAAAAAAAAAAAAAGGACGAAGAAACAGCTTAAGTCCCCCAAACCACAGAGATTGAGGTCAGACTGGCCATAGCAACCAAGAACAGGACTTGGTCTCCAGAGGACCTAGCAACGGATAAATGAGTTCAGATCTCTTTTCATCTCCACTGGTGTGAAAGCCAAAATTAAAAAGATTAGATCACCCAGCACCCATTACAAAAGGTGCCACAATGAAAAAGTCATTTCCAGCCTTTGAATCACATCAAATAAATAACATTCATCCCTGCTATAATGAACAACTTTCAAAGTAAATTGAATCTCCATAGTGCTGCTTTCCCTGGCTGCACAGTATTTACATAACAATATATCACAGGAAGCTCAGAATGGGTCTTGTAAATGGGGAACTCCGGATAAAAAGCATCTTTAGCCCCGATTACTGTATCCTCAGACTGCTTTTCAATCCCCCTGGTTTAAACAATGTGTGGTATCCGGAACATAAGCAATGCTTTTTAAATTGTGGGAAATGAAAGTTTTGGGTAAATTTTTAAGTGTCCGGACTCACCCCTTTCGAGGGGCACTAAGAATGTAGACTCACTTAACCTCCTAAATCCATGCCCCGGGTTCATTTTTGTGACAAAGAATTCTCATCTATGTGCACACTTGTTTCTTTGTTCGTGCCAGCAAAATTTCACCCTAAATATCTCCTGAATTTTTATATATTACTTACAAGGAAAGCCCTTTTGCAGATTTTTTGAGCATGTGGTTCATTCATTATTGTCATTTCCTCGAAAGTAAAATGCATTCTCCATTGTCATACAATAATGTCTATTAAGTTTTAGCAATGTCTCTACACAAAGTAATCATTTTCTATAGACTAATTTTGACAAAATTTCTCCAGGTGATTGAAAATAATTTTTAAGAACTAATATCCTAATATACTTAGACTTCCATAAACTCATGTACAATTCACTTATTTCAAATGGAGTACGTTCAAAATAATACAGTTAAATTGAAGTTTAAAATATACCAGCATAATCTTATCTTTTTGTGGCAGCTCACACAGACATTAGTATTTGAACTCCACAGGGAAGCTCATTAATTTTTAAAACTCTCTGACCTCAGTACAGTTGAGTGTAAAAATAATTACAAATTAAGAATGAAAGAGCATCGCTTGAATTCTACATGGCCATATGCTCTACGCTGCACAAAACATTGCTCATTATCGTCAAACAGAATTTCTTCCAGATATGATTTTAAACAGCATGATAAATGTCACCAGATAGACATAAAAAGCAGCTCACCCTTTTGCCCAGTCTGTTCACGCCTCACCTCCAAGGATTCTAGTAACACAAAGCCCCAAGAACACAGGTTTGCAGGCAGTGACAGCAGAGATGATACCCTCACGAAAATGTTTCCCTAGTGAGACTCGCTCTCAGCCACAGCGATGCAAACACACAAGAATCGAGGTATAAATATTTTCTTACCTGAAACTTGTCAGAAGGATGGTCCTTGAGTCCTTGTCATTGTTGTCACCTCCGGTGGCCCCTCTTGCCATCGTGGAAATTGGCTCCACTATATTTATTGCTCTGTGCCTCAGTTACAGCTGTGACACACATCTGCCTGCATAGAACCTATGAAGAGAGACAGGAAAAAAGAAAGAGAGGGAGAGGGAGAGGGAGAGAGAGAGAGAGAGAAAGAGAGAGAGAGAAGAAGGAGGGAGGGAGAGAGAGAGAGAGAGAGAGAGAGAGAGAGAGAGAAGGAAATGGAGAAAGAGAGGGAAAGGGAGAGGGTGTGTGTGTGTGTGTGTGTGTGAGAGAGAGAGAGAAGAGAGAGAGAAAAAGAAAGAGAGAGGAAGAGAGAGAGAGAGCGAGCAAAAGGGAGAGACTGCTGACTTGAGACTAAGAACCTAAAACCTCCGGCCAAGACAAGCCGGAATAAAAATGATCAAAGCTCTGTCCTTCATCAAGAGAGCAGACAGATATTTTTTTCCTCCTCCACTGAAAAGTGGAACTGTCATTTGGGATTCTCACCAGGAAAGCGCCGACAGAGGCAGACCTTCTCCGGAGTGTCAGTGCTGCCCAGCAGCCCGTGCAGAATACAGGTACCTATTGTTCCAGAGACAGATATGTAGCCAGCCAGTCAGACTCTGACAGATCTCAGCAAACCAGTGAGCCTGCCTTCAGTTTAACTCCTTATTTACTAGTGCTTTTTGGACAACGCAAAGGTCTTCTCATCACCCAAGAGAAATAAATGGAGATGATGCAGATGAGCTCATGGTAGGAACTAATCCTGTATCTTTCACAAAGAGAGACTCTTCAGGACTATTATTGAAAGGCTAAGTTTAATGCAAACATCTTTTTTTTTTATGGGAAGAAATGAAGCATTAGATTACACGGGGAAGACTTAGTGAGTAAAAGAAAACCTTGATATCCTAGATGAACAGCACAGCCAATTTTAAAAGGAAGAGAGAAATTGGGTTTATTCAAAGCATCCTGGATATAAATATATATACTCCAGAACATAAATGGGGTTACCTAAACCAAAGGGGCCCAATCTTTTGCCTAGGGGAGTGGTACATTGAATACATTCCACACAAAAATAACCCGCCCCCATTTTTCTCGGGGCTAAAGTCTTTTTGGTCTCTCTCTCTTTCTAGACCCCACTGCTTTTGCAAGCACCCCCGAAAGACCCTGTTTCCCCAAAGCCTCACCAGTGTTTAAGTTATGCCTAAGGCAATAAAACACAATTAAGGAAGTCGGAGAAAACTAACTTGTTCTACATTCTCCTGATGGACCCTGAGATCCAGAGTACATTTGGTTCTTTAAATTCCTGGACCTTTCTAGATTACAGTGGTTTTTCAAATTTCATCTTGGTGTACTAGCTGAATAATTTTCTTCTAAGGAGTGAGAGAAGGCACAATGCTTTGCATTTGATCATTTAGCACTATTAAAAAGCTTGGAATAGGAAAACAAAAGAAAAGAGAAAAAGAAGAAAAAGTAGCTTTTCATCGAGTTAGGATAAGAAATGGACTTATACTCCCCCTATAAACTTTATATACAATCATGTTGGCCTTTTTTCTAGATCAAACACCAATTTCATTCATTGTTATCATTTTCCCAGGAAATGTTGTATATTCAGCTACAGTAGGTGTGTTGCAGAGTCTATGATAGGTATGAAATTCCTTTGTAAAACCCACACTCGATCATCACTTTACAAAGCCAGAGGGCAAATACTCAATGCAATAGTAGGAGGTTTAACCACGCATGGCTGTTAATGGTAATGAGATATGCAGTATATATCTATGCACTACCCACCATCTTCTTATGAAAGTCTACAGTATATATTATTGCTTTGAAAACCTAAGAGATCCTGACATTTCAAAACTCCATAAAAAAAAAAGAAAAACAACCTAGAAAGCACAGTTCCCTCCTTTCACACTGTCTCTTGTCCTAAATCCCAGCATTTTGAAAAAAAGTCACACTAATTTAACTAGAACTTTGTCCAATTAAGGTAAACTTTAGAAATTCTTTATGAAATTAAAAGTGCTTGACTTGAGGACTTCTGAAAGTCTACCTTGTGTTTTGTACTCTGGAAAACTTCTATTACACTTTGAAGGGAAAAGATGTCGAAAGACATTACCTGGACAGGGAGAATAGTAGACAAGTTTTCTTCCTAAACGTATCTTAACCTATGAGCCAGCAATGAAACAAGAGAATCTTGCAGCTTATTTTATCTAAGTGATAAGCTGATTTTTTTTTTCAAACCCATTTTAAAGAACATACATATCTTTGGAAGCTGCAGGGATAACCTAATTTATCACAATCTTCTTAATAGCAACATAGCAGAAACCCATGCAATTAAAAAGCAAGAAGGTAGAGGACAGATTGTAGGTCCACATACAGAACAGAGCTGATCACAGCGGAGGTAACAGTTCCCATGCAAGGCTCCCATGCTGCCTGTAATGCTGTGGTTTAAAAGGGCATCGAAGCTCTCACTCCTGAGCATGTGATAAGACTTAGGTGTAAGTACATTTAATTAGAGCATTACCCAGGCCCCATCCAGATGTCATTATCTTTTATGGTGCTTTTGATTTTTTTCTTCTTCTTTGATCTTTCTGTCCAACTTCTGTTGTCTTCAGAAAACCAAGCGTGGTGTGCCAAACAGATTTTAAATATTCAGCTCTTAACATGTTTGAACACAGACAGTTTGCACAGTTGGGGGTCCATTATTTTTGGTGGCATGTGCAGAGGGTTATCAACATTAATGAGAGTCACGTGCACATTTCAATAAAAGGCAGGATACACTCCTGCAAAGTGTGTGTGTGTGTGTGTGTGTGTGTGTGTATGTACGCACACGCAAATGGGTATCAATCGGTATGCGTGCAAGGCACATATTGTTTTGTTATTGTTTCATGAGCAGGGAAAAAGACCTTCCTTTTTTCTCAATCAACTTCTTTGGTGAAATCCTTACAAAGATGGTTTTCTCCAAGAACACCCCTAAAGCCTATTATAGAGCCCTAAGTTTATAATTCACACCTCAGTGCCCAATTTGCCAAATAATTCATGCCAAGCATAAGTCCAACATAAAGTGCCAACTGTTTCTTGAAAAACAACAACCCACTGTTTTATGTGCTGTGTTTTTAAGGAATAAACACATGAGGTTAGGGGCACACTCATTAGCAGGTAGGCTAAGTCCCTGGGTACTCCAATGGGTTTCATCTCTTCACCCACTTAGCTTGAATTGAGAGACATGAAATCAGGTTTCCCAGAAGCAATGTGAAAAGAAAAAAAATCTTCTTTTTATTACAGAACATTTCAATTTTTATAATCCCCCCTCAGGATTTTCTACCGACACAGTCAGTTACTCATTCACACAATAAACCTCATGCCTACAGAACTTCTAAGAGACTCTCCGGGAACATTGCAGGTAACCTGACTCCAAGAAAAGTTAAAAATAGTCTCTCTACCGAATTAAACATTATCTAAGTTCTCCACATAGTTATTAAATACAGAGGAGATCACCTCTGTGCATAATCTATAAATGGCTTGGATTACATATTTAAATTCTAATTAAAAGTTTTTGTCTCACCTCGGTGGGCCAATTTGAGATGAGAGAGTAGATTCTGGTTGAGAGTGAAAGCTCGTGTGGAAGCGAGATTTCTGCTGGCTGCAAGTGAGCAGCTTATGGCAGAATTACAATGTGATTCTAAGAGAAAGAAAATAATGCAAAACCATGAACTACTTCTGAGACCCCTTTTGGACAAGGGGATTTAGTGCCAAAGAAGAGATTCCCCGGTGATGTATTCTGCAGAAGTTTACTTTCTTGGAAGTTGGAGAGAGACATAAGGAAGATGAAATTTCTGCTGGGTGTGAGAGGAAAGTATTAGCATGATTACATTCAAAACTGAAATATTCAAAATCTGATCATGTAACATTACTGATTAGAAAACATGAGAGATATAAATTAAAATATATGAAATGAAATATATAAACTCAAACTTTTCAATGTTTAAGATACAGGATAAGGTATGCTACTAATGAAGACATTACCTCTAAGAACACTGTTCAGAGAAGACAGTGAAGATGTAGTGGAAAATATTAGGGGCTCTTTTACACCATTCAAACACCTTCAATATTAAATGTCAATCATTTGACAATTAATAAAAGGAAAAGCATTTATTTTCTCTATCAATCCCTTCACCACAGCACAATAATATATATTAGAGTCTCTGATCAACTTGCTCACAGAGTTTAAATTAGGTAAATATGTGGTTTAAGAAAAGCTCAATGAAATATTTTACTCATCAATTAGTAAGCAATCAGCTATTTTGAGGTAATAGTAGAGTATTTTGCCTTTCTTATTCTATAATAGCTGCTGGAAGTCAATTCTGAGAACATACATGCAGAGACTAGAATGCTAACATTTTGAATAGTAATAAAGTTTTTGTATTGTTGCATGGATAAATGAAACTATATGTTTTTCATGTCTCCATAAATGTCCTCTTAAGTGGTCTCAGACTTATAGCACAATAAAAAAAAATTAACATGGAGCTGATGAATGAGAGTTGATACTCAAAGCATGTCATAGACATTGGGAAACTCCCAGAAGGGAATTAGGCAGAAAAGTTGGTAAAGATGTCCCTACATTGATTTTGTACATCACAGAATATTCTAGAACATGAATTATTTCCTTTAAGAATTATAATTTGGAAGTTTTGTTAGTAGACATATATTATCCTGTTTCTCATTTTGAAATATTTCCTTCAAGAATTACAATTTGGAAGTTTTGTTAGTAGACATATATTATCCTGTTTCTCATTTTGAAATATTTCCTTCAAGAATTACAATTTGGAAGTTTTGTTAGTAGACATATATTATCCTGTGTACCGTGTGTGTGTGTGTGTGTGTGAGAATCAGGACCTAACTGTCTTCTCCAATAGCTGTTTCCAGAGCTTTGCAGGCATTAGGATAGTGGTCTGATACCTGCAAAACTTTAGCTTGAAAGTGTCTTCCCTTTTCTTTCTGCCATGTGCCATCTTCCCCATCCAAATCTCTTGATAAAAGTCAGGATAAAGCATGATTTATTAACATAGCAAAGTCATTACGATCCTAAAGCTAAAATGTTATTGGAGCTTCTCCTAGCTACTGCTGTTTAAGGAAGTCTTTAAAAACCAATTTAATTTCCTTCCACCCAGTCAAGTTTTCTCCACAGATAATTGGTTTTCATTATATGCACAAAAAACATCAGTGAAGTCAGTATGTATGAGGCATTTAAATATTTTCAAATGAAAGTATGCATATACTTATGTTTGGGTGCCCAAACACACACTTCCATTTGACTCTGCATCACTGACCATTAACGTTCTTCTAACATGAGAGAAAGCACTGGAAATTGAAAAGGCTGCGCAAGCAGGCAAGTTAGTCTTTAGTAGTAAGTAGTAGAAGTGCAATAAAGTTAGCATGGTGGTTGTCATATTCTTTTCTTTTAAACAAGCATATTATTGTAAAGCAAAGCATCCTCCCTGCTAATTTTGCTGAATTTTTGCAAGCTCACTTCCAGAATACTTGTGTTTTTAGGTTCAAAGCCTTCATCATTTCACTGGGAAAAAAGCTCAAAAAATTTTTTTTAATCATCATTTACACAATAGCCTTTTCAGGATTTATAGAACCTATCTCAGTATATTATTTATCATTAAAAGTGTGTTTGAGATGCTAGAGCAGAATTGCTAATTGTTCATAAGTACCCTGAAACATTAGATTAGCAATGTTTATAATTGTCTAAATACAGCATGACGATATAAAATCAATTACCATGCACATCAATCTTTGACATTTCAATGAATTACAACTCTAATAAAGTAGACATACGCTTAAAAAAAACAAAGCCACAGTTTCTATTACCTGAAATTCTAACCAATGAAGCAGTATTCAATTATAAACATTGCAGAAATAGGTATGGTAGCATGAAACTAGTCTACTTACTTGAATATTCATCTTCTTCTGAATTAAGGCTATTCTTGGATTTGTAGAATTTCACTTTTGAGAATTTTTCAGTGTCCTCTTGAGCCCACAGTCCCTCCTCAACAGGTGAACTAATATCAAATATAAAGCTCCCTATTTAAACAACCATACTACTGTCTGTTAAAAGTCACTTAACTTCTGAGAACTGAATATCCTGCAATTTCTTCCATGACACAGGTGTCTGCTGCTGTCTGCTGTCTGAGCAGACTCACCAGAGCTTGCATAGTCACCACCACCTTCATTCTGTTCCGCCTGGGGGTCCAGGGTATTGAAACAAGAATGACTTCTCCCTGGTGTTTATTTGCTTTTTGATTGAAAGGAGAAGGTTAACATTTTTGTGTTTGTTCCTTGTCCTTTCCCCGCCCTCAATGCAAAATCAAAGACAGATATACTTTTCTAAGTTGAATTTAGGTCTGAGATTTGCTCCATTTCTGAATGAAAAACAAAGCAAAATAAAACACAAAGCAGAACAAGCCGTGTGCCTGATTCCATCAAAGTCATGATGATTTAAAAGAGACAATCAAATGAGAAAAAGAAAGGAAACATTCTAAGCAAATTAGTTTCTTCTCTGTCTCACACTCTTCCCTTAAACCCCCCGGACCTCTCCGCAGACCACGTCTCCCTCCTCCTGTTGAATAGTAACTCTTTCTGAATAGACCGCACTTAATGAAGCGAAGGTCAGGCGGCTTCCAGTTGGCATTTGCAGTGATAACAAATCAGAAATGATAGCATCATACAGATTTATGAATTTTTTACCCCTGCAGTCACAAACATCAGACGTTTACTTTATAAAGAGAGCTTTTAGATCCTTCCTGCAGTTTCCATAGTGATTTCATTTTTTTCCCTTTTATCACAGATTGGCTGAAGAGCTGCTACCCTTTGTACATTACAAGGCTTGTGCTACCAACTGTCGATATAAAAGGTAGCTGAGGCAGAGACGCAATATATACTGCCAAAAATAATTGAAACAGAAATGTGTTGGTGAAAGATTCCAGAAGAATTTTTTTTTTCTTTCCGTATCAATGTGACAGTACAGGAGAAAATAATTTTGCCTGAATTCTTGTAATTACTTTGAGTTAAATGTAGTTGTACTTTATGCTGTGTACCATACTTATATTAAAACACTCATCATACAAAACATAATCTTTTCATAAAAGGGTTTAATATAGCTCACACTGTTCCCAGTGTCTGGGCTTGTTAAACATAAAAGTTCATTATGAAAACATTTTCACTTCAGTTACTTTAGTTTCGGCTTCAATGTTTATTTCAGTGTTTATTCTTCTCTTCTTTATGTTTCAGCTGATTCACTTTTTTTTTCCTGTTGGGAAAAACTGCACTGCATCTGTCAATTAATTTAGACTGTCCACAGCAAACAGTTAAAGCCCATGGAAGATGCCCATGCATTTCTATCTATACTTAATAAAGAGGGGGATCAGTTCTTAATTTACTTCTATGTTGTTTTATGTATTTCTCCCTATTAAAATTGAACATTTGGGTGAATTTTAAATAAGATACTGATTTTTCTTTTAACTCTCATATTACGTAATAATGTTAACACCTGAATAATTCTAATCATAGGTTGCTATAATCCTGAAGGAAATGTTTGTTCTGTAAGTACTTATTAAATACTAGGTGGGGCAAAAGTAGGTTTACAGTTGGGAGTATGTGAAACAGTTTATTCTTGTATTATTATTTATGAATTACTTGTTATTTTCCATACAAAAAACTGGACCTACTTTTGCCCTACCCTATATACTGAATTCTTGTCATGATGCAGATGTTTTGCAAGTAAACTTTTAGCTATGAATATGTTTTTTTAATGTTTTTATTGATTTTAGAGAGAGAGGGAGAGGGAGAGAGAGATAGAAACATCGATGAAGGAAAAACATCAATCAGCTGCCTCCTGCACGCCCCCTACTGGGGATCAAGCCCACAACCCAGGAATTGCCCTGACTCTTATTGAACTGGTGACCTCTCAGTGCAAGGGATGGTGCTTAAACAACTAAGTCACACTGACCACGGATAGTTCTGAATGTTTTTTAAGACTGTGAGAAAAAATAACACCAATGCCAGTTACCACTGAAGTTCATGTTCTATTTATATACACATTAAACTATTGAAATGGTAATACATATAAAAATAATTGTCATTTTAGAAAAGAACATTTTCATGAAAGTACTTAAGATATAATATATTATTACATATTTCATATTAAAATCTTTGAATTTCTATGAGATGTAGAGATCTATGGTTTCTACCCTGTAATGGTTATTACAACATGTACTTTATTCCACCTCATACTTTTTTTTCTAATTTTCAAAGAATATATAACCTAAATAGGCTAGCTGTTCTGATTTTTTTTATTCAGTGGGAACAAAATTATATACCATAATTAGGTTTCTCCTCCTTTTCATTACACTTTCATTAGCGATAATAAGCTGTAAAGTGGATTTTGAAAGAGGAAAATATAAATTGACTTATATGGTGAGAATTCCAAGAGCTGATAAGGTAGGTAGGCATGTAAAAAGACACTGTTTTAGTTACATTCTTTGGAGGTCAAGGAATAGGGATTCCCTTGATTTACCATGTCTAATGATCAAGTGTGAGAAGACACAAATCAATAATTAACATGGAAATCTCACACCAGTCTACAGAACTATACTTCTCAACTTCACAGATATTAAAAATGGAGTCAAAGAAGCACTAGAGACCTTGTCAGCTAAAATTTATTAATTCAGTCATTGGACAAATTCTTATTGAACATACCATGTACCAGACACTTTGGTAACTGGGTGTATCTCCATTTGCAAATGAGAGACAGTATCTTTGCCTTCATGGAGCTTCTACTCTGGGTAGGAGATGGGGAGAAAAATAAGTAACAAGCAAATAAAATATGTAATTGTATTAAAGATGATAATGATGCATCTGAGAAAAACGTCTGTAATCTGAGACCTGAAGAACGAAGCCACCACAC
Source organism: Myotis davidii (assembly GCF_000327345.1). NCBI lineage: Eukaryota > Metazoa > Chordata > Mammalia > Chiroptera > Vespertilionidae > Myotis > Myotis davidii. The sequence continues at coordinate 3,965,883 of NW_006286243.1, read as the reverse complement.
ATAGCTATGTAGGACTGTTCAAGACACAGCAAGATCACTCTATGCTTAAAGAAGTAGAAGAAGGCCAGAGCGAGTGCAGCAAGGTGAGCAAGAGTGATGACAGCTCCTGAGCTAGTTAACGGGGGCATAAATTGTGGATGGAGGTCAGTTTATTTCTAAGCATAAGGGAGTATCATTGTAGGGTTTTAAACAGAGAATTTATATGGTCAGATATTTTTTACAAACATTCTGGATATAATAGACAAAATGCATTGGATCAAAGCGAAATGAATAAACAAGGAAATAAATTAAATTACTATAGAGAGTTAATACCTTAACTAATAAAAAAATTAAATTAAATTAAATTAAAAAAAATTACTATAGAGACCAAGTAAAGAGATGCTAATGGCCTGGAATGGGAGGTTAAGGTTTTGTTAAGATGAGAAGATTTGAATAGATGATGGAAATAGAATTGTCAGCATGTGGAGATGGATAGATTGTGGGTGGTGAGTTGGGAGGAGGAGACTACAATTTCCTGGTTGTTGTGAAGGGGAATATAGACAAAGAATACAGAAGAATGGAAATACTTGATGGGATGGGAAGAGCAAAAGTTAAATTCTGGACATGTAGATTTTAAACATCTATGGAGGGCTCAGAGATAAGGTCTGTGTTGGAAACATAAATTTGTGAGTTGTCATTATATAGATAGTATTTAAAGACATTTCCTTCTTTTCCAGAAAAAAAAAATCACCTAAGAAAAACCTATACAGAAAGAAAATGAGTCCTGAGCTAGAGATCTGATCAATGTTAACATTTAAAGGTATGCCAAAGAGGAAACTGAGAAATATCTAAAGAATGGGGGGTTGGGGGGTGGGGGGGAAATCATGGTGTCTCAGAAACTGCAGAAAGAGGCTATTTCAGAAAGAAGGAAATGGTGAACTGTGCAGGACATTGCTTAGAGGTCAAATAAGAATAGAAAATGGGATTTTGAATTAATTTTTCACTGGTGATATATGGAATGCTGGAGGTAGAAGTTACATTGGAAGGGGTTGAGGGATGATTAGGAGGTAAAGTATAGAGCTCATGTTTAGACAAATCTTTGAGTCATGAAAAAAAGCATTGGTACTTTAGCTTTGGGGTTGAGATGGAGCTAAGGGAGATGTCTTTTTCTTTTTTTTTTTTTCCCAATATGAAGGATTCTGGAGCATGTTAACAGTGATGGGAGTAATGCGCTCATAAAAAAATGATTTATTGATTGAAGAGAAAGAGAATGAGGAAGAAGTGAACTTTTTGACAGGGAAGAGGGATAGGATTTGGGACACAAATGGAAGGACTGATTTTTATTATTTTTCTAGGAGAAGGGACATTTCACCACTGTAACAGGGGAGAAGATGGGTGAAGATGCAGGAGGTTTGTAGATTTGGTGGTAGAGGAGAATGCGTTTTGAGTGACCAAAAGCTTTTATATTCTAAGTGAAGTGCGAGTCAAGATGATCAGCTAAGAGCAAGGGGAGAAGAAAGGATGTGGTGTTGTAATGTACCCCGCGAATCACAGAAGAACGCCTCAAGAAGTCGAATTAAAGAGTCACATTTATTGCAATCCAGGACTATGAGGGGCCATTCCCAAATCTCATAGTAATAAGATGGTGGCAAAACCAGACTTATATAGGCAAAAATCACAAAGGTATTGATTACATCCCAGGGTTTGGAATGAGGCACCTGGCTTGCAAAAAAGCAGATTACAGAAGCAGAATTAAGCATGTTAATTGCAGTTTCAGGTCTCGGGGTCACTGAATTGACAGAAATACATTATCTAGGGCCCTTGGGTAACCTGGGTTAAACTTAGGCATGTTATCTAAATTACAGTTTTGGGTCTCCGGATCACTGAGTTGATAGAAACACATTATCTAGAGCCCTCGGGTCTCCCGACCACTGAGTTGTCAGGACAATTTAGAATAATTGTGCTGTCCTGGTCTCAGGACCACTGAGTCAGCTGGAACGCACCATCTGTGTCAAAAAATTATGACTTGTTAAAAATAGTTAGGAAGACTTTATTTGAGAGGGACTACTGAAATGGGGGTTTTCAGTAGGAGAGAGAGATCCACTCACTTCAGAATCCAACAAGAACAAGTGAGGATGTGTAGCCAAGTATGAGGATGGTTATCAATGACAGAAAACTACTAAGAAAAAACATCAAGGGTAAGGGTAAGACAACCTGACATCATTTTTGCTAAAGGCCGGCTGTGGTGATAAGATATCAAGAGTAGAGGGATAAGGGATTTGATTAGATATTGAAGGTGATCATATACCAAAGAAGGTGAATTTTTGCTAAAGTGACTCAGCAAGATTCTTCCTAAAATTAGACTGAGACAAGAAGAGAAAGTGAGGTCAGAGCCTAGTCACAAAAGGGCTCAGAGGAGCCTGTCCAAAGTTTTGTCACAAAGAGCGTCTTTGTCATTGGTGGAGTAGAAACATGGGCTCATCAGATAATATAGAAGCATTGTTAGGCAGATTTGAGATTTATAATCCTGAATTTAAAATGAAACAAAATTCTGGATGCATATTTGATTTTTTTTTCCTGAAGAACTTTAACTGCTTGATTTGAGAAGGGGCTGTGCCAAGAAAAACAACAAAGAAAAATAGATAAAATGAATTAGGACCATTTGCTAGAGCATGGTTATATTAATGGGTTATAGAATCCTGTCCCGGGAAGGAGAGAGGGAAGGAATGAAATGAGAATAGTTAGGATCCATGAATTGTATGTTTTGACAAGGTTGAAGATGGAAGAAAGAATTGAAATGAAGGGATGGGAGATGGAGCTCTGAGATATTTGTAATTGAGATAGTATGGTTTCCATCAAGGCTCAGGATAATGATCATGCATAACTGAGACTGAGTGGAGAATAGGCTATAGACAACAAGGAAGTTAAGAACCTGAGAAGCATATGGGGTCAAGGAACAGGGTTGCCTTTCTGGAACATGATAAACATTTCCTGAATAAAGGACTCTTGGTAATGAATGATGTGTTCAGGAAACAATGTTCTTAGCAGACACTTTCTGACCAGGTTATAAGGATAATAAAATGACATTTGGGAGGGAGGCAAAGACCCAAAATTGTAGAGAAGAAGCTATTTATGCTCAATAGTGAACAATAGGAAATAAGTACTTAAGTTATCAAGTAACCGGAAATGTATCATAAGTAATAAATGTACTTTCCAACACATAGATATCAATGAACAATATTTGGGCAATAAATTGAAATGGAGCATTCAATCTAGGAAGAAAGAATTATTCTGAATTTTTCCTGGTGTTTTACATGTTAACCATCATTATTAGATTATGAAAATGAAAGGGTAAACTTTGCTCAAAATCAATATACATATATAATGAAAGCAGTGGAAGTAAAACAGAGTATGTCAAGAAAGAGAATGCCAGTAGAGAACTGCATCAACCTGCAGGTAGCAAAGACTTGGATGAAAATGAGTGAGGAGAGAATTATGCCATTGGGTGTCCTGTAGATTTTCTTGCTGGAAAAAAGCACAATTTATAAAACAAATAACCACAGAAGAAAGACATAATGATGAGTAACGCCAAGGATCTGGACTTGTTCAGAAAATCCCTTTCTAGTCCAAGAAGAACAATCTGAGAATTTACAGTCAATCCTAACAACATTTTACCTCTCAGATGATGGAGTAAGCAATGACTGGGACTGATTCCCTGAGCTTCATTCTGATCCATAAGGAAACATTGAATTCTTTAAAAACAAAATGTTTTTGAGATGTTATTATGTGTTTTGCTGGAAACCAAAAGTAGACCCTAAGTATCAAATGTAATGTTTTTGGGGGGTTAAACTGGTGGTACCCTAGGAAGAGCACCCCTATTTTTTGTGGTTTGTAGGAGCCACAGTGCAGACAGGTGTACTCCATGTATGCAGGTTTCAGTGTTTGGAGGAAATATAGGTGGGAGTCTGTGTGTTTCAGAAGGAGCAGAAGAGTGAAGATGTCTCAAGGATGATGCGAAATTCTTTCAACTTCAATTCTTGGCAGGGGAAGTGGTGGGTATGAAGAAGACAAATCAATAAAAATGTCAAGAAAGCAGTATTGCTTGACAGTATACAATTTAAAAGTGCTTGATTCAGTAAAGGATACTGGCCGGCCAGCATGGCTCAGTAGTTGAATGTTGACCTATCAACCAGGAGGTCATGGTTCAATTCCAGGTCAGGCTATATGCCCTGGTTGCTGGCTTGATCCCCAGTGTGGAGTGTGCAGGAGGCAGCTGATGATTCTCTCTTATCATTGCTGTTTCTATTTCTCTCTCCCTCTTCCTTCCTCTCTGAAATCAATAAAAAAATATTTTTTTTAAAAAAAGGAATACTATGCATAGAGAGCTATAGCAAAGAAAACGAACTTCTAATACATGGGAGTGGTCATGGGGGCATGAAGATGGTCAGATAATGTGTTTTCATTACACATACTTTAATAATAAAAAATGATAGCAAACACTGACTAGGATTTTATACATGCCAAGTAGTATTCTACACATTTTATATGTATTAATTATTTAATTTCCACATCAGCTCTATAATTTAATTTCCACATCAGCTCTATAAGGGGGGAGGGAGGTTACTAACATTATCCCCAGTTCACTGATGAGGAAACAGGCACAGAACAATTTAAAAATATTTTGTGTGCTAAATGGTCACTAGGTGTTGGAAAGAGGATTTGAACCTAGGCAGTGTGGCTCCTGAGTCCATGTGCAAAACTACTATATTGTACATACCACATTGTAAGTGTAGCTTTATATGTCACTCCCCTACACTGTACCAAGGATTTGAGATTGGAACAGGTCTTATTCATTTCCTAATCCCCTGCACAGTGCCTAGGTTATAGTATGTTCGCATTACACTGCTGTTGTTATTGCTGCTATTTTCTATCCTAATATATAAAAACCCAGGGTCCATAATGACCGAAGGATCGACTGACTGGAAGTCAGTCCTGCAGGGGCGCTGCGGATTAGGCCCAGAGAGAGGCCCAAAGAGAAGCAGGGTCTGATCTGCAGCCTTCGTGGCAGCTGTTGATCAGTCATTACCTCTCTCTTTCTCTCCAGGCTTTGCCAGCAGCTGTGCCTCTGTTTCTCTCCAGGCCTCTGTGGGGGCTACTGATCAGCCCCACCTCTCTGATCAGGCCTAGAGGTAGGCCCAGAGACACTGACTGGCATAGAAACCAGCCAATTAGAACCAAATATGGATGAAGTGCGAGGAGCCAATGGCTGCCTAGGAGGCGGAGCTTTTGATGCTGACTATCATAGAAACCAACCAATCAGAATCTAATCTCTGTGAACTGTGAAGGCAGAACCTAAGGTGGGGGCTGACGAGGGATTTTAAGGGCAAGAGCTGTTTGGTGTAAGGTGTAAGAAAGTGGTTCAATTTGTTAATGACTTGTTTGGCAGTATAGTGCATATGGCTAGCTATCAGTCCAGATATAGGGATTATGTATTTTTGTCTGCCAAGAGCATCTCTTCCTGATGAAAAAGGCCTCCCCGCCTCCATTTAAGCAATCCTATCCTATATAATCTATCTATACTAATAAAGGGGCAATATGCTAATTAGACCAGGTTGACCGGCCATCTTATGGATGTCTAACTTCCTTCCAGACAAAGCCATGGTGGGAGGGCCAAGGCAGAGAAGGCAGTTAGGAGTAGATCAGGCCAGCAGGGGAGGGCAGTTAGGGGCGATCAGGAAGGCAGGTAGAATAGGTAGGGGCAATTAGGCAGGCAGGATATATATATATATAGCTAAGCGACCATCCAACTGTCCAACTGGTAGCTATGATGTACAATGACCATCAGGGGGCAGACACTCAGTGCAGGAACTGCTGATCTGTGGTGACTTGGCAGCGGAGGTTCTTGGGTGATGCACCCAGAACCAGAGAGGAGGGAGCCGATTCTGGGGTGTGTCACCCAAGAACCACCCTCTCACAATTTAGGACCCCTCGGTGGATGTCAGAGTTGCTGGTTTTGGCCTGATACCCACAGGTCAGGCCAAGGGACCCCACCTGCAGGAGGGACCCCACTCACTCCGCAGAGCCCTTTGAGCAGTGGCACTGGGGAGGGGCTACGGGAGGTTGGCTCCAGAGAGTGTTCAACCCATCTCAGGCCATCTCACCCAGTCCCACTCCACTGGCCACCTTCTAATGAATTTCCTTTCAATGTGCACAAATCCATGCACCAGGTCAGTAGTATGAAATAAGCAGAAACAATTCTGAACAGTTAAGAGAGCATAGTTGAGCAAAGGTAGGAAATCTTTGGCAGCAACTCCTTTTGTGATTCCTTCTTCACTAACAAGAAAAATAACCTTCAAGTTGAAAGGGATAAAACTTACAGGGGTTGCAAACTCAAAACACTTCATGAATCAGTCGAGTAGCATAACTATGTGGAAATTCTAGGTTAAGAAAATAGAAAACTTAGAGAGGAATGGGTGGACTGAATGCCCTACTCAAAGGCATTCAGATTCAGGCTTCCTGGAGGACTAGTTTTGCATCTTTTCACTTAAAGAGATTTAGAGATAATTTTTTAAAAAGCATTTAGGGACTTTGAAGAAAGTCAAGTCAGGAAAATGATGAACAGGACCATTTTGAGTCCTCTTACTATGAAAAAAAAAATGAATGGGAAAAATCCAGAATATAGATCTGGGTAAACATTGTTCTGGTACTCAAGAAAAATGAGAAAAGTTGGGTATATGAGCCTATAAATCAATGAGTTTGATGTCAATTTCTAGAGAAAATTCTATTAGAGATGATGGACTACATAAGTTATGAATAATAAACAAAGAAAATGAAAATAATTGGGAGCCTCTCCCTGGGATTTTTTAAAAAGTAAGTTATCCCAAACAAAATATATTTTCTTTTTGATAAGAGCTTTCCAGAGCAATAGATCATTGTTTTAAGATCTCTTATGGACACAATGGAGAATCTCTGAGATAGATCTACAGCTAAGAAACTGTGGCCTCCATCCTTTGTCCTAGAAAATTTCTATAAGGAGTATTATGGAAAGTCAAGGACTCTAGCTGACAAGGGGATCATGAGCAGTGGGAGTTTAACCAGAGGACACACCAGTTTGATAAAATAAATTGAAGCCACATCAGTATGTGGAGTAATAAGGATATTTGCCCTAGAATAGACAAGTGTGTGTGTGTGTGTGTGTGTGTGTGTGTGTCGGGGGGGCGGGTATAAAAATTGTCTTTAAAAGCTTTAAGGTTAGTTATGTGGAAGAAGAGTAACATGTACACACACATATTATATATAGACTACCTTATAGAACAATGAGATCCAGGCGCTGGACCACTATGACTGTTGGCAAAATATCTTTCTAGTGAGGCTGACACAGAACTTTATTGCTTTAATGAGAGTCTACTCCAGTTCTATGATTTTATTAATAAGACTAGAGGCCTGGTACATGAATTTGTGCACAAGTGGGGTCCCTCGGCCTGACCTGAGGAATAGGGCCGAAATTAGCTCTCCAACATCCCCTGAGGGATTCCAGATTGTGAGAGGTCACAGGCCAGGGTGAGGGATCCCACCAGTGCATGATCGGGTCCAGGGAGGGGTATGGGAAGTTGGTCAGCCATTTTATTAATAAGACTAGAGGCCTGGTACATGAATTTGTGCACAAGTGGGGTCCCTCGGCCTGACCTGAGGAATAGGGCCGAAATTAGCTCTCCAACATCCCCTGAGGGATTCCAGATTGTGAGAGGTCACAGGCCAGGGTGAGGGATCCCACCAGTGCATGATCGGGTCCAGGGAGGGACATGGGAAGTTGGTCAGCCAGGGAGGGATCGTTGGAGGGCTCCAGGGCATGTCCTGCTCATCTGGCTCAGTCCCGATCGGCCGGACCCCAGCAGCATGCTAACCTACTGGTTGGAGCATCTTCCCCTGGTGGTCAGTGCACATAATAACGACTGGTCTACTGGTCAACAGTCTGACCCCTGGTGATCAGTGCATGTCATAGAGAGCGGTTGAGTGGCTTTAGTATATCATTAGCATATTACGCTTTGATTGGTTGAATGACCAACCCGGCGACCGAACACTTAGCATATTAGGCTTTTATTGCTTTTATTATATAGGATAACTGAGATCTAAAGGTGAAAGGCATTTTTGTCCAATGCCATATAGTGCTAGGAGAAAACCCAAGATTTGGAGTTCAGTGGTTTTTCAACAACACTATGGCACTTGGAATCTAATTCAGCTCCTTCTGTGTGGTCCTGGAAACTAGAGGAAGATAGAGTTAATTATCCCACTACATTCTGCCTTCCCCTAAAGCTATAGGATTCTATGTAGAAAAAGCCATAATCTGCAGGTTTGAAACAATATTGCAGCCTGCAGTGGTTTATTCTTCAAGTGTCATGTAGCAATTGCCTCCTTTTGAAGAATTTAATATGCTTCATGAGGCAGACTAAATTTGACTTGCTGGTTTGTACTAAAAATCTGTGATTTTCTGGTTGATAGTCAAATCTATTAAACCAACAGAACTTTCAACCTAGTATGCAAATACTCTCCATCAATACATTAACAAAAGTTTGGTGTGCCAGCAAGCAGCAATTTTCAATCACAAGCACATGCATGATTTCTTGTCCTTTACAGCAGCCATCACTATAGGGGTCATCTTATAAATATTCAGTATAAAAATTTCTCAATAATTGTTCCATGTCAGGTAACACTGACATGAAATATTTCCAAGGGTGCCTTCCTAAGAGATCTCAAATAGCCTGCCTCAGTAGGATGCAAAGCAAACTTTCACCCAAGCTGACCTGAGTGGCTCCAATAATTTTAGAAGGAAGCAAAATAAAGATTTAGCATACAGCTTTTATATGCCAGTCACTGTTATATCATCAATTCCTCTCACAGCAATCTGTGAAGTATTCTATTTCTTAAAAAACATATTTATCTGCATATTGACTTCCCAAAAATTATTTCAGGAAGTCTATGAAATAGGTACTTATATTTTGATTTTGTAAATAAAGACACCTAATTCTAATTCAACTACATATTTCTGAGTGTAAGTAATATTTCAAGTTTTTTAAGTTTCTCAGAGTAAGTGAGGTTTCAGCTAATAAATGGAGGGGCCAGGAATTGAGCATATATATGTTTATGCCCAAACTCTGTGAGCTTTCTGCTGTATAGGCGCCATTTAGATAGAAAGTGGTACCTTCTCTACAATATTAAAAAAAAAAATCAAATTCAAAGAAAATAAATTTGAAAGTTGAAATGCTTTTATGTTATTAGATGGTGTCTCTATAAAACCCATGTATTTTCAAGATGTAATTTTTTTTTATCTTTGTATCTTTAAGCCAGATCAAGGAGAAAACTAGTTTTGATGTACAAGTAAGGTTCAACACTGGGTCTGACCCTAGTCTTTCTCCATGACCATGTGTGGTTGGGAATGGATGCTAGGAAGAAGGTATGGAAACCAGAGTTCTCATGCTCTTCCAGCATATATGCTCTCTGGGTAGCCATTTCTTCATCTGCAAATGAGATGCATTGAACAGACCATTTCTGTAGCCCCTTCTATCTCTAACCTTCTATAAATCTTAATTTCTATACTTCTCTTAAAATTCAAAGTATCTCTATATGGGGCCATATCCAACAGGCACCATAAAATATAATACATATGAGAAATTAAAAATCAAAACCCAAAGCGAGCTTCTCATTAGGTTCCAAAAGACAAAGGCCTAAATTACAATACATTTTTAAAAATGTATCCTCTTGCTACCTCGGGCTTTCTGATTTAGTATAGGATCAAGGATAGAAGTAAGAAATGTGTGGAAAAATTTGAGCTGATTGTAATTCTAATCCAATTACAAGCAGAAAATGCCAAATATATCTTCTAAAAACCCATCATTAGTATCCTTGCTCATTTTTATAAGCTTAAGAGTTTAAGTAGTTTTGATGCAAATTCTAGACTCCTGGGGACCTTTTATATTCAACCAAAGTAAGAAGTAAATATGAAAAATTTTGCAAGATAAAAAATTCTTCCTCAAGGATACTTAATTAGATTTTTTTCTTTCTTTTTCCTTTGCTTTACTTCATATTTTCTAAAAGACAGGCCTGTTCTTGGGATGAGCTAACACAGAAGCCTGAAACAAAGTTAGCACTCAATAAATGCTAAGTATCACTATTAATTCTTTCAACAAATATGTATACAGCGCCTACAATGTGATAGGGACTGGGGATAAAATATAGCCATGTTCATGGACCAAATAGCTAGTGGAGGAGACATGAAATTTGCAAAGGAAATGTATAGATTATTTGAGAAGATATAATTATTTGAGAAGATACAAGTAAGGTTCAACACTGGGTCTGACCCTAGTCTTTCTCCATGACCCAGTGTTGGAGCTAGACAAGGAGGCCAGGGAAAACTTCCTATATACTTCAGCTGAGATCTAAATGATGAATATTGGTTAAGTAGGCAAAGATAGGGCACAAGTGTCTACAGGCAGAAGAAAAAGCAGATGCAAAGGCCCTGGGGTGAGAAAGCACATGCCAAGAATGAGGGAAATAAAAATTTTCTGCTCCAGAAAAAGCAATGTGGAGCCATGCTGTAAGATGGAGCTGGAAATGTAGACAAGAGCCAAGCCACACAGAGGTTGGCTGGATACAGTAAGGTGTTTTGATTTTCATTCTAAGAGGAATGAGAAACCTTTCAATAGTTTTAAGAAATAGGGTGGGTGGTAGAGGAAAGGTGATAGATTATCTTTTCTGAAATAATTATTATAATTTTGATATTATTTCTGAGAAGTCCTTTAAGGTCTCCCCCCCCCTTATTTTCAATTCATATAATTTAGAGGGGATTTTCTATTAGAGTTTCTCCAATTAGACTTTTCAAATAAAATTAATCACATGATGAGATTGGATTTATTTTCATACATTGATGTTATTGATCTAACCTTATGCTCATATTATGCAGCCATAAACACTTTTTGAATAATAGATTCAGAAACCAAGGAGGTTATCAAACACTGATAATTTAAAGGTACTTGTTTCTTTTACTTTTAGTAAGAAGAGTAAATCACAATTTAAAATTAGCTGTTTAAACCTCTCCATCTTGGGGACCATTAGTTCCTATTTTTCTTTTAAAATAAAGACTGAAATACAAATTTTATAAGGCAAAATCTGGACTTATTTATTTAACCATTATTGAAAAGAACAACAAGTAATGTGTTGATCATTCCATTTGAAAAGGGATTAGAATAATTCTTTAGTAAATTAAAACGTTGCTATTTGGGGTTTGTGAGATTGTGAGATGGAGTTGTTTCTGATAAAAATGAAAAGGCATGGTTGAAATACTTTAAACAAGTGTTTGAGTTAAAACTACCAAAATAGCAATATTTCTGTTTCTCATATAGTGATATAGTTAGTATTTTCCCAGTTGGAAATCCCCCTCCCTATAAAAAATTAGGTGAATAAGAAATTTAAGCTCTATTTCTGATGAAATTCAGTTACAGCTGAAACCTTAAGTCAAAAAATGGATAGAATGGCTGCAAACAGCACTATGGATCATATGGAGCAAATGGAGGAGGATGAACAGGAGAGGTTCTTCAACTGCAGAAATCAGAAAGAACTATTTTTTTTTTCTTTCCCAAAGTTAAGGTAAAAACCTAAGGGCTTACCTTACTACCACAAGGTTCATATGCACCAGTTGGAGTCGGGCATTTCCCTGAATCTGATTTGGCTCTGAAGAGCAAAAGAATCCCAGACAAAGAATAATAACAGAGAAAAGACAAATTTTGCAAGAACCGGCACGTGTCACTGGGGAGAAATGAGAATTTGCATCCTAAATTATCCCACAGTTGGCTTTCTCTAGTAGCTGGGGAAATTTAAAAGCTAAACAAATTCTCATAACAATCACCTGGGTCAAAAAGAAAATGCCTACAGAACTAAAGCATGGTCTTGGGTCTACCCTATGCACACATGGAAACCTCCTGCAAATGGTGGGTCCAGAAAAAAGAAAGTTTTCTACTTCAAGATGAACAATAAAAAATGAACAGATGAGGCTACATTATAGAGTTAACACAATAAAGAAAATAAGAAAAGAAATCACAAATACAAGGATAGAGGAAGAACACTCAGAAAAAAAACACGAACTGTTAAATGATATTTCAATTCAGCAGATAAAAACTCTGATAAATATTTATTATGAATTAAATACTACTGCCAAGAATAATACGGCAATTGCCTCTGTGAAGCAAGAAAACAACCTAGAATATAGAACCCCAGGGAAGAGGTAGTTAGGAGACAGAAGATGAAACATAAATTCCCAGAGAGCTGCAGAAAAAGTGAAAGAAAAATAAAACCAAGAAATGAAAGCAAAATTAGAAGGAGTGTAATAGTGTATAGACACTGCTGAAATACAGTAAGAAATACAAAGAACAGAAATAAGTGAGTGCAATCAAAAGAAGGAAGTGAAGAAAGAATGGAAGAGGGTGAGGGAGGAAAGGAGAGAGAAGGGAAAAAATAGAAAGAGGAAGAATAGAACAGAAGGAAGTCAAGAGTAGTTATGGACAAGCAAAAAAATCCAACATAAACATAATTGAAGTCTCAGAAAAAGGGAACCAAAGTAATGAAATAGAACAGGTGGTAAAATAAAGAAAGAAAAATTTATAAAATAAAAGAAATTCACCTTCCTATTAAAGGAACACTATTCCCAGAAAAAATAACTTAATACTAAAAAAAGTTATTAGAATACAAGGAATACTTTTAATCTCAAGGCAAAATGGTAAAATAATTTATAATAATTAAAATTAAAAAATCAACTTGCCTTAAATTTCTCCAAACCAACAAACATACTACAAAATTCTAACCAAAAGATAGTGTCACCCTATCATCTAAAGCTAGTTAGAATACCATAAAAGTATGAAGAAAATCAAGAGTTTAAAATGTTAAAGAATTCAGAGAATATTTCAGATGAGAACTTCATGAAGAATCTAATAGAAAATAAACTTAAGTAAACTCAGAAATAACCCAAAAACAGTTATAGCAAAATACCACTACTGAACATTGAATGTATTTGACTGCAGGATTAAGATCCTAAAAACTATGAGGTTTATGTTTATAGAAGAGAATATAATGATCTAAATACTGGAAATTAGAAATGTTATAACTAACAAAAGTTTGGAGAAGCTAGGATAGAAGATGAAAAGTTTAATCACAGTGTTTTTTCTCATATTTAATAGAGGCCAGAGAAAATCAGAAGAAATTGACATATCATGGAAAAGAAGTAAAAGTTTAATTTTACCAAAATGTGATAAAAAGATGATTATATAAAACTGGGTAGTGAGAGAGAAGGAGAAAAGAGAAGGATGAAAAAGTAATAAAAAATTTTATTGCTACTCCTGGTAGGGATAATAACATCAAAGGAAATGGAGACTAAACATATTATGATAAGTTTTTATAAAGATAAGTACAAAAATATGTATATTATATTTTCAAATTTACCAGAAAATATAGCAATAAAAATAAGCTACACTGTGAAAGGATTTAAAAGTAATAAAAACAGAAGCTAAAAAAATAAAGTAAGAAACCTAATTAGAAGCAGACCTTTCTCATATCATTAAAAGCAAATGGTCTAATCGTATCTATTAAAAGATGTATAGATAATATCTTCCAAGAAACTTCATGTATGCTACATAAAAGACAGAGATAAAGCAAAGAGATTTGGAATGGTTGGGAATAAAAAGATGGGCAAATGCATAGCAACTACATAGAAACAAGAAGAAATCAGGGATGTGATCATAATCACAGATTCAGGTGAGTTCAGCACCAAAAATATTAACTAAAACACATAAATGGCACAATATAATACCAAAGGGTACAATCCACAAAGAAGTCCTTAAATCAACATGTATTAGCAAATAACATTCCTAAAACCAAAACTACATTTGATACAATAATAAACAGAGCCATATGATCAAATATAGACTTACTGTACTTTAATCCATAATATATCAAAAGTACAAAATACAAATAAGTATGGTAGCTCCAATAAACACATACCAAGCCCTATAACCTAAAAATAGAGAATGTCTCTATTGTCAGGGATCAAATGAATAGTAATTTAAAACGACATATTTCAGGTCAAAGGAAACATAAAAAATTTCAAAAAAGTTGAAGCAGCACTGAACCCAGGGCAGCATAACAAAACCAGAAAACAAAAATCGCCTATAGGGGGTAAAAATGAGGGACATCTGTAATACTACCAACAATAAATAAAAATAAACAATCACCCACAACCCAGAAACTCTTTCTCAAACAACTCTTAGGTCAAAGGAGAATATTCAGAAATCAAAATTACAAATGTCTAAAAACTGACAATAAAAACCCTATATATAAGAACTGTGTGATTTTTTTTAATTAAATCTTTATTGTTCAGATTATTACATTTGTTCCTCTTTTTCCCCCCCATAACTCCCCTCCTCCCAGTTCCCACCCCACCCTCCACCCTCACTCCCCACCCACTGTCCTCATCCATAGGTGCACGATTTTTGTCCAGTCTCTTCCCGCA
>NW_006286243.1:3946725-3949689 GCF_000327345.1 Myotis davidii | reverse complement strand
TAGTTGTAGAATTTCCACTCAGCCAGCCTTCCTGTGGTTCTGGATGATGTCCGTTTCGTCTTTTAGGTGTATTTTTGAATTGGTTGTTCGAGGCAGCAATCTCCAGTGTTAACCTATGCCGCCATCTTGGTTCTCCTCATCGATATTTCTGACTCTCTATCCCTCTCCCTTCCTCTCAGACAGGGAGGCTAGGAGCAGGGCCAGAAGAACTAGACCAGAACTGTGTGATTTAGGTAAAGAAGCAGTCATTACTGAAGTCATATTTAAATACTCAGATTAATAAACAAAAAGAAATTAAAATAAATTAATTGAACATCCAGCTCATGAAATTAGAAACATATTAATAAAATAAACACAATGAATCAGAAGATGAGTACATATTAGAGCAAAAGTTAGTAAATTAGAATACAGAATATATGGAGATCTAAGAAATAAAACCAAAAGATGGTCTTTAAGAATAATGCAACAACACTCCCACATATAGTAAAATAGATAAACTTAATATAATCCAGAAAGGAGGGGACTTAAAGAAAGAAAATAAGAAATAATTATAGGTACAGAGGAAAACTAAGCAATCATATCAAATGACTTTGATCAACAACTTTGCAAATTAATTTGAAAATTTGGTTGTATGGACAACTTTCTAGGAAAGTGTAACTTATGAAAACTGGCTTCAAAAGAGAGGGAAAATCTAAACTAATCAATCACTATAGAAGAAATTTGTTAAATAGCTTTATCTCCCCACCCTTAAAAACAACAACAACAATAAAAAACCAAAACAAGCAAAAAAAAAAAAAACTACTCCAAGGCTTAGTGGATTCACAGAAGTTCTAATAAGCCTTCATAAAATAGTTAATTCTCATGCTATTTTAAATTGTTTCAGACCATTGAGAAGAGAAAAAGCTTCCATTTTTTAAAAAATGTAGTAACAAAAACAGATTCAAAATGCCAAAAAAAAGAGGTTGCACAGAAAAAAAGAAAAAACCCTACAAACTACAATTAGATTTATGAACATAAATAAAAGAATACCATAGATAGCATTTTTATGGAGAACCAGCAAGCATATTAAAAATAATATACTATGACCAAGCATGGTTTATTTTAGGAATGCAAGATTGGTTCTTTATTTGGAAATCTATTATTATAATTCACTATGTCAAATCTAAGAAGAAAAATTGTAATTATTGCCAAACATGCTAAAATCAGAGTATGATAAACTTAAATATATATTATTGAGAAACACTCTTAATAAAATAGAAATATATGGAAAGTATAATAATATAGCCTTCTATCTTCCATCTTTACCCCTCTCTCCTGATAGTCTATTCTTCACATGTTGATCACAGTGATGGTTTATAAATGGAAGCAAAATCACATTATACCTCTGTTGAAGACCCTCTAATGTTTCTTCATTCCATGCAGAGTAAAAACCATCATCACAATTGCCATGGGCTATCCATGATTTGCGATGATGCCTCTATGGTATAGTCTCCTGTCACTTTCTCTCTTGCACACAACTCAAGCTATACCGGCTTCTCTCTTGGACATACCAGGCACACTTATGTTTCAGATCCTTACCACTTGCCTTTCCTCTGCCTGGGAAATTCTTAGCTAACATAACTGTATAGTTATAGATTTCAGAGAGGAAGGGAGACGGAGAGAGACAGAAACATCAATATGAGAGAGAATCATTGATCGGCTGCCTCCTGCATGTCCCACAGTGGGGATCAAGCTCACAACTCAGGCATGTGCCCTGACCAGGAATCGAACCATGACTTCCTGGTTCATAGGTTGATGCTCAACCACTGAGCTATGCTAGCCAAGCCAGATCTGGACTCTTTACCAACTGGGGCAAATCAATGACAAGCCAGAACTTTCGTTTGATCTACTAAGGAAGCAGGCTCCCATACCGGTCAAGTGTTGAACTAGAAGTAGACAGGGGTCACTATGTGCACCTGAGAATATACTCAAGCACAGTGAAAAATGAATCTTTGTAAAAATATTTGAGACATAGATCAAGCCCTACCTGAAGGCAGCGGGTTTATTCATGGACTTCTTAACTCATATTAGCTAACAGATTTCCTTTTTCCTCTTGTCAGATTTAGTAAAGTTATATGTTACTCATAACTGAGGAGTCTTGACAGATAATGTAGCCATTATTTTCCTGACCCATAAAATGTACAATACTGAAATATTGAGAAACTAGAAATCTTGACCAACGTCACAATGATAGAGTTGTTGAAACCAAAATTTGAAACGTGATTATCTGACTCCAAAGCCCTCATTCTTCCTATAACATCTTGATACTGAGGTATCAGATACCACTGAGGAAAGACAACTAAAGAGAGAGAAAAAGACAGAAAGGGAGAGGGAAAGATATTGGGTGAAGAGATTATACTGTTGGGCAACATCACATAAGATTAAAAGATCAATAACTAAAGGGGCAAAACTTCTCTGAACAAAGCTGATACAATGAAATAGTTATACAATGTCAAAGACCCAAGGCTATTTCATGCACCCAACAAAACTTTCACTGCTGAATGAATTTAAACCATCTTTTAGGTTTTATTGCTTAAAGTATTACAAAGAGTAGTACATATGTCTTTTTTTTCCCCCTTGACCTTCCCCTGGCCTCCCCTACACCCCAGTGTCTTGTGTCCATTGGTTATGCTTATATGCATGCATATAAGTCTTTCGGTTGATCTCTTAACCGCGCCCCCCAACCCTCCCCAGCCTTCCCACTGTAGTTTGACAGTCTGTTTGATGCTGCTCTGTCTCTGTCTCTATTTGTGTTCATCAGTTTATAATGGTCTTTATTATCTATAAATGAGATAATGTGGTATTTTTCTCGGCTTCCCAGGGGCCGTCGCAGCCTTGCAGGGGCCGTCACAGCCTCACAGGGGCCGTCCCAGCCTCACAGGGGCCGTCTCAGCCTCACCGGGGCCATCTCAGCCTCATAGGCCG
>NW_006286243.1:3935976-3944524 GCF_000327345.1 Myotis davidii | reverse complement strand
TCAGGACCAGGGCTTTTGTTTGCTGGAAGCTTTTTGATCTCTGCTTCAATTTCTTCGATAGTTATTGGCCTATTTAGGTTTTTGGATTCTTCCTGATTGAGTTTTGGAAGCTTGTATTTTTCTAAGAATATGTCCATTTCCTCCAGGTTGTCCAGTTTGTTGGAATAGAGTTGTTCATAGTATTTTTTTTTAACAATCCTTGTATTTCTGTGGGGTCTGTTGTTATTTCTCCTCTTTCATTTCTGACTTTGTTTATTTGGGTCCTGTTTCTTTGCTTCTTTGTGAGCCTGGTTAGAGGTTCATCAATCTTGTTTATCCTTTTAGGTTTCCTCTTATAGAATGCGACTAAAGACTTGAATATCAGGAAATTGTAAGGTTTCATTAACTATTTCCTTCACATTTTCCCTAAGCCCCTGAAGAATAGGAACATAATTGTCAAACTAATAAAATATATTTAGTAATTTAAGTTTTGACTTATTCTTTACAGCCAGTATCTCTTTTCAATTTTCTGAAGGAGAAAGAAATTGAACCAAAACCTTGTCCCAGGATGGCAAATTGCAGGTGGCATCAAAGGAACTAAAACCAAGAGAAAAATTCCATTCATCAGCTTCCTGCTGGCAACAATATCTTCTGATAAGAGCTTGCGGAAGATCATTGTACAACATGATCATCCACCTTTTTTCATACTACTTTCCCTGGTGGCAATAAAATTGATTTTTTGAAACATATTCTTAGGGTATTGTATACTATGAAGTGCTAGACAAACAAAGGTGAAATAATAACTGCTCTCATTATTAGAAAAATGTAGTTTAGAGCAATAATTCTCTACTAAAGAGTGATTTTGTCCTCCAGGAGACATGTGGCAATGTCTGGAGACATCTTTGGTTGTCATAATTGGGGAGGGGAGCAGAGGGTAATTCCATTGGCAGCTAGTGGATAGAGGCTCGGCATGCTGCTAAACATCCTACAAATGCACAGGACAATCGCCCACAAAGAATTTCCAACCCCAAAAGTCAATAGTGTTGAAAAATCCAGATTTAGAAGAAGTGCAGTAGTTATTTTATGTGGTCATAGGGATACAATGCTGTTAGGGTCATTGAAGGTGGAATTCACGAGGCCAAATGGTAAGGGATTATAAATTTATTCGATCATCTGCACACCCGGTGGCTGAGCCCCCAAATGGCACCAGCCCCTAGTGATGGGAGTCAGAAATTTTTAAAGGACTTTTGACCGGCTTTTTCTGGGCAGAGAATTCTCTGTGCAGGTCCGGAGGGGAGATATAATGGTTTTACCAAGTGGAATGTGGTCTTAGAAAGTAAAATGTGGTCTCAGCAAAAGGGAATGTCTATTGTGAAATGGCCTGGAAGTCGGGGGAGGGGTATCGATTCAATTGCTCGATCAAACCTAACAGATGTCATTTTGTGTGTGTGTGTGTGTGCGTGTGTGTGTGTGAGTGTGTGTGTGTGTTTGTGAAAGGTGGGGTGTACTTGTAGAGTGAATGCATTCTCTTCCATCACCCATGCATCTGCATCTACTGGTCATCCAGATTTCTGTGGCTGAACCTTGTCCTCATCAGTGTGTCTGAGGTAAGCATTTTACCAATCAAGTTATCATCACCCAATGACAATTTCAGGTTGCCCTTAGGGAAGGAACAAGCGGATGTTTATGTGGAAAAAATGGTTTCAGTAGTACATATAAAATTAGCTTCAAATTTGAGTCATTAGAATATCTCCAGGTGGGCTTTTTAGTTGCTGCAGTTTGGGGTAGCCTCTTATCTTCATTTTGGGAACGCCAATTAAGCTTTTGTTCGATCCCCAATTTCAGCACCTGTTCATCTGACAAGGATGGAAATGACTATTTCTGTAAGCCTACGTTGCTATGTACTAATTTCCTAAGCCTTTCTGTCTTCCCATGCATTATGTCTTCACTCATCACCATTAATAGGTAAATAATCTTCCAACCACCTGTGGCCATACTTCAACACACCTTGAGAGTCTCTTAGAAAATGCATTTTAAATAAACTCATTAGATCAATACATATAATCAAATAACAGACTGAAAGGAAACAAATCCTATATAAAGAATGAGTCTCCTGGCAAGAATTTCATCCTTTTACAAACCTGAAAGGTCCTTCCTATGGAAGTGGAGGGCAATGGCATGAAAACTTGTCACCCTTGCTGACCCCCATTCTAACTTCACTGAAGGAGACGGTCATCGCAAAGATAAATTAGGGAATATTAATTCCTTCCTAGTCAAATCTAATTGTCTTGGCATAGTTCTCTATTTTAGCGATAAACATAATTCAGACTTACAGCTTAAAAAATTCAACTATTCAGAAGGTTGAGTGAAAAAATAAAAATTCCTTTTACCCAATTCTTGTAGTTATTCCTCTCTTTAGGAGAGGTTACTGCAGTTTATTGTGAATCCTTTAATATCAATTTTATATTCCTTCATTCAGCAAATATTTATTAAGTACATACTAAGTATTTGGCTGCTGGGGTTATAACAGTGAACAGAAGACATGATCCTTGCTTTAGTTACTTTATATTTTAGTGAAAGAAGGAAATAGAGAAAAGCAAAAACTTCAGACTGAAATATAAACAAAAAATTATAAATGATCATCAGCCCAAGGAAGGCAACAGACCCAGGGCTGGAATAGAGAACAGAGAGGGTACCTGCATGAGGTAAAGGGATCAGAAAAGACTCTCAGAGAAACAAAAACCTAAAGGATAAAAGAAGGACGTGAAGAACAGGAGGAAAGTTGTATAACTTGCTTTTTTCACTTAATATATAATAGTTATTTATCCCTGTTAACTCATAAAGACTTATTCTTTCTTTTAACTAATAACCACTGAGAACTGTCTATGTGCTAGTCTTGCTCCTGAAGGATGAAATAATGAGTGGCATCTTTGCCTTCATTGGACTTACAATCTAATGGAAGAGTTTTGATACATCTGATTCATTTCAATGGCCATACAATATTCCACAGAGTAAAGCATTAATTTTTATTTAGTTATGCCCCTATGGATGGACATTTTGGTGGTTTCTGGTTGCACACTATTACAATCAATGTTTCTGGAAACATCTTTGCTCATATATGACTGTGTGCATTTCTGTAGTATACTTTCTAATATTAAGTGTTTACTATGTGACAGCACAATTATTAAAGTGTCATTCATAGAATCCTCACAATCACGTGTTAAAGTATATGCAGTTCTTATCCTCATTTTATAAATGCAGAGACCATACCACAGATATCTGAGAAACTTATCAATGACTGGAGTATGATAGGTACTTGGCATTGCTTATAACTGTTTTTGTCTCCAAAATAAGTCTACTTCTCAACTATCTTTGACAGTCAAGTTTCTCAATATTATGGGGAAAGGCTTCCAATAGTGCTAGATTGAAATCTAAAATAGGATATAAAACTGAAGACAGGAACACAAATATACAGACTGAAAGACAGAATAGATATTGTATAATGTTAACATTGCATCTTTTAAAAAGATAAAAAGAAGATACACCAAATGTTCCTGGTTAGTTAATATTAGGGCTAGTTCTAATTTCTAAGTGAGAATATGAGTTATGTTTTTATTACTCTGGAAAAAAATTTTCAAATTTTCTACAATGAGCATAAATTACTTTTAGGATTACCAAAGGTAAAAGATGCATAGCCCTAGCCAGGTGTTTCCACCTGGCTAGGTGTTTCCATTGGTTAGAATGGTTTCCTGATATGCCAAGTTTTCTAGTTTGATCCCTGGTCAGGGCACATATAAGAAGCAATCAATGAATGCCTAAGAAAATGGAACAACAAATTGTGCTCTCTCTTTCTCTCAAATACAATAAATAAGATCACATGCATTCATTCATTAAAATAAAAGTAAAAGATGCACATTTGCCCTGTAAATATGGGGCAGAGATAGGAGTTAGGGGAGTGAGCATAGGTCTTCTTCCAACTCCAGGTATAGGCCCTGATAGTTTAACCTAGTCAGTTTTAATTGTAGTTAAACCCAGATCCCTAGATCCCTAGCTACTTGTCCAATGTACCTGGTTCTAAGCAATCAACCTGTGGTGTAATTCTGGTGAGATGAATTGGTCCAATGTAAACATGAGGAGAGTTTTCTGGGACTTCCGGAAAAGAAGGTAATCTGTTCATCTGAGAACCCAAATTTTCTTTTTTTATCTGGTTGGTACAATATTCTATATAATAAAGAGGTAATATGTAAATTAACCTTCATGCCCTCACAAGATGGCTGCCTACGGCCAGGCCAGCAGAGGGGTTGGTGAGGGATGACCAAACGACTGAACAAGCAGGCTGTGTGGGGCAACCAGGCCAGCAGGGGGGTTAGTGAGGGACGACCAAACAACTGAACAGCAGGCTGTCTGGGGCAACCAGGCTGGTGGGGGGCCATGAGGGGTGACCAGGCCAGTGGAGGGGGGCACTTGGGAGCAACTAGGCCAGAAGGGAGGGGGCAGTTGGGGGAAATTAGGCTGGCAGGGGGGCAGTGAGGGGAAACTAGGCTGGCAGGGTGGGCAGTTAGGGGTGACCAGGCAGGTAGGCAGGTGAGTAATTAGGAGCCAGTGGTCCAGGATTGTGAGAGGGATGTCCAAGTGCCGATTTAGGCCTGATCCTCAGCAGTCAGACATCCCCCAAGGGGTCTTGAATTGGAGAGGGTTCAGGCTGGGCTGAGGGGACTTCCCCCCTGCCACCCGTGCATGAATTTCATGCACCAGGCCCCTATATCGATATAAAACCTAAACCTGCCAGAGTGTTCTGCCACCATGGAAGAAGTCAGCCTCAGGATGAAGCTGTCAATAGGAAAGATGGGAAGGAAATAAAGACCTCTACGATTTCAATGAATTGCTAAATTAAACCAACCTTGAAACCTGGCAGGTCTTTAGACTTTCTGATTACAGAATCCAATAGATGTTCTTCATCATTAAAGCCATGTTACATTTTCTGTTACTTATACTATAGAGTAAGACATGTGGGTATACCAATGTACATTAATTTACATAAATATAAAGAGACTCCTTGTCTTTAGTGCCTCACATTTTTAAGTAAATTATCTCTTAAGAGTAACTTCCCTATTGATTGATTTTTGTCCTCCATATTTTCTTTTTTAAAAATAAATAGGGATTGGATGAAACAATCTCTATACTTAGATACCAGATCTAAAACTCTATACGTTTTTGAAAAATCAAACTACTATTACATGAAATTTTTTAAATTTCAGATGTTTCAAACTTAAGCTTCAGGTTTTTTTTCTACTTGCTTTAAAATAAAGTCCCCCAATTTAGAAAAAATTATTCTGCCAGTTCTGGCTTTATGCACATTTATGGTCCTCAAAAGTGGATAGAATAAACTACAATTCTAGTAAGAGGGATGGAAAATGCAGACAAAGCTCATTAGACTTGTCAGACATTTGATAAATAATTATAAACCAACTGTGGTAAGATGTATGCATAAAGCAAAGCTTTGATCTCTTTGAAAGCAACTGTTCCTGCAACAATTTAAAATTTTAATCACATGCAATGTATCTTACAGTATAGAACACAGAAATGTTCTTTCAATTCTGCCTGAATCTGGATATTTTCCACATGATTGTTGGTTAAGAAGCAGATTCTACTCTATATCACATTTAAAAATGGGCTAAAGAGTTAGCATATAATTTGGGGCCTAATCAGCAAAATGTTTAGCATACACTAAATGTAATCTTTCCCACATTAACACTGTTGTTAGACTGTAGAAAGATTAACCACGCCAAAGAAATAAACTCATTAGCTTTTAATGATTGTAACAGACAGATACCATAGCTTTAAATTGCTTTTCAAAGTCTGGTTTCTATTATAATCAATGCTCTAACCAAACATTCATCATTATGAAGACAAATCCTGTAAGTCATACACATATTTCTGTCTCCCTATGAAAGACATTGAGTTAGAAAGGAGAGAGATGATCCAACCTCCAGGAAACAGCTGGTCTCCTTAGATAAGGAAATCATTGAACTGGCTTTTAATATTGTAAAAAAATAAAGGAGCGAGAAAGGAAAAAAGGGAGACTGTAGGAGGCCACAACAAAAATCTGAACTATCTGGATGAGACCACACAATTTATGATTCCCAAAACATAACAATTTTTCACATTTCTTGGTAGTGACTTTAAACTATAGGTTATGTTTCCTCCTACATCAAAATTGCCAGCTTTCTCATTGATGGCGAAATAAAGCGTCCAGAGAAAACAGGGACGCATGAAAGGGTTAAAAAAGAACAGTGAAATCCTGTGACATAATGAAGCTGCAAGACCTGAGAAGCCACTCATGAAAAACACAAATAGCAGTAAAAGCTTGAAGAAAGCTAAATGCCCAGGAAAATGCTTTATTTCTCTCTTAAGCTAATAGGTCCCTTTGCACAGTGATTTAATACCGACAGATCCATGATGTTATCAGATCATATGCAATTTTCCAGGGTAATCAATGATAGAGCCCTATTTGCCCGAATTTCAAAAGTTTTAGAAATGAACATATATTTTATTGTAGTTGTCAGGAATGTTCCCCTTTTAAAAAACAGATGTAAATCAGATTCCCCTTTTCCTAGCTTCCTCAGCAAAAGTCTCCACTGGGATCTTCATAATGTCAACATTAAAAGACAATTTCATATTATCTCTTCCATTGGGAACTAAAGGTTGTCCTAAGAAATGAAAATGTGCGCTAATGAAATAGAATTCATTTCAAGTGGCTTGGCTCTTTTTAAAAAATTATTTCATTGTTCAATCTCTTTTTGCAGAATTGGAGAATTTGAAAGTGACTTATCTTTCCTAAATCTATAAAATACTTGGAGACTCTGAGAAGGGAAGTGTCCACTGTGTATTAGAAAAAAAGATACTTAGAAACTGAAAATTAGCCCATTCATGGCTCCTCACTCTGCACAGACACCCAGGTATCAGTAATAAAGAGAGCAGTTGCTTACCTTGTATATTTTACTATTCATTCTCAGTATACATTTTGTTTTCTTACAAATAAAAGAGATTTTAGGAAATATACTTTTAGGATTACAGGAGCCAATTGCTAATTTTCAATTCACACAACTCCTGCATGGAGGCATTCATCAACATAGATAATACAAACCTGCAGAAAGTCCCCAAATCCTAGTTTTGGGGAATTAAAAGGTATTACATGATTTAAAAATATATATTTAGCTTTCTAATTATATTTACCCTGCTCTGATATGAAAATAGGTTTGCTTTTCCCAGCCACACATCAATGGCAACCTCTGAACATTTAAATGATGAAGAAAACCTCCTTGGATTAAAAAAGAAAAGAAAAGAAATACAAAATGGCTAATACCAATTTTTACAGAGAATTTTAAACATTCAAATTATCATTATATATTATTGGAAAACCCATATAACATTAGAATGTATTATTAGTGATAAAGTAGTAATAAAATCATCCATAATCCTGCCATGCAAACACAATTACTATTATTTTCACTCAAAATTACATAGTGCCAGTGATATGCATTCTTAATTCATATACTTACTTTAAAAAAAAAGAAAAAGAAAAAGAGAAATACTACATGGAGCATAAAGAAAGCTAGAGAGGATACTAAGGAGATGAAAGAATAGCAAAGGGGACAAAGGTGATCAAAAATGGAGGTAGAAAAGGAAAGGGATGGGGCAGAAAAAAACACCTCAGGAGACTGGATAGAAAGAAGAGAGGGCAAGTAATTGGCAAGTCAGTATAGACAAAATTAGGGGAAAGTTTTAGAAAGAAGGTTCAAGTGAGATCTCCATTTTTAAAAAGCTGTAACAAGCTTCTTTTGGACATTACAAAAATGTCTTTAAAAACGAAGTCTGGTATGTGAGCTTTTATCTTTCTACTCCACCATCTCAGCACATGGTTTCAATCTCAAGGTCATGATATCATGGGATTAGACCAACTTTCACATCCAAGTTGCACATCTGAAGGAGGACAAGCAGAGGGACAGGATGAGATGCCTCTTAGTGGAATCAGCTCCCTTTAAAAAGTCTTCCTGGGATTCCCCCAACACTTCTTGTATCCCATTGGCCAGAGCTTGGTCATTAAGGCCAAATGTAGCTGCTAAGCAGATTGGGGGATGTAGTCTAAAATCGGGAGCAATGTGAGTAGCTGACATTAGGGTAATTCAACCAAACAGGAAGGGAGATTGGAAAAGTATAGTTGCACTGCAAATTCTTTAGTTAGCATAGTTTATTATCTACACTAGAAAACAGTAATCTGGAACTGGATTATCTCTGATGAAATCCCAGCTCAGTCCCATCTGAACTGTGTGAATTTATGCAAAATTCTATGTTCAATTGGTATAAGGACTAAGTGAATCAATATATGTAAAGCATTTGGAACTGTGCCCAGCACACAGTAAATATTCAAGATAATGCCAATTAGTAATAGTCTATCCAATATAATAAAAGGCTAATATGCAGATCAACTGAACGGCAGAACGATCAGTTGCTATGACATGCCCTGACCACCAGGGGACAAACACTCAACATAGGAGCTGACCCCTGA
>NW_006286243.1:3918048-3935914 GCF_000327345.1 Myotis davidii | reverse complement strand
GGTTCATTTTGTAAGAATCCTCTAAAAATCCCTTGACATCCAAAATTTGTCACTTTTTTAAATTCCTTCTGGTGGTAACATTTTGTGACTTGGTGATTGCTTTATCTTTGTTATTTAAGAGATTAGGTGGGACTGCATTACTCCTAAATTCCTGAAGGATATGTAACATTTGAAATATACATTTATTTTATGTGTTTTTTTCAAATGTCAAATGCACTTTTTTGTAATCGAGTTTGGGTCTAGTGGGAATAACACTTGTAAAGAAGAGAGAAAAAGAAAGAGAGAGAACAAGAGAGAGAGGAGAAAGAGAGAGAGAGAGAGACTCCTAAACTATTAACAACTAAACTCTTAAACTGTTAACAACTCCTAAACTATTCCTAAGAACCTGTGAGTCACTCCCCCAGATAGTGATAGGTTGAGGTTATTACCTTTTTGGCCCCTGGTTGGTCACCTCCATCCTTATATAAGGAAGCAGAGAAAATGCTAGGGATTCCTAATCACCTTTATCTACCCCTCAGTTTGGTGAGGTCCTACATTAGGCCCATTTCAACCTCAGAAAGCAGAAAATTCAGGGAGATGAGATGAGACTGAGCAATAAAGGTGGAGAGCAGATAATCCCATGCAGCCTCTTCAAATACATCTGACCCACTTAGAAATTTGTGGATATAATTAAACTTCTACAAATGGATATGAAAGGAATTGAGCTGCCTAAGAGAGGGCAACCTCATATCTGACAGGATAAGAATTCCATCTTTTCTGAGGGCCTGGAGAGAACACATCGTTTTAGTCAGACTGTGAAAGGACAGATTAATCTTTCTATTTTCAGAACTGGTTGTTCAATCCCTTCAGTGGGTACTGATATCATGTGTTGACATGCACGAAGGGTTAATTTTGGGAGGACAGAATATCGTATTGTTTTGGCTCAAGGAAGATAATTTAATTGTTCTTTATATAAACACCTGATGCACACTAGCTGAAGGATGGACTTTTAAGTTTTTCTCCTGGAAGAAAAATCAGGCCCAGAAGCTGAAGAGCAGGTTTCCTGTAGGTCTGCAAAACTAAGGGCACAAGAAATACTGTTTTGGGGACAGAAAATACTGAGCATACTTTCTAATCAAATCTCCAGGGGAAAGAATTCCATTGATTAGGAAGCATGAGTGCATAATGGTCTCACATATTTAATAGGCTCCTATTGAAGAGCCTAACTCCTCACCAGCTCCCTCAGTCTTCCTTTTCTCCTCTTCTCCTGCTTATCTGCTCCCTTCCACACACCCCTATTCCTATTTGTAATGTATTTAAATTAGTTTAGTGTTTTTTTGTTTTTACTTTCCTAACAATGTAGGCTCTGAGGTTATGACCCTCTACCCCTATGGTATTTATCGAGTTAATTTTCTTCCCCAGCCTAGAAATGTTTAGCAAATTACCAGACCATCCTGAATCTGCAATTTATTTCTCTTCTCTTCATATTATTCCTCTTTCCAACTTAGTTCTTAAATGCCTGTGCTGAACCATTGTGTTCCAACCAGAAAACAAACTGGAATAAGGCCATTTACTTTGTATGAGACTATTTGCAGTGACTTTTTTCACTTAAGCCTGAAGAACTTTGCTTAATATTTTACTTGAAATATAAGATTTCTGCTGTCAATTTTGGCTAAGCACATAATGTGTATTCTAGAACACAATGCATATGCTTTTATCTGAGGAAAGAAATAACTTTGACAAATAAAAAAAACCTTAATTTTAGGAAGAACTACTAGCCAATGGAACCATTCAGTTAAGGACTGCAAACAAGTAATTTTAGTTGTGGGTGCTTCAGACAATGAGCTGCTTCTCTTTTGCTTATCACCTGAAATGGCCAGATCATTATGGATCTCCGTAGTAACTAATGGTCTAAGACAACAGAGTTTGGCAAATGAGTATTTTATAGCTCAGTGACTCTTTGAATGCAGGCTAGACCATTCAGGTATTTAAGTGTTATCCACGGCCTCTTAAATTGAACAAATGGGTCTATAATAATTAAAATACTGTAAACACCGGTGACACACTTCCTGAGTTTTCAAAGACATTCTTTTTATTCCTAAGGGAAGGAAATGAGGTGTTGCCTTGTTAGGAAGGCACTATTTACATGGAGAAGCATCTTGTCAAACTGGTGGAAGAGGCTCATTTGTAAATCCATACATAGCCCCTCTGTAGCCCTCCCTCTGCAGTTCCCAGGGAGTTTCCATGAAAGGGGCAGTGAAGGCCACAGCAGCTGAGCTCACGCTAACACCCCTTTCTAGGGCTTTCCAGCTCAATGAGCAGCCTTTTCACTTCCTGAGTCAGACTTCACCAACATGTCACACTCTGCAAGATCTCAACCCATCAGGGAAATAAAACATGGCTTCTATTTTTAAAATGTTTGTGGACACTCTGCATATTGGAATGTCTTCCTTCTTTTCACCTTTGGACTGATATCCCCTTTTCTCAAGAGAAAATGCTATTACAGTCTTTTCTAGAGAAAGAAGGTACAAAAGAAGCTATCTTGATTATATAATTATTTTAACTGGGCAGCGAATAGCCATCAAAGGGAATGTTCTATTGCTTTTAAAGCATTGAAAGACAATGGCTATATTATTAATTATAGCTCTGAAAAATGTTTGTTGACCTCCTGCTAAAGGTATATGAGAACACTGAGCCAAAGTATAAGAAAATGGCACTGAAAGAAGGTCAGGTAGGGAGGTCGGGTGCTACCTTGTTGAAGTTTAATTAGTTGTACCTCTGAGGTCTGAGAGAAACTACCTGAGCAACTACAATAAATTGGCTTGCAGGAACTAGAAAAAAATATCTTTACAGGGACACTTTTAAGAAAAATCTGACCTAAAAAATGCAGTTGAATTTTGATTGACTGTTTGGGGGAATGTCATCTCCTAAAAGATAAGATTTGTGTCCTTTTCCATTAATTACAGAGTGCATCTAGCTCAGAGCACTTACCAGATAAAGGTTCAAGCCATTCATAGAATAACCAGACTGGAGGAAGTTCAAGAGGCCACAGCCGAAAGTCCCTTAACTATAAGAAGTACCCAACTCAAAAACTTACATATTTTAAAAGATAAATTCATATCTTTATTTATAAAAACAGAATAAGACATTATAAATATTTTCTTAAAGGCCAGAAGGTTGTCCCAATATTTCACTAGAATTTTTCTTAACCTGTTGATACAGATACAGAGAACAGCTGCTTAAAATCGTTAAAATAGAGTCCTTGCTTCTTTCTAGTGAAGATGGTGATTAAGATCTTTCTCAACCCAGGGTTCTCAACCGGGGGAGGAAAACCTAGTTATTTAACATTTCTTCACCAGACTATTC
This sequence comes from Myotis davidii, assembly GCF_000327345.1. Classification (NCBI taxonomy): domain Eukaryota; kingdom Metazoa; phylum Chordata; class Mammalia; order Chiroptera; family Vespertilionidae; genus Myotis; species Myotis davidii. The sequence continues at coordinate 3,932,569 of NW_006286243.1, read as the reverse complement.
CCCAAATCATTAATAACATTTTAAAAATGATCCCTTGGAGATCTTCTCCACACTCTCCTCAACATTCTCCCATGATAATATTTATGCCTTTAAAAGATTTGCCTTTTAATAGCCTCCCCCTTTTATTTTAAGCAGAACCCTTTATTCTCAAGAACCACTCTTCTGGGGACTTCCAGTCAAGATGGCGGGTGGCTAAATGTAGTACTCGCCTCCTGTCTCAACCACATCAAAATTACAACTAAGCTATAGAACAATCATCATTTAGAACCATCTGAAATCTGGCTGAATGGAAGTCCTACAACTAGGAAATGAAAGAACAAGCCACATCAAGATGGTAGGAGAGGTGGACACAGGAAAGGGGTTAGACTCACACCCATGTATGGCAGATAAAAATTGGGAGGACTATTTTGGCTGCAGAGGTTCCCCCCTGAGTAGTGAGGGGTCCCAGCATGACACCAGACTCCCCAGCCCAGGGTTCCAGCACCAGGAAGAGAAGTTGACATAACTTCTGGCTGCAAAAGACTGTGGGGATTAAGGATAAGTAAGATAGAGGGCTACTGGAGTCCCAGGCATTCCTCATAGAGGAACCTTGCACGAACTTACTCAGACTCACTCCCTCTGAGCTCCAGCACTGCAGCTTGAATGGCACCAGAGATATACAGAAGACATTAAACCAATATTTTAAGTGAAATATAATAATTTTCAAATATTGGCATCTACTCCACCAGTATGCTCAGTGGTTGAGTGTCAACCTATAAATCAGGAGGTCACAGTTCAATTCCCTCGTCAGGGCACATGGCTGGGTTGCGTACTCGATTCCCAGTGGAGGGTGTGTAGGAGGCAGCCAATCAATAATTCTCTCTCACCATTGATGTTTCTCTTTCTCCCTTCCTCTCTGAAATCAGTAAAAATATGTTTTTTTAAAAAAGGAACTGAACAAAATGGAGACAAGTAATCTACTATCTGCAGAGTTCAAAACACTGGTTATAATGATGCTCAATGAACTTAGCAAGAACTTCAACAGCGTAAAAAAGGACTAATCAGAAATGAAGGCTATACTAACTAAAGTGAAGGATAATTTAATAATTTACAGGTAATCAACAGTAGAGTAGGTGAAGGCAAGAATCAAAACAGTGACTTTGAATATAAGGAATCAAAAAACATCCAATTGGAACAGCAAAAAGAAAAACAAAAACCCCAATATGAGGATAATGTAAGGAGCCTCTGGGACAACTTTAAGAGTACTAACATTCGCATCACGAGGATACCAGAAAGAGAAAAGAGAGGGCAAGAAATTGAAAATCTATCTGAATAAATAATGACAGAAAACTTCCCTAATTTGCTGAAGGAAATACACATACAAGTCTAGGAAATACAGAGTCCCAAACAAGGTGAACCCAAAGAGGTCCACATCAAGACACATCATTATTACAATGCAAAAGGTTAAAGACAAAGAGAGAATCTTAAAAGCAGCAAGAGAAAATCAGCTAGTTACCTGCAAAGGAGCTCCCATAAGACTGTCAGCTGATTTATCAACAGAAACTTTGTAGGCCAGAAGACTTTGGCAAAAAATATTCAAAGTGATAAAAAGCAAAGACTTACAACCAAGATTACCCAGCAATGCTATAATTTAGAATCAAAGGACAGATAAAGAGCTGTCCAGTCAAAGAAGAAGAAACAATACAACGGCAATAAATACATATTCATCAAAAATAAAATCTAAAAAATAAAATAAACAAACAAGCAGAACAGAAACAGATTCATTTGGATGGTTGCCAGATGGGTAGGGGTTGGGAGGATGAATGAAAAAGATGAAGTGATTAAGAAGTACAAATTTGTTGCTATAGAATATTCATGGGCATGTAAAGTACAGCATAGGAAATATAGTCAATAATATTCTAATAACTATGTATGGTGTCAACTGAGTTCAAGATTTATCAGGATGATCACCTGAAACTAATATATAAATGTATGTCAAGTATATCAGAAAAATAAAGAAATATAGTATACTATAGACTGACCAACTGTCCTTGTTCACTAGAGTTTAAATTGCTAAAACCAGGAAAATTCCAAGCAAACCAGGATGAGTTGGTCATCCTACACACAGATATCTAGCCTGCTCTGATTGCTGTGGGAGAGAGCAGGAGTCAAATGGCCCTATAACCCTCTCCCAACTCTCATTGCCTGAACTACTTTGATGGGCTCCAAAGAACTCAGACTGAAAATCACATTCTAAAAAGTATCTATAAGAGTGCTAAGGACAGAGCAATTTCTTAGCAGCAGCAGCAGCAGCAGCACTGACATATGGGGCAGGATAATTTTTGTTGTGCACTATAGTTTTATAATGTCCTTGACCTCAGTTCTTTAGATGCCAGAAGTATCCTCCCAGTCGAGAAAACCTACATCAAATATTCTCTCCCTGATAGAACCACTGGTTAGAGATAATTCTTTCAACCTTTCCAGATTGCAAACCACTAGGTGGGACATAAAATCAATTTAGTGGGTCACACCATCATCAAAATACAAAATAAATAAGCAAGATAAAGACAAATAAAATAGGGTAGAATAGGATAAAATAGAATAGCCTGGAATGAAAAGGAATAGAGTAGTATGATAGAAAAGAGAAGAGAAGGGGAGAGTGGAAGAGGAGAGAGTTATATAAAATACAAATATAAGTTGGTCCGACGGTTGTGGGTTATTGTTAAGCTGTAAAGCTGATTAACAAATATAGTCTCACATGTAGTAAAGGCATTATTTTGTTAAACATTTGTTCCAGATTTATACATATACTAGGGACCCAGTGCACAAATTTGTGCACCTTGAAAGAAACTGTGGGCTTCAAGGCTGCAGTAGGCACAGGGGTGGGTCTTGGCCCATCCTCCATGCCCCCACCTGGTCCCTCTCACCACTACCCTCGGTCCCCTGTCTGCCAGCAGCTCCACTCTCGCTGCTGCCACTCCCACTGCTGACAGTGCTGGCCATGCTCGCACCGGCTGATGGCATGATTGGGGCCAGTGCCAGCAGCAGGTGCAATTAGGGTCAGCGCCGTCAGCTGATGCAAGCAGTGGCTACTGCCCTGATCGCCCCTTAGGAGGAGGGGGAGGTGTAGAAGCCCTTGGGGCGATCAGGGCTGACAGCCACTGCTTGCACCCGTTGATGGCACTGAGCAATCAGGACCAGCGCCAGGTGCCAACAGCAGGTGTGAGTGACGGCTCCAATGGCGACTGTGGGTGCAAGCTGGGCTGGCACTGGTGACAGGTGAGAGCGCCCGATGAGACTGCGGCATGCAGGAGCAAAAAATTTTCTGTAATAAATGGAGGCTTTCCCCGATGACAGTGACTGCCACCCTGCCTTGGTCTGGCACCCTCACTCACCTGCTCCACCATCCCATCATGGCCAATGCCCACCATTTTCTTTGCCCACCCCCTGGTGGTCAGCACACATCATAGCAACCAGTTGTTCAGTTGTTCGGTTGTTCCACCATTCGGTCTATTTGCATATTAGGATTTTATATATATAAGATGTGTGTGCATATGCTAGATCACAATGTAAAATTATTTTATACTATGTCATAATCAAAGAGTTTGAAAACCCTTATCCTAGGCTCTTTCTATCCTATATGCACATATTAATCCTGCATGCTCTACTCTCAACCTGCTCCTGATACCTACTTGTCACTCTTTTGCTAAGTCAATTTCATCAATTTACAATGTTTGAATCATTCTACATGAATTACTTGTGAAACTGCTCCATTTGCATGTGTCCACTTCTCCAAATTGTCTGGGTCACCTTGAACTTGATTTACGTTCACTAAAAGAGGTATAGCTGACAGATTTCATATGAAAAATTTTTATTCCACTATGAGTCCCTCACTATAATTGTGTAGAGTCTCAGAAATGGTTGTAGGGTGCAAGTTTTTCCTACCTGGTAGCATGATTCATCTATGTCCACTCAGAGTCTGTGAATACACAAGATGCTCAAATCTGGGCCATTTCTCACTCCAGGTTTCATTTCACTCCTTTCTCTGAGCCTGCTATTATTTGGGGAAGTTAGTCCATCCACGGCACTTTGCTTTAAATCAAGGTTGTCCAGCATGTAGCTGACTTTCTCAGATTATGCACAGACCACACCTCATGGATACAGCAATAATAAAACCAGGACCCAAGGGCCCCAGCATAGGGCCTAGTAAAGAAAATCACTGACATTTTTGTCTTCCTGAAGCTGTGAGGACTGACGGCTTGGTAGATTTGTAGGCCTCGGTCAGGGATCAGTTGGACCATTAGAAGGAAATTATGGTGGGTTTGATTTTTAGTGGAAATAAACCTTGCCAGTAGTCCATAGGACATCATTTGTCTTGTTCTCCCAATCATTATGTCAAGAAGTAAAAGTCAGCAAACCAGAAGGAGTTTTGTTTTTCGAATGATGCTGAGCATAATCAGTCTGGGCAGGTGTGACCTCAAGGTCAGGGAATAGGAATTCTCAGGAAGGATTTGTCTGCAAGTGTCCTGATCTAATCCCAGATGGGGATGATAGTAGGGGGGATGCAGGAGCCCCTATGTCCCCCTTCTCATTTGTAGTTTGCTAATATTGTGGATGTTACGGGTTGAATCATTCCCCTGTACACTGGCATATTGATGTCCTAATTCCCAGGACCTTAGAATATGGCCTCTTTTGAAGATAAGGTTTTCACAGAAGTAAACAAGTTGAAATGAAATCATTAGGATGGGCCTTAATTAAATATAATTGGTGTCTTTATAAAAAGGGGGAATTTGTAGACAGATACACACAGAGGGAGGGTGCCCTGTGAAGGCTGGAGCCATGCTACCAGGAGCCAGGGAACTACAGCAGCTGGGGAGAGGCCGGCACAACTCCTTCCCCGACAGCCCTCAGCAAGAACCACTCCTATGGACACTGATTTGGACTCCAGTCTCCAGAACTGCAAGGCAATTCATTTCTGTTGTCCAAGCCGCCAATTTGTGCTACTTTGTTACATCAGCCCTAGCAAACTAATGCTATCACCATGAACAAAAACACATATACCACACTCACACACATTACATACAAACACAAACACACCCATACCCCACACCACACACATATACATGCAGCCTGACATTTTCAGTTCTCTTCATTATTTTTCTATTCATCTTTGTTGCTAAAAGACCTCTTTATAAATAATTAGATTCCCATCATATAAAATATTATTTAAATCCCCCTGCTTCTCTCTCTCCTTCTCTCTTTTTTCTAGGCAGAATGAGTAAAGTTGAAACCACAAGTCCTAAGTCACTCATGTTTTGCTAACAGCAATTTGAGAGCACAATCTAGAGTTTCTGCTTCTGGGTCAGTTTTTCACAGAACCTCTCAAATGTTCCTATGCCTATGCACGGAGATCTGGTTAAAATGTCAATTCCTGTTAATGCAATAGGTCTAGAGGGAAGCCTGTGACTCTGCATTTCTAATAAGCCCTGGGGTGAGCGCAGGCTGCTGGTCTGAAAACCATACTCTGAGTAGCTTAAAGTGGTGTCTCCCCCACTACCCCACCATCAAATTCATCTCAGATCTACTGAAATTGAAATCTCCATAGATGGGGCCCAGGGACTTTTTATTAAAATGAAAGCTACTAGATAATTGAGATCACCATCAAGGAGTGGGAACCACCACTCCATATCACACCGAACTTTCACTGAATTTTGACACTATATGCAGAAGGAGATATTGAAGTTCTGGAATTAAGCAGCTCAGAGCCAGACATCATGGCGACAAGGCCCCAGGAGGATTCCTGACCTCACTGGGTGAGAGAGTGAATCATCATAACAGCAAAGTTGGGTAAGCATTTAGAGTTCTGTGTGGGGAGGGGTGTATCAGTAGAAATGAATCCAAGAAGGAAAATCCAATTAGAAGTCTGTATGTCACCGGCACACTTTCAGTGGCTGGGGTATAACCAAGATCACAGAGTGTGACTTCCATGCGATGTTGGGAATTGAAGATGTCAAAAATGGTAATACGACAGTCTCCCCAGGACCAGGACAGAGCAGAGATTCGAGCTTCCCAGGCTCTGGATGCATTTCCGTACCAACCTTGTGAATGTGCTCACAGCAACAACAGCTTGATATCAGATTTAATGCCAGTTTCTTGGTTAAGAACAAATAAGGGAAAGTGTGCCAGTATGAAGCTCTTAACTATACTTAAATCTCCTAGCCATGGAGCTGAGTTGTGAGAAGTTACAGTTTAAGCCTGGGGTGCGGTTCAAAGTTATGCGCCCTGCGGAGGATGCTCAATAAATACTTGTTGACACTGGTTTAACCCCACCTTGAAAGCTGAGCTCCTCTGTACTTCCTGTAATCATGTCAGATATACCGGAACCAAAGAAGCAGCAGGGTGAGAGAATTCTTCCATCTCTAGTTCTCGGCAAGAACTCCCTGTGCTCCTTATAAATATGCTGATCAAAACCTGCATCAAAGAGAAAATGCATTTCCATATTCCCAGTTTCCTTTCTGATCAACCGATGCATCAAAGAGACAACACACCTCCCCATTCCTGTTTTCCTTTTCATTCCTGAGTTAGAGGTCAGAAATGATTCACAGGTAGGAACAGAACAAACGGTGCAAAGTCCAGTTAGGGGGAGAACCCCATATGAGCTCCAGGTAAAAGCAGTTTCAAATCCTTTTCCCCGGATGTAATTGCAAGGATAGAAAATTGGTCTCATGTCTTTTATTTAATACTTTACGAAAAGGCGATAATGAACATTCTTACATTTTGATAATTGAAATAAAATGGAAAAGTATTGCAAGTTAATAGAGTGCATGATGATCTATTAAATTTTAGCCATAGTGCCTAATTTAAAAATAATATTTTAGGATTTCAAATTGCACCTTAAATATAATTAAGAGATGAAAACGAATGTGCTCCTTTTAATTAAAAGTGTTCTAAGATCCAGCTCAAAGCTGACTCACTTCCTTGGTTGTTTAATTGATGATGACTCAGTTAAGTTTGAAAATTTTAATTGTTGACTTTGCTCTCAATATTTCCATGTAATTTCTTTTAGTTTTAGTGTTACAGGCCCAGAAGTAAAATCCCATGCTGGGAACGTGAGTAATTCAACTAAGAACTTAGTGTGAATTAAAGGAATTAAGTCTGCTGTTGTGTTTGTTTGAACAGCTTACCTAGGATTATAATATGAATGTTTCTGTTTTCCTTTTGTGAAGGTGCTATTGACCCTAAAACAATCTTATTACACATTTTATAGAAAGTGCCCATGCAGAAAAGAAATAAGCTATTATACTTCACAGTTCTCATTAGATAAAGAACTTGCAACACATTTCAATATGTTGAACAATTTCATTCCAATTGTTTTATTTTCATTGACTATAGAATGAACAAAAATAAATACGATTTCTAAATATCTAAAAGTAATTATTTATCCTGTGGGTAAATGGATTGCTAAACTTACCGTCCTAATTTGAAAAATAACAGAAGGAGGGAGGGAAGAGTGAAGGCTTGTGGGGAGGGCATCAGGAAGGAAGTCCTAAGAAGTCAATTTCATAGACTAAGTTCCCTCCAGCTCACTACAGCCACACCGCACCTTCCTGAGGATTAGCTTCTAGAAAATGAGGCTATTGAACCAGTGGCTTCGAGATCCTTTTCTGTCCTGCCATTCTGTGATTCTATGCAAGAAAATCAGCCTCACAATGTTCATAAAAGTTTCCTTATAGACAGTTGGTACTAATGTATTTTCCTTTTGAAAGCCAGAATCTCTAGAGCTCTTCCACGTTGCTTTGTGGTGTTAAAAAATATCTCCATCTTTCACAAGGAGATTTTACAGCTCTCACCACAGACTCAAAGCAGAAATGTTCAGGGTCTGGAGCACTATCAGGTCTTCTTTTAACTTTAACGAGGACTCTCTTACTTGAAGCTTCTCACAGCTCACCACGTGGAGACAGCACTGAATGACACCAGGGACCTCCTTGTGCCTCCCCTGCTTCCTTCCACAGCGTAACAAGCATCTCTTCCTTCTTTCCTCAACACAAGCCTTAGCAGTACTGCCAAGTTCTCTAAGCCACTCATGACTGATAAATGTCTTGCTTGAATCTACCCTTTCTCACGTGTTTGCATAGCCATCCATAGCATCATTGCCTCATCACTGCTAAGCAAGTTTCCATAGGATTTAAACACACACACACACACACACACAATTTTACTTTTTTATTGAACCATAACTTCCACACAGTACAGTATACAGCTTGATGAATTTTAACTAACATACTATGAAGTATACAGCATCAAGAATTAACATATGTATTCACCAACATAACCACCAGCCAGATCAAGACAAAAAAAATACATTTCCAGCTCCCCAGAAAGCTTCATATCACCACCTGTCAGCCTCGTAACTTGGTTTCCACAATTCCAGACATCCAACTGAAGAAAGAACCTTCTCCACACGATATCTGGTCATCATGACCTCCTGAGATGGCCTTGGTTTCCCAATGTCTCCTCCTTCATCCTGCTATCCTCCACATGGCTCAGTGATGGTTAGCCTGACCAGCACTCACCTTTCTTTCTGCACAGAGCAGGCCCTTTGCTTAAGCATGATAAAAACAGCAAACAAGTTCCACCACTGGGTATCAAGCCCCTACTCCAGGCAAGCCCTGTACTTCCACTTAATAACCCTTACCTTGTTCAATCTCCACACCTAACTTACTTGCTTTGGTAGACTCTAATGTCTCTTTGAAATCTCTACTTACTCAAAACTGACTCCTCCAGAAAGCCTTTATGATAATAACGAAGGCTGTCTTTGAGGGCCTGCTGTATGCCACCCCCCAGGGCCAACGGTAGAAGAATGGGAGTACCAGTCTGACTTCTACAGTTCAGGAAGGGGTGACACATATAGAAACAATTCTAGACAGTAATGAAGGGGGTGGTCTTCATTTGATAGATGAGGTTCACTGCTGTGCCTGAAATTGCCCAGAAAGTAAAAGGTGAAGATAGGGTCTTTAACTCTAAAGCCTGTGCACTTTCCCCTCTCCTTCTATGCAGTGCTTTCATTCATTCATTCCACGAATATCTAATAAACTCCTACTGTGTATTAGCTATTCAATACACTGGAAAAGCAGCAATGAGAAAACAAACAAAAATCTCTGTTCTCAGGGATCTTTCATTCTAGTGGGAAAAGGCAGCAAAACAACATGATAAATAAGTATAATATATAGAATTATTAGACTGTGTAAAATCTTTTGGAAGAAAATAAAAGGAGAGGAATTATGAGCAGCAAGATTGGCTAATGTTATAGTTTCAAACTGAGTGGCCCAAGTAGGCCTCACTGAGGAGATGACAGAGTCAAGTCTTGAAGGATCTGAGGAAGCCAGCCATGTGGGACCAGAAAGTGCAAAGGCCCTGAGGTAGAAATAGGAAGTCGGATCAGTGTGGAGTGAAAGAAGAAAAGAATAGTAGAAGGTGACGTCTGAGAAATAAGAAGGTTTGGCATTCACATTGTGTAGGTCCTTGTAGATTACTGGGGTAATTTTGTCTCTTATAGTTATGGATATAGACGAATGCAGTGGTGTGTGTGTGTGTGTGTGTGTGTGTGTGTGTGTGTGTGTGTGTGTGTTTTACCATATGATTGGAAATCCAGAGTTGCTTTCTGTTTGTATGGGTCATTTCCCAATTACATTATAAGCTTCTTGAAGACAGAGAGCATTTCTCATATTTCTTTGGGACTTCTCTGCGATTCTAAAATACTAAATCTACAATTATCACTTCCCACCTCTTCAGCCCACAGAGTCTGTAACAGTAATCCTTTTCTGCCAAATATTGACATGGCCTCGAATCCTAAAGAACTAATTACACTTTAAAGTGCTTCTGCCTATGTGTAACTTTTCTTTCAGCTTCATTCTCAGTGGTAATCATTTATTACATCAAAAAACCATAAAAGCTTAGCAGTCTTCTCCATATTAAATTTCTGGCTACATTACATCAACAGCTGTGTGTGTTATATTATGAACAATACCCTTCAACCAGCGTGGTGACATTAAAACTGTGTGATGCAATTTACCAAACATACTTCCAGAAATAAGAGAGCAATATAATGTTTCCGTTTTCAACAGCCATTAATGGTATCATTATGGATTGGGAGACCACATCTCACTAATTGCCAACACACTGTGCCAATGCAAACACGAAGCAGAATGCTTCTTGGATGCAAGCGTATCTAAGTCAGATATGCCTAAGTGTAATCCCAGGAACACAAGTTATCCATTCATTTATTTGATAAATACTCATTGAGACCAGACTATGTGCTATATTTGGAAACATAGTGGTGAGCAAAAATAGACATAGCTGATGCCAAAGATGGAGCTTTCACTAATGAATGTCATACAAGTGCCACCATGACAAGTGTTATGAATAAAAGGTAAACTTGCTATGAAACAATAGGACCCATCAGGTGAATACTTACCTGAGAGAATAAATCTGGAGCTGTAATCTGAAGGACAGTGGGTCCTACATGGAAACAGTGTTCCAGAGAGAGGAACTAGCCTGTGCAAAGGCACTGTGGTAGGAGGAGCATGGCAGGGGCATAAAGATTGCCGCTGCTGTTGCCATATTCCTGTCATGGAAAATGGGTATAGAGAAACTGAGGAGAAAAGTACAATATAACTTGAAAGATCCAGAAAGTGGCTACAGAGATCCAAGAAAGCAGGCACATGGATTCTTTTGTCTACAGTGTTTCCTTTATCACCCTTCCCAGGGTATTTTTCCATGTCTACTGCCCAAGAGGCTGAATTGCATTTAACACTCGACCTGCTAGAGTATTTGCCTCATTTCCTTAAAGACAGATACAGGAAGTCTGCAGCAATGAACAAACAGCAAGATACATCTTATAACTGAGTTATTGAGATGGGGTGAGAGGAAAAAGAGGAAGTGTGGAAGGTGGATATTATATAAGCAAAGGAGACCTCTAAGGAAAATATCTCCTACCTAATACAAATTGAAACCAAGATACTACAGCATCTAATGTACTCTTAAGAGTTAACAAATTATGATTTTGTTTGAAAAGAATATAACCAGTCCTATTAACATTATTATTTTTTAAAGTATATTTTATTGATTTTTTACAGAGAGGAAGGGAGAGGGATAGAAAGTTAGAAACATCGATGAGAAAGAAACATTGATCAGCTGCCTCCTGCACACCCCCTACTGGGGATGTGCCCACAACCAAGGTACATACCCTTGACCGGAATCAAACCTGGGACCCTTCACTCTGCAGGCTGATGCTCTATCCACTGAGCCAAACTGGTTAGGGCAACATTATTATTTTTTTTAAGGTAAATTAATATTTTGAGGGAAATGGCAGTGATTTAAATCAAAACACTCTACCAAAGGAGTTTATATGTACCTTTCTGGAGTCCTGGATTATTTAAATGTTATTACTTTTTTTCTAACAGTCAATCAGTCTTATTTAGCTTATACAAATATTGAGCAATCAGCATGAGAACTACTTAGTGATCCCCGTCTTTAAGTTTTTTTGTGTGCAATGAATCTGAGACCCTGATGATATTTATTCATTACATTTTTAATGATATATCAGGTTACCATAGCAATTCTTGTTCCCTGGAAACTTCTTTCCTGCAACACACATTTATTGGATGCTGCACTAACAGCTTGATCCTATTGTTCGAGCTGTCTCATTAGCTCGAGTAATCTAAACCTATTTCAAAATGGTAACCAGTAACAATATATAGAATATATTATTTTAAGGAATAATATTTATTCAGGGAAGAGTCCACCTTCAAATCACCCTTTGTCCATGAAATTTTTCTTGACCCTGTAAAGCATCATTTTATTAAATACTTAAGGGTTATGTCATTCAGTGTAATTATTAAATATATTCTCTTTTATGTTGTTCAGTTATTTTATGTTGATCTTGTGTCTCCATCTATGTTACATTTTCTATAAATGAGAAGCTGTTATAAGCTGAATTGTGTTTCCCAAAAGGATGTTGAAGTCCAACCCCCACCACCTGTGACCGCTACCTTATATGGAGATAGGGTCTCTGTAGGTGATCAAGTTAAGGTGAAGTTATTAGGGTGAGCTTTAACACAATATGACTATGTACTTATAAAATGTGGAAATTTGTATGCAAGAGAAAAATATAGTCAGAGGGAAGATGACCTGGAGACACAAGAACATGTGATGATAAAGGCAAAGATTAGGTGATGCTTGTACAAGCCAACAAACACCATGACTGCCAGCAAATAGCAGAAACTAGGAGAGACACCTGGAACAGAGCCTTTCCCCACAGCCCTCAGACAGACCCAATCCTGTCAATAATCTGATGTCAGATTTCTGGCCTCCAGAGCTATAAGACAATAAATTTATGTTGTTTAAGCCAACCAGTTAGTCATACTTTGTTATGGCAGCCCTAACAAACTAATACAGAAGGCAAGGCTAATAACTTAATTTGCATCCTTCTCAGTTTTGAATGCAATGTCTGTTATTTTTATTCAGAAGTGAAATAATTCATTAACAAGAAGTGTGTTTAAAACATTTACTCATTCACTTGTTCATTTATCTGTTCAATGAATATTAACCATCACAGCCACTGGGCAAGGCACTAAGAATCGGGGGGTGAAGATCAGTAATAGATGCTTCTAGGCTTCAGTACTAATAATTTCCTTGAAGTTTCTGATTGTTGTTTAACAAAAATTTATGTTAGGTGCTTTATGTGCATTTTTTTCCAGTTAGTCCTCAAAACTAACCTGTCAACGTAGCTATTCTTATCCCCGATTTTCATGGGGGAAAAAAACAGTCATCGAGATTCAAAATATTTGGTAAGTTCTCAGAGATGACAAAGCCAGAGAGCAGCAGAACTTTTGGCATTGGAAGTCAAACCAGTCTGCTTTTACTGCACATTTTTCTTCTATTCCACCTTGCCTCTGATAAAGTATTGATAAGAGAGGAACATGAGTGACTCTTACATAAGGCAGACATACAGTGAGAGACAGAAAGAAGAGAAAAGCAAAGCATTATGGGCATTAGGAGAAGAAAGACACAACAACTGTTTAGATTAATAAAAAAGAAACACTCTTAATGGAAGCTGAGAAGAAGTCTTGATGATTAGAGAGAGAAAGAGGGAGTTACAGTTGATAGAGCAAGAAAGGGCCCAGATTAAGGCACATCCTCAGAGAAGAAAACAAGCAAAGCCAGAATGCTAGAGGCCATCAACACAGATATTGTTATCAAGGAGGTCCTTGTATGGCATAGGGTAAAGGAGGAACTTCAGTACCAAAATCTCTGGGTAAGATTTGTGTGCCCCAGGTGGGTGATACCTCTCCAAAACAGTGTATCCATTTTTAAGAGGAAGTGTATTGCTGAATGATGGTGGCAAAACAAAGATCTGGGAGTGCTGGTTGGGAATAATAGTTGACTGATCCCTCTTCCTAAACAACTGACTCAAGATGGACAAAGTGGTACCCTTCAATGCAGGCAGCTTCTAAGGAAATGGTATTGTCACAGAAAATACACATTTTAATTGGGAGGTAGAAGAAGCATTTGAGCAAAGGTAGGATTATAATTTATCCCTAAACGAGTAAGAATTCCAGAGGTTGTAATGAAAGGCATGCTTGAGGGCTAGAAGATTCAGGGTGCACCTGGGAAAGATCACTACAATCGTGGAGAGACCTTCTTCTACAGAAGGGTCAGAAATCCAGCAGTGAAATATTCTATCCTGAGATTTAACATATGGTTAGTGGACAGTGATGAATTTCACTAACTGAGCCTTGATAACCCATGATAACATAAGACTATATTTTTTTTTCTACAGTTCTAAGCTTCTGGTCTTCTTCATAAAATCCCACATTTTTTTTATTTATTTTTTATTTTTTTATTTTTGGTCATTGTGGAAGCCCTGGAACTTTATAGTTCCTAATGAACCCAACTGAATGGAACTTGCTTTTAGTGAAAGAAATTAGGATCTGAGGCACATTGTACAGTGACCTCCCTTCTCTCTCTTGACATTTGATGAGAAGAAGAAAAGTATTGGCCCTGCTTTCTGATCTAACATTTGAGATGACGTATGATAACTCAAGCCTATCTGCAAGGCAGAAAATAAAAAGAGAGCTAACAATTACAGAATAATAAGAGAACACAAACTCAAGTTTTATGCCCAAATAGGAAATGTCTTGGAGGGATATTTTAAGCACAAACACTGATTATAAGCCCCGATGGCAAAACAAAACTATCTCTGGTATCCCACTTTCTAAGATACAATCAGTTGGCCCATTCTGGGACATGGGAGGAAGATTAGGACCAGAATCTTGCATATGCTTCCAGGAAAGCACAGAAAGATAATTTCTGAACAGATTTGAAATTGGAGTTTATGTAACTTCAAAGATCCTAAACATTGGTTGTTGGGGTCCTGCCCCAGTAGGTCCAGGGGTCCCCAAAGGTGTGGATGGAGACAGCGTTCAGTTGATCAGCAGCCTAGCCAGGATCTCTAGCCACGATCTCCAGCCAAGTTCTTTTT
>NW_006286243.1:3914092-3918004 GCF_000327345.1 Myotis davidii | reverse complement strand
GGCACATCCCTACCTGGGGAAACAACCTTTCTCGGAGAGGTGACCTTGGTTAAAACACATAGCGCCAAGAAGGTGAGCAAACATATTAAGAACAGTATGCCATATATGCCAGGTCCCTTGAAACATATGCTGTGCAGATGTTTCTTCCCTGCAGCAACTGTGTCAAGCAGCAAGGATGGACCGGCTTCCGGCAATTGGTGTTTGAGATTAGAAATTATACCCTATTTATTGCTAGAGTTTTGAACCAATTAAAAGACAGAAGAGTTGGAGATATCAGGCCGATGAAGATCAGAATGCCAGCTTTCTTGGCCTGTGGAAAACTTAGCTGAGGTGGGAAACAACATTGGACTTCCTCATTTGAGGCCGGGGAGTATAACTGTCTACTCACTGAACCACAGACAGAGCTGCTACTGCAGACTTTCCACTTACCACATGGAAAAGCAGAATAGAATGGGCACTTCCTGGCCCATAAAGGACAGAGAAGACACTTCAGTATATGTCCTGCTATTGCTTCCATGTTTTCACTTAGACAGTTTATTTTTTCACCTCTGCGAAGAAACAAGTGAAGAAGCAAATAGGAGAGGATGGCACTCATGATGCCCCTCTTTACAGAAACATGAAACTGGGGAAGTGGGGGGTAGGTTCCCACCTGAATACCCTGCCTGTACAATATAAACTACCCAGTTGGCCAAGTTACTTAGTTAGTTTAGCTACAATAATAAAATGCCACAGACTGTGTGGCTTAAATAACAAACATTTATTTCTCACAGTTCTGGAGGCTGGGAAGTCCAAGATTAAGATGTTCTTAGATTCTGTATCTGGTGAGAGCCTGCTTCTTGGTTTTCAGATGTCTGTCTTCTTGTTGTGTCCTCACACTGTGGACAGAGAGAGAGAGAGAGAGCTCTAGTCTTTTCCTCTTATGAGGACACTTATCTAACATGGGGTTCCTACCCTCATGACCTCATCTAAATTTAAATACCTCCCAAAGGCCCCATACCGAATACCATCACTGTGGGGTTTAGGTTTCAATATATGAATTTAGGGAGACACAGATGTTCAGTCCATAACACCCAAGTAGATCTAACCACTTATTGTTTGTGGCCCTCCTTTTAGGAAGTGACCTGAACTCAAGCAACAATGAGAACCAACCTCTGGCGGGGGAAGAGGTAGGGGGAAGGGAAGGGAGGGTAAAAGAACAGAAAAGACAGCATCATTTCTAGAAAAGGCATTGCAGCCCATTTTTTACCCACTACTTGATTTTTCTTTTCTTTCACAGGGTTTTAAAAAAAATTAGATGCCAATATTTTTTATATTTTTAAAATTTATTTCAGAGAGGAAGGAAGAGGGAGAGAGAAATAGAAACATCAATGATGAGAGAGAATCATTGATCGGCTGCCTCCTGCATAGCCGCCACTTGGGGACTGAGCCCGTAACCTGGGCATATGCCCTGACTGGAAATCGAACCGGGAATCAAACTGGGAATTGAACTGTGACCTATTGGTTCATAGGTCAATGCTCAACTACTGAGCCACATTGGTGAGCTAGATGCCAATATTGGAAAATTATGATATTTCACTTAAAATCTTGGTTTATTGTCTTCTGTTGAAACCCTGGGTGGTCTGGCACCCCTGATCTTATATTCTAGTAAGACAACATCCAGGTGGGCAAATGTTACTGGCCCTTCACGTCAATCCCCAACCTGCTTACTTGACTCATTATAGTGTTCATCTGGCCCTTGTAGGACGTTGGGTTAATAACCTTTCTCTAAGTAATAAAGAGATTATTTGTTTTATCTCTGCACTCCTGCAGAAAGGTATTAAACAGAAAGCTCAAGAGGAAATAAATTTAAAAGAGAAGAAGGGTGAAAAAAATTTCAATATGCAAATTTAAACTGGTCTACATAGAGGAACCAGGAATGTCGCAATGGAAAGGAACAGGCAAATGGTAGCTTAACAGTCAAGAACCTGATTCTAGGGCAAGAAAATCAAGGATGTAGACTGCTAGACAGTGACAAAAGGCAGCCATGCTGAGAAAACCAACATGTCCATCCAAGAAAAATACTATTTCAAAAGTCACTAACCTTCTTGCCTGTTAGTCTTTGCAAAAAACAATGTTCTCTATTATCAATTGTGGTTTAAAAGTATTACTGTGATCAAAGTCAATTCAGGTAAAGTGCAAGGTAGAGCGAGAAGCGGGGATGGACTGTGACAGAAAGTCACATCAAATGTGAGATGGATGTGTGTAGCCATGTGCTCTTGCTAACTCTGTTTTTGAACCAATGTGAATAGATTGAAAACACATAATTTCCAAATCTAGCTCTCTGATTTAAGTACTTTCCTATATTTGTTAAGTAGCAGAATTTAATAGAGTAGTGTCACTGGATAGATAGCTTCTGTATCTCTGAAGCCTGGTCAAAAGGCCAATCATATTGCTCAAAAAGTTGTGTACCCAAGACCCTGAGTCTGCATTTCAGCTAACTCCCACCAGATGGTGGTGTGCTGTACAGTAGTGCTCATGTTTGGCTGCAAGTCCTAGAGGTTGGGAATGGGAGCAAGAGTTCAAAAATAAATATTCTGGGTCACACCTGCAAGCATACTGATCCTGTAGGTCTACCTAAGTCCAAGTTGGGATTACATTTTCTTATGTTGTTTTTTTTTTTTCTTTTTAAACTCCCCTCATCCCCCAAGAGATTCTGACCTACAGTCAGTTGGGGGAATTGCTGGGTTTAAATTCAGCTTTATAAATCTGGTTTCCTCATAAAATGTTAGTAACTTCGATGTTAGAGATAAACACAAGAAATAAATTTTAAAAAAACTAAATAAAACTATTATCATATCTCCAATGCTAATCCTGAATAGATTCCTACTGTGTAGTAAGCCACACAAAGCAAAATTGTAATAAAAAACAACATCCTAGGCCCTTTTAGTTGCTTTCAGATTAATTTATTTTTTAATAAAATACTTTTTTGTTGATTTCAGAGAGGAAGAGAGAGATAGAAACATCAGTGATGAGAGAGAATCATAGATCAGCTGCCTCCTGCATACCTGGGCATGGGCTCTGTTTGGGAATCAAAGGGTGACTTCCTGGGTCATTGGTCAATGCTCAACCACTGAGCCATACTGGGTGGGCTCAAAGTAACTTCTTTTAATGAATCTCTAACATAAGTACCTGAAACATCCCTCTCTCAGCCTATCAAGGATTCATGTTGACCTTTTATATAGTAGGGGTCAATCTTGTATGAAATTAATGGTTGAATTTAGTAAGAGAAAAATCTAAAGGCACTAACCTCATGTTCACAAGGAGCTTATCTGCTAATTAGGTAAGTTGTTTATATCTCTGGGCCTAACATGTCAAACCAGATATGAAGAATATTTAGAGAAAGTACAAAATGACCAATGAGAATAGTTTTATATTTAATAATAGAAGCATATATGTATATAGTGCCAAATATTTATATATGCCAATAATATAAAATATAAATAATATAAAAATAAGTATGGGTGTATAAACAAAAATACGTTTAACTATTCTTCATAATAATCTTTATAACAACTTATTAACTGGATCCTATTATTATCATTCCCATTTTATCAGTGATGAATTGAGATACAAAAAAAAAATTAAGGGAGGCAAATAGCACTTGCCCAAGGGGCAAATGAATGAAAGAGTAGGGATTTCAATCCGGAATTTTCAGGTATCCTGTCTCCTTTAATGCTGGGGTCCAACCCCAGCAGGTCCAGGGGTCCCCAAAGGTGTGGACGGAGTCGGTGAAGAAGGAATGACACAGAGACAGCGTTCAGTTGATCAGCAGCCTTGCCAGGATCTCTAGCCACAATCTCCAGCCAAGTTCTGTGTCCATGTTCTCTTGCTAGGTTCTCCAGGTTCTCCAGCCAGGTTCTGTAGCCATGTTCC
>NW_006286243.1:3894063-3913946 GCF_000327345.1 Myotis davidii | reverse complement strand
CGCCTGGCACTTAGTTAAGGGGTTTTATTCCCTCCCTAACTTCAGGGAAAAATCCCTACCTGGGGAAACAACCTTTCTCGGAGAGGTGACCTTGGTTAAAACACATAGTGCCAAGAAGGTGAGCAAACATATTAAGAACACTATGCCATATATGCCAGGTCCCTTGAAACATCAAGGATGGACCGGCTCCTGGCACTTTAATTGACTACATTTTTTTTTCTTCACTGGCTTCACTGAACCTGGACTTGGTTGATAAAGTCAGTCACATCCTATATAATAGCTAATATGCAAATGGTTGTCACACCCTCATGCTGTAATGCCATAATGGCTCAGACACTCAACACTGAGGAAAGTGGAATGGGGACCAGCCATGCACAAATGAGCTCACAAGAGAGGAATGGGGACCAGCCAGGCTGCAGCCTGGGAGAGGGACAAGCTGCCTGCCCTGCAGTCCCGGGTGCCAGCGGCTGGGGCTGTGGCCTAGGAGAGAGACAAGCAGCATGCCGCATGGTCCCGGGCGCCAGTGGCTGCACCTGCTTCCCAGGAGAGGGACAAGCCGCACATCCCACAGTCCCTGCAGTCCCGGGTGTCAGAGGCTGTGGCTGCAGCCTGGGGGAGGGGCAAGCCGCCACCCTGTGGTCTCGGCACCAGTGCCCGTAGCTGTGGCCCAGGTGAAGCTGCCCACCCATGGCTCCTGTGGCTGCGGCTGGCCTGGGTCCTGGGTGCCTGCAGCCAGCCAGAGGGAGGGAAGCCCAGGTCCTGGGTGCCTGCAGCCGGCCAGAGGAGGGATTCCTGGGTCCCAGGTGCAGAGCGAGGCAGAGGTGGTTAGGGGCAATCAGGCCAGCAGGGGAGCAGTTAGGGATGATCAGGCTGGTAGGGGAGCAGTTAGGGGCAATCAGATAGGCAAGCAGAGGTGGTTAGGGGCGATCAGGCAGGCAGGCAGGTGAGCGGTTAGGAGCCAGCAGTTCTGGATTGTGAGAGGCAGTTGGACATCCCCAGAAGGGTACTGGATTGGAGAGAGTACAGGCCAGGCTGATTGACTCCTCCCCCTCTCATGCACGAATTTTGTGCACCGCCTGGCTTGTGGGAGCGCACTGACCACCAGGGGGCAGCTCCTGCATTGAGCATCTGCCCCTGGTGGTTAGTGTGTGTCATAGTGACCAGTCATTCCCAGTTGTTCTGCTGTTAGGGTCGATTTGCATATTACCCTTTTATTTTATAGGACAGTAATTCTTTATCCCTTCTTAAGCTTAAGGATACTAGATATATTATTAGATGTTTAGAATTTTAGCTAGTACAGTTTGGAACAACACATTTGCTAAGATAAAACTTACCATGAATTGCCTGCCTAATAAAATAACCATTATTAGAGAGCATGCTCCAGCCTATTTTGATTAATATTTGTTTAGCATTTTCATGTGCCAGGCTCTGCACTAGGGGTGGGGATAAAAAGGTGAATCAGACACAGGCCTGAACTCAAAGACCCCACATTGTTGAGAATATATGGGCACCATATTTGCTGACATATAAGTCAGGCAGACTTAGGATGCATACTAACTTTACAAAGACTTTTTTTTTTAGAAAAATAAAGCCATGTAAGTATTTTCTGCCAAACATATCTTTATACTAATTTTTAAGTAGTTCTGTAGGGGGAAATAAAGTTTTAAAATTATAAAGTATGCTGTATATTAAAATCTAGTAAAAAATAATGGATATCCATTTATAGGCTAATTAGAAAAAATACCATACCTGAAACAAAAAAAAATATTGGTTATCAGTGAACACTGGCACTATTAAGGGTTGTAGTGATAAATAATTTAAATCTCAAATTATAGGAGAGTGACACAAAAATTTGATCAGCTATCCTCTGTGTCTTATTGTCTTTGTTCTAAAAACTACCAATAGGACCCAAAATTTAATCTTTGTTAAATGTTTTATTTTGGCTCACTTTCTCACAATGTACATTTTCTATATGTAATGCATGCTCATTGCCGAGGCTGATACCTGGAGATTCTGTGTTGGGAGGTGGGACATTAATATACACCACAAATATGGGTAGACAACTAACTAGTACAGTGGTCCCTTGGTATTGTGGGGCTTTGATTCCAGGACACCCTGAGGATTCAAAAATCTGCTGATGCTCAAATCCCTTATGTAAAATAGTTTCATGTTTGCATAAAACCTACATACATCCTCTCATATACGTTGTCATCTCTAAAATACTATAATATCTAATACAATGTAAACGCTATGCACATAGTTATTACACTGTATTGTTAAGGGGAAACTGACAAGAAAAAAGTCTGTACATGTTCAGTACAGGTGCAAACATCGCAGGCCAAACTACATAGTACACATCAGCAACAACTTAAATTTTATTTCCCCCAACATTTTTGATTGAATCCACAGATGCAGAACCCAGATGTGGAACGCTGACTGTATAATATAATTTGAAAGTGTTTTCATTAATAGTAAAAGGCTTTGTGTCCGTATCAACGATGTGAAGAGCTTGGGGAGAAAATACAGATTTAGGAGTTAGCACGTAGGAGAAAAGTAGAGGTGGAAGGGCTTGTACATGGAGAAAATGTAGATTGAGGAAAAAGTATTTGGGATAGGAGACTCTTTTCCTTTCTCTTGTATCAGAATTCACGGTATGGGCTTCATGGCTGTCTTGGCTTTCTGAGAGCTGGGATTTAAGCTTAATGATAAATGTACTGTACTAGAACCATCAATCAAATCAATGAACTGTTGTAGAACTCTTGCAAGTTACACAAAGGCTCTGATAAAGTCTGCAGTAATATACAAGGACTCAGAGTACAGGTACGTTTAGGATAGAGACCTTATTACACAGCACAATTTAAAATATTCAAATGAAAAAGCCAATTAGTACAGGGAATCATAAAAATAATACATATTTAAATCCAAAAGTGTTTTTGTTGTTGTTAATCCTCAATTGTGGGTATTTTTCCCCAATGATTTTATTTTATTTTTTGAAAGAGTGAAATGGAGGGAGGAAGGGAGAGAGAGAGAGAGAGAAACATCAGTGTGAGAGGGACACATTGATTGCTTGCCTCCTCAGGACCAGAATCAAACCCCCAACATAGGTAGGTGCCCTTGACTAGTAGTCAAACCCACAACCCTTTGATCCTCGGGCCAACACTCTAACCACTGGGTAAAACTGGCCAGGACTAAATCCAAAGTTTTATTTCAACTAGTCAAAGCTTCTTCTTTAAGTGTGGGTCTGCTTAATAGAGTTTCTTTTATTACTTTTTCCCAAATCTTTTACTTTTTTCATCTGCTCCCAATATAACAGCAATTTTTTAATGACTCACCTTTATTTAGCTTTTCAAACGCAATTTAATTTTTATCAAAATAACAACTCCTGTCTTCTCTCTCGCTCATATTTCATCAGTCTTACATAATATTTAATTAAATTACACCCAGTTTGGGAACAAATACAACCAACTCTTGGTAGGCGTACAAAGCAGCCAGTAGGAGTGAAAGTACCCAGGCAAACTGAGGAGTCAGTTAGAAGGATCTCTGTTGGCCAGAACTGCTAACTTCATTAAGTATTTTAAACACATTTAAATAGAAAAAAAGAGAAAGGTAATCATTTCCAAAAGAGAAATATTAAGTGATTTTACTCCATACTGCAAAATTTTACTTTCAAAGTCAATACTTATATAAGACACCCAAAACTTAATTGAAAATTCTCAGGCACTTGAAATGTCAGCCTCTCCATCAAACCTTCCCTGCTATATAAACTGGCAGTGCTCTCTCCTCCTTAGGAATCCCTGTAGGGCTGTTTTTAGACCTTACTTAGGTATGTACCTTGTTTTACTTAACAGTGGCAGACATTAATGAACTTATTCCTATCTCCTGCAATAAGGTACAAACTATTTGATAAAACAGACTATACCTCTCTCACAATTTTGCAAAGTCAAAGTACTTTGTACACAGTGCATCTTTGTGCATGTTATGTTGAATGTGTGTGTGCATTTGTATGTTTGGTCTGGTGAGGTGGGAAGCAGGGGAAATTGAGGGCAAAAACAATCTACCTCTTGTTCATAAATGCCCATCCTCTCTTGGGGTAAGGACATATTCCAAAAGTACCCACTCACTGATGTTCAGATCTCTATATATTACTACAGTTCAGTGTTTCAAGGCTACCTCTTCCAGTAGACACTTCAGCAGTCGAGAGAATATTTTATTTACTTTATAGCCCTGTGTCTATTACAGAGACTGCCACCTAGGGTGTGTTGAGTAAATGTTTGTTGAATGAATAAATGTAAAAAAGCCTGCATTGGAAAGTCTTTAAAGATTTAAGGAAGGTAAGATACAGAACTACCTCTAAGGAAAGTGAGTCCGACCCTATCTTGATTAGATAAGGTATATTTAAACATCTATTATTTTCCCCAAAGAACAGTGTGTGGAATGTTATTGTATTTTAGAGCCAGAGAGGTCTTTAAAGATGATCTAGCCCACTGCATTTTAAAGATGTGACTGGCCCCATGACACACATATAGTCATTAGAATAAGACCAAAGCAACAGTGAATTATTTTGGCTCTACCAACTCCAACTGACTTCTGAAAAAGGTGGTCCCACAAGTGAAAAGTCTTTGGCAATGAGAATCACTGATGGGAGTTAGAGTGGACTATGGAGCTGAAAGGTGGGGAAAAGAAGAAAGGGCAGGATGGAGTTTCCAATGTCAGTCCTGACTCCCACGATGCCCACATTGACAACTGTGATGTTATTCTGTCTTGCTAGAAAGGGGCAGAGTGAAGGCTCAAACTCAGGTCTCCTCACCTCCATCCTAGAGTTCTGGCATCTTTAAAAAGCAAACCACTTGTTCATAAACATATCACTATAAAGTTCTAGAAATCCATTAAATTAAAAACAAAACCAAAATAGAGCCTCCACAGAACATTCATCACATTTTATTTACTTTTATAACCCTGTGTCTATTACAGAGACCACCACCTAGGTCAGTGATGGAGAACCTTTTGAGCTCGGCGTGTCAGCATTTTGAAAAACCCTACCTTAACTCTGGTGCCGTGTCACATATAGAATTTTTTTGATATTTGCAACCATAGTAAAACAAAGACATATTTTTGATATTTATTTTATATATTTAAATGCCATTTAACAAAGAAAAATCAACCAAGAAAATGAGTTCACGTGTCACCTCTGACATGCATGTCATAGGTTCACCATCACTGACCTAGGGTATGTTGAGTAAATTTCCCTGCAACCAAACTGAAATATTAAAAGTTACATAAAAGATAGAAAATAACAAAGTATTTAAGATGAATAAGAAATGGGGTGTTTAACAGAGTTCAGCAGTTTTACCTAAGCCCAGAAACTTAAGCATTTAAATCAGGGGATGGCATGGCTTGTTTTTAAAAACTACATCTTTTTTTTTTAGAAGTTATTTTTATTTTTTATTTTTATTGATTATTTACAGAGAGGAAGGGAGAGGGATAGAGAGCCAGAAATATCGATGAGAGAAAAACATCAATCAGCTGCCTCCTGCACACCCACTACTGGGGATGTGCCCACAACCAAGGTACATGCCCTTTGACCAGAATCGAACATGGGACCCTTCACTCTGTAGGCCGACGCTCTATCCACTGAGCCAAACTGGTTAGGGCCATCTTTTTTTTTTCTTTTCTTTATTGATTAAGGCATCTTAATGATAACAATGGAAAAATTATGATGAAACCCCTAAAAAGCTAGTTTGGTTTTTGAACTTTTTATTTTATTTCATCTTTTTAGTTTTTATTTACTGAATTTATTGGGTTGACATTGGTTAATAAACGTACATAGGTTTCAGGTGTACAATTCTATAATACATCATCTGCATATTGTATCATGTGTTCACCACCCCAAGTTTCCTTCTGTCACCGTTTATCCTCCTTGTACTGTCTTCTACCTCCCCCCACCTCGCCCTGCCCCTTTCCCTCTGACAATCACCAAACTATTGTCTGTGTCTATGAGCTGTTTGTTTTGTTGTTTGTTGGCTTTTGCTTAATCCCTTTGTGCTTTAAACTTTTCAAATCATCCTCTTGAACTGAGAAAAAGAACCTCTCAGGGGAGGGAAGGTATCTGGTGGTTGCAGAAGTCATAGCATTTTGATTTGAGTTTCCAACCCTGAAAACCATTTTAAAATAGTACAAAATGTTAAGACTCCCCAAGATGGGGATTTCAAGTTCTTTTTGTAGTAATTTCCTGATACTCAGATATCAGTTCAGCTGGCTGCATGCCAATTTTTAAGAACCCACTGGTTTCTAGCCTATCTGGTCTGAAAGTGCACATAGTAGGCACCATAAATATTTGTCAACTAAACAGATAGATATCACACTACAGAAAATGATTGTGATTTGGAGGGTGAATATTGCTTTTGGGGGGACAGTTTTCCTGCTGCTATTATCAGGATAAATCCTCATAAAAGGGAGCCTGTGGACTTCAGGAATCCTCTCCAGCTGGATGGTTCGAGTGAATGTTGAAGGCTTACATCTCTCTTAAACAGACTGGTCACTTAACTGCATTTTCTACCCTAAGTCCCATGCTGATATTCATTCTCCAAGGCACACACAGCCAGCTACACAGCAGCCCAAAGGCCCATTGAAGAATAAAAGTAGGAATGCCCTGCTCAGGGAAGGGAGAGGGAATAAAATTGAGAAGGTTCAGCTCAGTAATGATGCACTGGGAAAAGAAGAATAGCAAGTCCGAGAACCGAAGGTATCTACAATTTAGGAAGGGAGGCAGACACACTTAGATTTAATATGATATCACATGTTGTATGAGAGAGACAAACCTAGGATTAATGAGTTTTGAGAGTAGAGGACTGTAGCCAGGTTCAGGGGACGTTTTTGGAGTCGGGCAGGAGCTACATACGCACTAAAGGGAAGGGCAATGTCTTTGAAGGGCGGTAACACTTTAACATGTTTAGATTATGGTTTAGATTATGTGAAAATGTTTATTTGACTAAAGTATAAAAGTAGTGTTTGCTGTGGTTAAATATCTATAGTCAAATATAGTGTGGAATCATAAATAGTAGCACAGGTCCATTTCAAAAAAAGGGTAGATCCTATATGAGGGAAGATGAAGTGTCCCAATCTCATAGAGATTTTCTTGAATCTTTACCTGATTCTTTCGAATCCACTACTGTGTGGATCACCTTGTGTTACTACAGACCCAAAGGATTTCAAAGCATTCATTCATTCATCAAATATTTATTGGAGACTTCCTATATCTATATGTTCGCTTAAAATAAACAATAGGTTGAGTCACTTAAAGAAGGTAGGTTAATGTGCTTCAACTGACAAGTCTGGAGTGGAGAAATTGTAAAATGTGGAATCCCTATTAAGTATGAATGAAGGCTGGGAACCCCTGAGAATGTCAGGTTGCCACAGTAACTGAGGCAGCCTCTGAAATGCCTGTGGGGACAGTGCCTCAGAGTTGGGCTAGATCTTGTGGGCTGGCACCTAAGAATAGGCTCTACCTTGTTTTCCCCTCTTCTATCTTGGAAAAGGGGAAAGTCGCAGGATAGTGCCTGACAGGGAGAGAGGTGGATTTGGTAAACTGAAGGTTATCCCCTAGAAGGGCCTTTGCTAGGTGTTAGGAGAAACAGCTAATTGAAGGTTTGTTGCCTAGAAGGAAGGGGAGCAGTACAGGGGTTTTCAGCATAGAAGCCACAAACCCAGAAGTTCCAGGCTTCTGAGGCTCAAAGCATCAAAACTGCTTGAGGTCATTCAGACCCAAAGCTGTGAGTGCCTGCAGGGCTGTTTGAATCCTGGAGTCCTGAGGTGCATGCAATGCCAGGGGCTCCAGACACTGAAGGGAAGGGAACAGAGCCATAGCAACAAGGCTGGGGCTCTTGAAGTGGAGGGGGGCTGTTTGGACCCTGGGGCGAGTACAACCCCAGGCTTCCAACTCTGAAGTGGGAGGAAATGTGGGTGATCCAGTGACTGGGACTCCAGAGGTTTCCTTCTAAAGTAGAGACTGTGCAGTGAATTACTTTCCCAGACCTGTGCGCACAAAAGCAACACGCAATTACTCAACACCTAACGATGCCACAGGACTGTGCTGCCTGCTTCACAGGCAAACTTACATCTGCTCTTCTGTTGGCATTCCAAATTGGATCTTCTTTCTTGCTCAGTTATAATGATAACGTCTATATGGCACATTACTGAGTTATATTTTGCCAATAAAACTTTTAATTTGCTTAAGAAGGTAGCTTCCATTCCAGAGTTCTCCAGAGACCCATTCACTGGTAGAGAAACAGACTGCTGTGGGTTTAGCTTCCCCACACACGAGCAAGCTGTCCTGTGAAAACATGAGTGAACTACCAGCACTTAGAGATGCAAAAAGTGAGGAAAGGGGGCTGGGGTGCTAGAAATTTGCTATAAAATTCTGACAGAAGAAAATAATTGCAAAAATGGAAAGAAACTTAGAATAACCCAGTTTAATTCATTTACTTTACAGAAGAGGATTTTGAGATTATGAGAGATTAGTCAATTGCCCTAAATTATATACATAGGCATCCCTTTCTTAACACAATACACTTTTGCATTACACATTTGGGGTTATCTTCCTAGAAGAGTACCATACGAAAATCTTATCTAATAAAAGAGAAACATGGTAATTAGCCATACCTCCGCTACCCTTCCCATTGGCTAATCAGGGCGATATGCAAATTAACTGCCAGCCAAGATGGCGGCCGGCAGCCAGGCAGCTTCAAGCGAACATGAGGCTTGCTTGCTTCAGTGACAGAGGACTCCAACGTTCCCTGCCTGCCGCTGCTGGCCTCTGAGCTTGCAGTTTGAAACATTGTTACAAATATAGAAGCTAAACAAAAACCCCAGAAACCTGCTGTCAGCCAGTTGGGATTTCAGAGCTGGAGTTGAAACAGTGTTTCGATTATAGAACCCAAATAAACCAGATACCTGCTTTCAGCAGCAGAGGCTGGAGCCAAGCCTCAGAGCTAAAGCTGGCTCAGAATTAAAAAAAAAAAAAGGAGCGGTTGGGAGCTTCAGTCACCTGCCAGCCTGAAAACAGCCCTCAGCCCCTCACCTAGACTGGCCAGGTACCCCAGTGGGGACCCCCCCCCTGATCCAGGACCCCCTTCAGGGCAAACCAGCCAGCCCGCACCCATGCACCAGGCCTCTATCCTATACAGTAAAAGGGTAATATGCCTCCCAGCACCGGGATCAGCAGAGCTGTGAGGCCTCCTGGCACCAGGATCAGCGTGACAGGGGGCAGCACCCAAACCCCCTGATCGGCCCTGCTCTGTGCCTGATAGGGGGGAGCTCCCCAACCCCCTGATTGCCCTGCGACTCTGTGTGTGACAGGGGGTGGCGCCCCAACCCTCCCCTCCCCCCACCACGGGCCCTGCTCTGGGTGTGATGGGGTAGAAACATAACCTCCCGATGGGCCCTGCCCTGAGTGTGACAGGGTGCGGCGCCCCAACCCCCTGATCCGCCCTGATCTGTGTGTGACAGGGGGCGGTGCCCCAACCCCCCAATTGGCCCTACCCTGAGCATGACTGAGGGGGGGATCGCAACCTCCCAATCCATCCTGCTCTGTGCATGACGGGGGCGGGGCCCAACTCCCCAATCAGCCCTGCTCTGAGCCCAACCAGGGGCTGCACCTAGGGATTGGGCCTGCCCTCTGCCACCCGGGAGCAGGCCTAAGCCAGCAGGTTGTTATCTCCCGAGGGTCCCAGACTGGGAGAGGGCACAGGCCTGGCTGAGGGACCCCCCCTCCCTCGAGGGCACAAATTTTTGTGCACCGGGCCTCTAGGATATAATAAAAAGCTAATATGCAAATGGCCATCATGCCCTCTCATTGGTCGGTGCCCGCGGCTGGGGCTGCGCCTGTGGCCCGGGAGAGGGACAATCCGCATGCACCATGGTCCCCATGGTCCCAGGTACCAGTGGCTGTGCCTGCACCTGTGGCCTGGGAGAGGGGCAATTTGCATGCCCCATGGTCCCCATGGTCCTGGGCACCAGCAGCTGCACCTGAGGCCTAGGAGAGGGACAAGCTGCCCGCTCCGTGGTCCCAGGTGCCAGCGGCTGCATCAGCACCAGCAGCCTGGGAAAGGGACAAGCTGCTTGGCCCGTGGTCCCAGGCGCCAATGGCTGCACCTGCGTTTGCAGCCCAGGAGAGGGATAAGCTGCCCTCCCCGTGGTTCCAGGTGCCAGTGCCTGTGTCTGTGGTCTTGGAGAGGGTCCCGCCACCTACCCCTTGGTCCTGGTGCCTGCGGCTATTGCCTGGGCAAAGCCATCCGCCCATGGTCCCCTGCAGCTGCGGCCAGCCTGGACAAAGCCGCCCTAGGTCCTGGGTTCATGCAGCTGGCCAGAGGGAGGGAATCCTGGGTCCCGGATGTGGGGTAAGGCAGAGGGAGAGGGTGCAGGCTGGGCCGAGGGACCCCCCTCCCCTGCATGAATTTCATGTACCAGGCCTCTAATATATATAGAGATGGTTAGGGGTGATCAGGCAGGCAGAGGTAATTAGCGGCAATCAGGAAGGCAGGCAAAGAGGTTAGGGGCAGTCAGGCAGGCAGTCAGGTGAGCAGTTAGGAGCCAGCGGTCCTGGATTGCTAGAGGCAGCGGATACAATGGAGTCAAAACAGCCTCTTTAATAAATGGTGCTGGGAAATTTGGTCAGATACATGCAAAAAAAGAAACCCCCGCAACAAACAAAGAAACAAAACCTCAGCTCTGAATCTTGGCCTCATTGCTCACCATTCCACCCACTTGCCTTGGCACCAGTGCTCAGCATCACGCACTGAATGAATCTTTTACCACGTTGCATTAGCTTGGCTTCTGTCCCAGTCAGCTCGAGCTACTATAACAGAATACCACAGACTAATGGATTTGATAACAAACATATATTTCTCACAGTTCTGGAGGCTGGGAAGTCCAAGAACAAGGTGCTGGCAGATCTTGGTGTCTGGTGAAGGCTCACTTTCTGGTTTGCAGACAGCCACCTTCTGTTTGTATCCACACAAGGCCAATAGAGAGGGAGGGAGGAGGCATATACATTCTTATTTCTTTTTATATGGGCACTAATTTCACCATGACACTTCTACCCGCATGACTACCTACCTCCCAGAGGCCCCATCTCCAAACACCATCCTATTAAGGATTAGTGTG
This sequence comes from Myotis davidii, assembly GCF_000327345.1. Classification (NCBI taxonomy): domain Eukaryota; kingdom Metazoa; phylum Chordata; class Mammalia; order Chiroptera; family Vespertilionidae; genus Myotis; species Myotis davidii. Next base: position 3,902,786 of record NW_006286243.1, on the reverse strand, counting down.
TCAAAAAATGAATTTGATAGGGATGCAAACATTCCATCTATAGCCAATGGATAGGCCTGATCTTTTATGGTAACATGTCACATACAAATATTGGCTAAAGTACACTTTCCATCTGTACTGGGTTGAGTAGCCCTCCCAAAATATGTTCCTGCCCCAGAACCTGTGAACATTATCTAACTTGGGAAAAGAAGATAGATAATGGGAACATTATCTAACTTGGACTGTGGCCCTGTCAACACCTTGAATTCAGACTTCTAGTGAGGAGAAGGTTTGTTGTGCTAAGCCACCAGTCTGTGGGAACTGTTGCAGCAGCCTGAGGAAGCTAAGGCAGCCTGATCCTCCCACCACGGCCTTTTCTCCTCCTGCCAAATGTCTATGCATCCAGTCACTTCACCATTGGACTGGACTCAGATACCAAGGAAATCAGTAGCAAAACTTTTCATGTATACATTTTAAGATTTCTTTTTCAAAAATAAACTGAGCATATTAGGATGAAGATAGATGTCCCAGCTTTATTACCAAGGGAGACTAAACAAAAGTTCCCTGATCTTAAATTAGAACTTCCTTCCAGTTTACCAATTTCCCCCCTTATTCAGGGTCCAGGGAAGTTCAACGGAAGAATAGAAATGATAAGGCAGAAAATTAACCCTATTTATGTTAATATATTTTTATTAATTTCAGAGAGAAAGGGAGAGGGAGAGAGAGAACATCCTATATAATAAAAGCCTAACATGCTAAGTGTCTGGTTGTCTGGTCATCTATCCAACTAATCAAAGTATAATATGCTAATGTTATGCTAAGGCCTCTCAATCGCTCACTATGATGTGCACTGACCACCAGGGGGCATACACTCTGACTGGAAGGTTAGCTTGCTGCTGGGGGTCTGGCCAATAGGGACTGAGTGAGATGGACTGGAGCCCTCCTGAGGTCCCTCCCCAGTTGGCCAACCTCCCGTGTTCCTCCCTGCCCTGATCATGCTCCGGTGGGGTCCCTTGGCCTGACCTGCACCCTCCCACAATCCAGGACTCCTTGGGGATGTTGGAGTGCTGGTTTCAGCCTGATCTCTCAGGCCAGGCCGAGGGACCCCACTAGTGCACAAATTCGTGCACCAGGCCTCTAGCTAATGATAAGATGCAATTGTCTCACTTAATTCTTCCTTCTTTCTTTCTCCTCTCACACCTTTATTTATCTAACCATCATCACCCAGTATTTAACCTTCTTGAATGTCTGATATAAGCAACTTTAAGTCTAACTCAAAAGGCTTTCCCAGACCTTCTTGAACATCATCCCCCATTAACACAGAGAGAATACCTTTGTTAGTGCACTTAACCATCTGTCCCATAATGTATGGCACACATCTCTAACTTTCCACAGGATTGTGAGGCCCTGAGGTTTTTTTTTCTCTGTCAGGACTGAAAGAGGGTGTTGGGGTCTCCCACTATAATAGTAGATTTGTCTACTTCTCTTTTTGCTCTGTGTTCCCACTACCAATGCTGTGCCTGGCCCATAGCAAGGCTTAAGGAAGAAATGGAGGAGGGGCAGATGGAGGAAAAATAGAAAAGAGAAGGCAGTCTGAGTAGGGTCACTAAACTGGCTTCTATTTAGATGAAAAAAAAAGGAAAGAAGATAGCAATAGGGAGAGATTTTAATAAAGCAGGCAGGGGAAGGGGGGAAAAAGGTCCCAAACCTTTCAAATGTAGAATAGAGGTAAATCTAGAAAGAATTTCAATTTATATGAAGCAATAGACCATTCAAATCCCTACCCCACAATTCCAAGCCTTGAGCAGGAACCATGAAATGTGCTTTCTCTTTTCTGGAAGCCAGGCTCATAAATTCACAGCTTCTCAGCCGGGATCCATGGAAACAATTACTGCCTGCTTCCTGACGGGACCTGGATCATGTTGAAACTCAGCTGAAAGTAGTCTTTGGAATTTTAAAGTGAATAATATCTCCCGTTCCTGAAGCCATGCTCTGATTCCAGAAAGTACCACATTAGCACTGTGTAAAGAAAAGATCCACACTTCCCTTATATCTTGCTGGTATCATAAAGAATGAATGCTTAATGCCCTGTAATATAGACTTCTATTTCATAGAAAGACCTCTCATTTGTTTTGCACTGGGAAATCACAAATGGATACCCTTAATCACACAAGTCCTGGAAATCACTCGAGAGCAGGAAGATGCTTAATTGAGACCTAGTTTGACGAACCTAACTCAAGTGGTCATTTGATGATAAGGAATAGAGATCTCTGCATTCTGCCAACAGGTCTATTAGTGAGCTGAGCCTGGAGAGTTAATGAAACAGTGCCCGAGCCAATGGCTTCTAGACACACTCCCTATAAATTACTTGAACACACCTTCATAAGTATACCTCTCTTTTGCAGCTGTTTCTAAATTAACAAGTCACTGTCAGTTTTGTACATTTTAGTTGTGATTCCAATTGTAGATCAGATCATTTTTCATAGGGGGAGGGGAGGGAAGCATGTCAGTAGATTACTCAACTGATAGTCAGGTCAACCAGCAGGGTTTTCTCCATGTTTTTTTTTTCTTTTAATTTTTCTCCATGGTTTTGATTGTTGAATTCATTTTACTCTGTAGATGGAAAATTTTCCAATGCCTTGAGAAACACTTGGGAGAAACTCTGGTCAAATTTAATATTTGACACAGGGGCTGAAGATCATTTATGTAGGCTAGATACATGCCTATCTATTACCAGCAGAACAAGAGGACCCTGGAAAAATTATGTAATTGATTTTGCCTGCAGGGAGGTGGGGCATTTGTTTGTGTAGTATGTGAATATTCCTTGTCAGGTGAAATAATGCTTAAGTTGACATTGCATTTCAATTTGAAATGTCTTTGTTCCATCCTGGTCATAGTGACCACTCAGCAGTCAGACAGCTGGTTGAATTGGCTCTCATCGGTTAATATTTTTCCATTATTCTATCATGATTACTTATTTATGAATTTAATTTCCACTCCAAATTTTAGCCTCTTTCTCCTAAAATGTGACTCTCTTCTCATACCTATATTGTTTAATGCATAATAGTCAGTAAAACAGTCCAAAAGCACTGTGAGCAGGTACTATGTGGTGGAAAAAGGACAAATAATATTAAATCCTTGTTCTTAAAAAACAATGAAAATAACATGAAACTCACATGTCTGATAACAATGAGAAAAACTTTTCATCCAAAACACAAAGATAATTGCAAATTAAGAAAGAAAAAATACTACAAATTGTTCTACTTTAAAGGATTGAATACAGTAATAAGTGGAACATTACGTAAGAATTTTCAGGACTGCTTCCTGGAAGAAGTAATGATTACCAAATATTTTGGGGGGGGGGGGGGGCGGCACTATCTCTTCTCTCTTTGGTAGTAGCTTCCTTTATTTGCCAAGAGCACATTAATTTTATTTATCTTGACATGTATTTCCCTCCATTTGCAATTGGAACTCATAATCCTAAAAAAGAAATAAAAAATGCCTTATTTTCCATCTACCCTGTCTTTTCTATTTCCTATTATATTCATATCATTTCTTAACTATTAAACTAATGATTTTATATTACTGTTGAATATTCATATTTTAGCCTCACTATGTTACTTATCACCACTCAAGCTCACTTTCATCCTTTTAGAATTCATTCTTTTCCTTTCCTTCATCCAGGCTCCTCAAGTTTATTCATTATCTCACATCTTGATCTCTGTAATTCACCCATGTGGGTCCACTGACATTCTGTCCCCAAACCCCACTGAAACCCTATTTAAAACCTTGAATCTCAAATAATTTATTCCCCCCACTCCATCAACTCCACTGATTTCTGAGTTCATCTCTGCCTCATATTTAAATATCTGCTCTCATTTCCCCTCAAGCACTTTATAAACCTTTAACTAACATTATCTATTTCTTCCACAAAATTACATGTACTTCCATCTCTTTCTGAGGCCTGTTTTCTAATTGGTTTCGTTTATTTAGCTTATCTGTCCAATTTTCTTCTTTTATAGTAATTTTTCATAACTCTCCTTATTGTGCCACTTTTAATCATGGAAATGCACCTTGGTTTAAATGGCCTGAAGATAAATATTGAAAATGCATAAGTGAATAGTCTAAACTTGATTACCTAATGGTTTGGGTGAGGATAAAAGGAACATGAAGATAAATAGTCACCAGTCAGATTTCAATACTTAATAGGCTTTGGCGTTTGTACTCCCGTATGCAGCACCTCCTGTGGCCCCTAATCACTGATCCACCTCATGGGTAGAAACAGGAAAATAATCCTAGATGCATTCTTCTCCCCAGACCAAATGGTACTTTTCATTGTCCATTTATAAGTCAGAAGTTGAGTTGTGAGTAAAGACAAAGAAAGTGACATTCAACAAAAGGTGTTGATATAATAATGAGTTCAAAAAATTAGTTGTTTAATGAAATTGTGAGCATGATTGGTTAACATCATTCCTTCAAATCCTCAACAACTTTTTTCTACAATGGAGCAGATCTCCATCAGCAATTTCAAGCATGATTCTGTTCAGAATCTGTAGCCATGAATAAGGTTAAAGTCTTCCAATTTCATAATCTGGTTTACAGGAAAGCAGGCAACATGAAAGTCTAAGACCCATTTTTCTTCATTTAAATTATTGGGAGACTAGAGGCCCAGTGCACAAAATTCATGCATGGGGAGGGGGGAAGGTGTCTCTCAGCCTGGCCTGCACCCTCTCATAATCTGGGACCCCTCAGGGGTTGTCTGATTGCAGGATTGGGCCTAAACTGGTAGTTGGACATCCCTCTCACAATACAGGATTGCTGGCTCCTAACCGCTCACCTACCTGCCTGCCTGGTCACCCCTAACCCCTCTGCCTGCCTGCCTGATCACTCCTAACCACCCCTGCCTCTCCTCCCACGGCTTTGTCCGGAAGGACATCTGGCTGTCTGGTCTAATTAGCATATTATGCTTTTATTATTATAGATTGCTTTATTTCTTTGGAGAAAGAGATTCTCATAGCAGAAAATGGATATCCCTACATTTAATTCTGGGATGTTTATAAATCAAAGATTAAATGCCTCACTACCTCTAAATCAAAGATGTTCTAGTCCAGCGCCTGGGGCCTTCTTCTTCATGTTAGTCTTGAATACCATTTACACCACATGCTCTTTCTAGGCTCACAGAACCCTGACTTAATCCAGTGCTCAATTACACACATTCTGTACCTCTGGGTTTCACTAGGATTTTACCAATGGTCATTGCTTTTAGTGTATGAAATAGTAGGACACTAGGAATTCGTATAACTTATATTAAAACCTGCATGCATTTGCTTATATTATGACATATAATCCAATGCAGTTGTATGATGAAAATTGAATTTTGGTTAACTGTTGGGGAGGCGTCTTTTTTAAAGTAGTTATCAACTCACTCTGGCCAGTGTGGCTCAGTTGGTTGGAGCATCATCCTGTACACCAACAGGTGGCAGGTTTGATTCCCAGTCAGGGCACATACCCAGGTTGTGGGTCCTATCTGCAGTTGGGGTGCATGTAGGGGCAACTGATTGATGTCTGTCTATCTATCTATCTATCTATCTATCTATCTATCTATCTATCTATCATCATCATTATCATCTCTATCTCTCTCCCCTTTCCTCTCTCTAACATCAATATTTTAAAAATGTAGTTATCAATGCAAAGGGCTGGGGAGAGGGCTCAGGCACATAACATAAATGAGTAGAATAGGCAAGTAGCCAAGTATAAACAAAATAAGATAGGTGGAGACTTTGATGGACAGAAGGCAGGGCATCAGCAATAATCATTGAGCCAAAGAAAACACATCTCTGAGCTACAAACAGTTAGAGGGTACAGACCTACAATTATTACTAGAGTTGACACTTGAACAAGGGTTTGAACTTCATGGGTTCTTTCAATAAATTCTGTAAATGTATTTTTTCTTCCTAATGATTTTCTTAATAAAATTTTCATTTCACTAGCTTACTTTATTGTAAGAATCCAGTATATAATACATATAACATATCAAATATGTATTAATTGACCATTTATGTTATTGGTAAGGTTTCCAGTCAATAGTAGGCTATTAGAGTTAGTATTTTTTTGCGGGGGGGAGGGGGGAAGAAAGTTATACACAAATTTTTGATAGTGCAGGAGGTAGGTGCCCTAACCCCTTTCTCCTGCATTGTTTAAGGGTCAACTATATATGGGCAAAAAATTGCCCCTGAATTCCTGCCCCTCCCCCAAACTCAAGGCAGATTTACATAAAGATGGCTTTCTCTACAATGTACCCACTCTTCCTTCATGATCAATTACCTATATTTACTCTAAGTGCTTAAGATAATTTAGAATTCACCTGGTTTGGAGAAGCAAGTAGCTTTGGGTAGGAGGTTGAGATTGAGTTGTAAGTTGTAAAGAGGAGGTCACCATGCAGGTGTTTTTCTTTGGGACCACAGACTGCTCAAGATTCATGGAATGGGTTCTGTCTTTGACAGCAGCCATATGATTCAGGAAGAGGGTTGTTAAGATAAAATAGAGGACACAGTTCAATTTAAATTTCAGTTAAACAAATAATTTTTTAGTGTAAGCATGAATAAGACATACTTATAATAAATATTAATTGTCATTTATCTTAAATTTAAATTGAATGGGGCATTCTGTATTTTCATTTGCTAAGTCTGGCAACTCTTCTCAGGACTAGCACTTCTAGGTGGTGCCTTCAGCCAGGTCTTCCTAGTCTCATGTGACAGTGCCGGGTAGACAGGACAATCACTTGCAGAGTCCTGGACAGGGTTACATGGGCTCTATAGCCAACTGTACTGCTTGGTATTTTCTAATCTCAGTTCTACAACCTCATGGAAATTTAACTCCTTATACATTTAGGTTAGTTTAAAAATCTGTAAAATGGGGATATTAGCAAACATCCTATTTTATGCATCTATTATTAGGAGGAAATGAGACAACCTATACAAAAGTGTGAGGCTCCACCTTTAGCACACAGTAGGCACTTAATAAATGCCACAGTAATCCCCACAGGTTGCCTTGTCTGGGACAGAGAGGCTATATTCTAGCTAATATTCAAAATTATTTTACTAATATGATAAATATTTTGTACCTCCCATATAATATAACCCTTATTCTGTGGGAAAGTACTATTTTAAATTCAATTTTAGAAAAATAGACCTTTATATTTTAATTTCAGAAAATTCTTAAAGAAGGTTACATTCAATTCACAGGCTAGATTGTCAATTCTTCATTTGTTCCTCAGGTTTATTATTTCTTTTGTCTCCTTATCGTTCTTCTTCAGCTGATCAGCAAGTGCAGAAGTAGCAAATAGTCACTTGTTTTCTCCATCTCAAATGATTTACTTGCCCTCCAGACATTCCCCCTCCCTGACAGACACAAACACACACAGGCACCTGTCCCACCTCTACCCCCACCCTGGACCACTGTGTCTTGGGGCATTATTGTTCTCCTTTTTAACTTAATAGAATGGAAATGCAGACAGAGCAGTTAAGAACCTGCTCAAGGGAGCACACAGGGAGCTAGTTGGGGAGCTGAAATGAGCTTGTCCCAGTTCCTGGCTCTCTGCCCATTGCTCTGTCCAATGGACCATAGTGGACACCTGGGTCTGCTGAATAAGAGACCCACAGTTGTTAGGGCACAGAATGAAGCCAAAGTTGGAAAACTCTTATAATGCTCCCCATGGTAATTAATCTATTTGAAGGTCTGGGCTCTGAACCTTGGATTCCAGCTTCACATTCCTTCATAAAACCTTGTGCTCTGAAAGCCACAGTCATTTAACTAGATGCATTCTTATAAAGCAGCGTCATAAAGGAAAGCTCCTAAGTGATTGGAATCTGCCAACACGCTGTCTAGTGCTCTTGGCTCCCAGTATGGGGGCCCCAGAGAGGAGAATCCCATGCCAAATCAATTTTCACTGCTTGGGCTACCAGTGTGGAATGTTGGGCTTCCTTAGAGGCATGGCTGTCATTTTGGATGCTCTTTTTAATGAAGGCTTAGGCACTAATCTGAAAGGTCAGTGCTTGCTCACACCACTGAACTGGTGGCCATGCTTAAATTGCATATCCACGTTTGGCAGGGTAGGGACTTGGTGAAACTCACAACTCTTTAACCTGAAAAAATGAAATCCACACACTCTTTGCTTTTAAAAGCTTCAAAGTCTTTATCCACTTCAGTGAATAAGCTAAAGGAAAGGTAAGGTCAAGTGCTACAGCCTCCTAGAAAGAAAACAGTGAGTTCTCTCTCTCTCTCTCTCTCTCTCTCTCTCTCTCTCTCTCTCATTCCTTGACTGCTTTCATGAGAACTAAAGAAAAACAAGAAATAAATGATCAAATAATTCTGGCTTAGAAAGGAAAATGGTCTTCATTCCATTTAAGAATCATCAGAAAGATATTTCACAAGAAAGCATCTTATACTTACCCAAATTAAATGTTTATTGTCATTCAACTGTATTTACTGATCTGCCTCATACCAGCTATTGCCTGCAGCTGAGGTAGTATCACTACTTAGAGTAGTGGTTCTCAACCTGTGGGTCGCGACCCCTTTGGGGGTCGAAAGACCCTTTCACAGGGGCCGCCTAAGACCATTGGAAAACACATATATAATTACATATTGTTTTTGTGATTAATCACTATGTTTTCATTATGTTCAATTTGTAGCAATGAAAATACATCCTGCATATCAGATATTTACATTATGATTCATAACAGTAG
>NW_006286243.1:3875671-3893759 GCF_000327345.1 Myotis davidii | reverse complement strand
GGGAAACTTTGCCTGAGTGAGAATGACGAAGAGAGAAGCAGAGCTGACCAGTGGAGAGACACTGGTCTCTACTGACACTGCACACACACCTAGGGCCAACTTTGTAACAAGTCAGTTATACCCTGGTGTTCTCAGCTACAAGAGCCAAGGCATCCTTCTTTTTGCACAAGCAAATCTGGATTTGGTTTCTATCACTTGCAATTGAAAGATTGTTGATAATGGTGCAAAGGGTTTGGTGAGAAACATAGGTTCAGATGCTATAATGAGAATTATGTGTTCCAGGTACTATACATAGTCACAGGTACAAGCAACTTCAAAAGTGTACATGAATTCTAGTTGTCCTTGCTTGGTCCTCATCAAAAACTAGGAACAGCCCTCACCCCCAAACCTGTAACCAATACAAGTAAACAAATAATTTCCTATTCTTGATGCTTCTGTCTCCTGAATTGTCATTGTCCCCAGTAACTCTACTAGGTGGCTGAAATGTTTTCAGTTGTTGTTTGTCTGCTTGTTTGGGGGAGGAGGTTGGTTTTTTAATTTTTTTTGCTTATTACTGATCTAGATCAGAGATCAGAAAACTATGGCCTGCAGGCCAAATCTGGCCCTTTGCCTGTTTTTTTTTTTTTGGCTATTTTTTTTTTTTTTTTTTTTTTTGTAAATAAAGGTTTATTGGAACACAGTTATTCAATCATTTACATACTGTGTATGACTCATTTAGCATTATCAGGGCAGAGTTGAGTCGCTGAGACAGAGACCAGATGGCCCACAAAGTTTAAAATATTTACTTCTGGCCTCTAACTGAAATAGGTCCTTAACTTCTGAGCTAGATTATAAACCTGGGAATGACTGCAGCCTTTAACTTACGTTTATGTTTGCAATGTCATTGATAGCTTCTATCTCTGTACAGTCAGTTTTCTTTTGGAGGCTATGGTGATGAGAGGAGAAAGTTGAAACTCTTTTTGATAAGAAAAGTAACTGCTTACCTAGAATGGAAATAGAAGCTAAAAGGATTTTCCTCTTCCTCCTCCCACTGCAATATGAAGAACCATGGATGCTATCTGTGCTAGATTTTTGGCAATTTATTACCATTCTCTTCTCCATATTACCCATTCTATCTCATAGGTTAAAAATCTGGAAACTACATTTCTCAGAACCCCTTACTACAAGATTTCCAGGCTAGATCATATCAATGAAAAGAATTCCCATGGCATGTAGGAGGCAGAAATGCAACATAGAGAGATTAGTGCTCTTCCAGCAGAGGTGGGCAAATACATGGTCATCAGCAGGTTAGAAACATATTTTTCAGTGTTTCATGCGATGGTGACATTCTGTGGATCCTGCAACTTTAGCTAACAGAGCCTTTCCCTGACCTTTCAGTGTCCAGTTTTGTATGCATCAACTCCCCTATTTTTAGGCCCTTCTTGTTTAAATTACTTGGCCAGTTTCTGTTTTCCTGTCGGAGCCTTAACTGCTATACCATGAAATTCCCTGTAAACACAATGAAATGTTCCCTTCAGCCTCAGAAGCAATGAATGACAGTTCTGTGGCTTCTTAATACCCCTGCATGGCTAGTCATTTTGCCAATGTTTTAAGTCAGTGTGATTGAACTAGTGATCTGCCAATCAATCATAGCTGGCGAAGCATTGATGTAACCAATAAATGTCAATTGCTGCCACTTGTTATGATTTTTAAGGCAGAAGGCGTGGCATGTGCAGGCTGAACAGGTGGGAATAAATGTGTGTAAGGAAAGAATGGATTAGAGCCATTGAGGCATGAGCCCTAGGAGGACTGGGGAGGGTGATGATAGAGGCAAATGTTCTGAGCTAAACCAATATATTTAAAGTTAATACAACTGCCAGTGTTTCTCAGCCTCCTGGAAAAGTATAAGAAAAGTAAATTAATGCACAAGCTTACTGGCATTTGTTTGACTATATTTTCAGGAAATCTCCAAGTGACACCAAACTAGAGATAATGAGAATGGTTAGCTATCTGAGGAGAGTTTGCCCACAACAGTGACAAAAGCCCTGAACTGATTTCAGGAAACATGGATTCTAGTGCAGCTGCAGCCACAGTTGGCTGAGACGTTGGCTCAGCCACCTCTCACAAGGCCTTGTCCTTTTCTCCACAAAGTGAACTAGATGACCTTGAAGGCTTTTTTTTTTATTTTTCTGAGGCTGTGATTCTATTATCTATGGCTTAGAGGGAATTGAGTCCATGGAGGGCCTCAGAAGTTGCAAGCAGATTAATGCATTTGAAGCAGAAATCGCATCCAAAGCACAGAGTTCTTTCTACCCTTGGTAAGTTATCACAGAGTCAATCTCATTCAGTGGACACCAGGAAAAAACCCAAGGGGACCATCAAAATGCTTTTCCATTTACTACTGGTCTCTTTTTCTTTCCTTTTCCTCCCTCCTCCCTGCCTCCCTCCCTCCCTCCCTTCTTCCCTCCTCTCTCTCCCCTCCCCACTTCTTCCTCCCTTTCATTTTTTCTTTCTTTTTATTTTTTCTTGTACACAAATACACAGGCCTGACTTCAGGGAGATGGGGAGAAAAGGCCATCGGTAGGGGAAATTACAGAAAAGCAAACAAACTGGAATTACTAGCTTTTGAGAGCTTGTTTGGAGGTTCTAGCAGGGGAGCACAGCTACTCATATACCCTTGACCGAAGACCGGTCCTTTCCTGGGGGGGGAGGGAGGGCGCGCAGCTTCCGGAGGGACACACATGGATCCGTGAGGGAGGAGGGGGAGAGGGGGACACCTGCCTAGCCAGCCAGATCAGCCAAATCAACCCTGGTGATCAATGGGGTGACAGATGTCGAAGCCAGATCGCCCTCACATCCAGGAACTAGCTTTTGGTTTTCTTTCTGCCTAGCGTGCACAGACACCATTGTCAACATCAAGTCTGCTTTTCTGTAGAGAAGACGAAGAGGAAGGACAAGAAGAAAGCCAGTGAAGATGCTGACATGCTTTGTTAAAAATTTTTTTAAAAATCTGGAGTAGTCCTGTAGAGTAGAGACACACTCTACAGAGGAACTGCATTCTCAGGTGTTTTCAAATTGTAGCTTTTATTGAAATCAAGAATAAGATGTTTTCTTATTCTCTACTCATTAACATTTGATTTATTCAAAGCATTGTCCCTTTGCTGGAGGAGGATGGCAAACTAAAAACATTATATGTTTGAAATTATAAACTGCTGTTAAATTACTAGAAGAGATGTATGCTTGATTCCAAGTGCCCCTCCTCTACAAAGGCAAATGACACTTTAATATTTTAAGTCTGCAAAGTCCTTTTAATTATGGAAAACAAAGTCTTGTTATTTATCCATTGCTCATTCTGCATTTCTTTGAACAGCTTATTCATTTATTTATAAACATTATTTGTGACCATGTGTTTGGCTGCATTTGGGAAGGCTGCATGGCAGTCATTGGTTTATTGCCTCCCCCCCAAAAAAAACAACTTATTGTTTTATTAAAATAGGACATTCTGTATGTATGATGTCAAAAAGGACTTCAGAAGGACTTAAATTAGACTTGCCAACTGTGTGCTTCAGGCAATGGGAACTTGTGGGCTTCAGACAGTCCTTACCTAAGCCAGACAAGGAATTTCAATGTTTGAGTCTTTTGTGGCTTAAATGGTTGGAAACCAGCCTTCGTTATCATCCAGATAACCCAATGGTTCTAAATGGAAGTCATAGTTAAGCCACATAAAGAAGAAATATTTGTAATTGAGAACATGCTGAGAGGTTATTTCTGGAGGGGATACCAGGTTGTGTATCAGGGAGGTGCTATGTAACATCTGGCTACCTTTTCCTATGTAACTACTGTGTGCCAGACATCAAGACAGCCAGGCATTTCATAAATGTTAACTCATTGTATCTAACTCCTACAACCCAGGTACATATCTCATTTTACAGATGAAGATAACTGGCTTCAGAGACATGAATGACTTGATCCATGGGCATGTAGCTATTGAGAAGCTGAGTCAGAATTAGAAGCCAAGTGTAAGACCAAAGCTTATCCATTACAAGGTTCTGTGCAAATTAGAAAAAGGTGTACAAAGGCACAGGGATTTGTCAATAGATTGCGCCTACACACCAATTAGGACAAAGTGCCCTTCCTGCCAGCAGATGCAGTTGGTCCGGGCACACAGCTTGGTGAGTAAATAGTACACTGACTACAGTTCGGTGCCCACTCACTTCCTCAGCACAGTGCCCCTGAGAAGAATGTGGACTGAAAAATTCCTCATAGCAGCCCTCATGGCAGGGGTCTAACACTAGTGTAATGCTTAATTTTTATGTCAACTTGGCTGGGCCATGGTGCCTAGATATTTGGTGAAATATTATTCTGGATGCTTCTGTGAAGGTGTTTATGGATGAGATTAATATGTAAGTCTGTGGATGTAAGTAAAGCAGATTACCTTCTATAATGTTGGTGCGCCTGATACAATCAGTTAAATACACACACACACACACACACACACACACACACACATTTATTTTTGTTGTTGTTTCTCTGAAGAACTCTGACTGATGTAAGCTAGAATCTAGGTTCTTGTCATAATTCTAAAGAAGTTTTCCTTGATATCCATGTGAGAAGATGACTGAAATGCTTCATTTGAGAAAATGAATCTGGGTCCTTTAAGTATCTTTCCTTTGCCAGCTATCATGAAGCTAAGATTTGTCATAATAGGAGAGAGTTTTGCTTCCTGGTTCTGGTATGCTAGCTCAGCAGGTTCCCTCAATAGCTCTCCATCCCCTGACTTCTCCACTTTCCAACTCCTTCAGTGCACATCAGCCACTGATTCTCCCACCATCCATGTTGGGCAGTTTTATAGTGGACTAGAGACCCGATGCACGAAATTCATGCAAGAGTAGGCCTTCCTTCCCCAGGCTGCTGGCATCGGCTTCCCTCTGGCACCTGGGACCCGGGCTTTCCTCTGGCCATTGGCAGGTGCCTGGGACCTGGGCTTACCCTGCAGCCCCAGCTTCGTCGGGAAGGTCGTCTGGTTTAATTAGCATATTACACTTTTATTATTATAGATGCCTCCAGTGTGACATCTCATTGTAAACAGCTTTCCTGATACCCTAGGAAATGCACTTCCAGAAAATTCCAGAGGAAAGAATGCTGGCAGTTTCTACCAGCATGAGTGCATCTGCTATTCAGTGACCTTCAGTTCTGCCCACTCCAAGGTCCAAATCTCAGCCAAGAGATTCAGATGCCAATCCCTTGGTACTCTAGTCCTTGGTATAGTTAATATTTTTATAGTAAAATTTTCCTGTTAAAATGACTGTGAAATGTTGGTCTTCTGAATGTACCAAAAGTGGTATATATGGTGTTTTCCCCCTCAAACTCATAATAACTTCTCCAGGGGCCATGTCTTTCTTGACTCCAAGTATTTGGTTTTATCTATCTATCTATCATTTATCTATCTATCTATCTATCTATCTATCTATCTATCTATCTATGTATCTATCTATCTATCTATATCTATCTTGAATTTTAAAGGGCATTTATTAAACCTGGGACAGTGGAACCAGAAAGGGCTGGGAAAATGGGTCTAGGCTAGTCTGTTTGGCTCACGAAGAAGTCAGAGAAGAGGGAGCCTTGTGGGCAGGTTTAGGGGGCATTGTATGGGATGAACTGTCACTGCCCATTGCTGCTCTTGTTGTGAGTCTGGTGGGGCCCCTTCAAGTTTGGTTTTAGTAGGGGCAGTCCACCTGTTCTCAGTCTCCTGGTGATTGGTTTATAGAGTAAGTGCTTTATCAGAAAACTTTCTTCAGTTTTTTAAAACTTGAGCTGGGTTGATGGAAGTATTCTACATTGAGGTTGCAATGGTTGTTACGTATGAGTATAGAATCTATACTTAAAATGGGTGTATGAAGCTCACTTTCTGTAAAAGATCAACACTAAGTTGGCAAGCTCTGGATTCAAGGCAATACTTTTCTTAAACTGAAAAGCAAGCAAACAAAAAATTTCCATTTTTATAAAATTTCAAATTTTATGAAATTGAGAAGGATGGCTCTGGGTTGTATAGTTAGCATAAATTAGAATATAAATTCAAAACAAAACAAAATTGAGTTCCACTAAGTCTTTAGACACAAAGTAAAGCAATCCTCTAGTTTTCAGACATTCTAGTGCCCCTATTACTATTAAACTAAGAGTAAAGGAAGTTAGTTGTTTCTGTTTTTTTTAAATTTATATGTAACTTTTAACTAGACAATTGGATTATGTTAAGCCACTTTGCTGAGTTGGTCCATTCCTGTACCAATCAAATTGTTCTTGAAAGAAATATGAGAAAATTAATAGACCCAAACAAGTTACAGATTTTGAATTAACCAAAACTGATCTTTTAAAAATGACAAGATTGCCCTTTTATGATAACAAATATGGATCTCCTATTTGAAAGTGGACCAGAATCCCAGATTGGGAAGGGGAGGTCAGTCATCTGTGAAATAGGTTGTCAAAAATATAAGTCTAAAATATGATTCAACCAGGAAAAAAATCCCAGATGTGTTGGAAAGTCTAAGACATTCATTCACTTAGCAGAACAAAATCAGCTGAGCCTTGCAGCAGATAAAGTTGGAATTCCACTAATAAAAAAAGTTTGCTGCAGTGACAAATCTCCCTGTAATTGGAATACTTCAAAATATTAAACACATAATCCAAAAATAATTGGAAGGCAGTGCACGTTTCCATAATTAGTCCACCACATTTATTTACCTCATGTATAATACATGGCAGCTCACATCGTAAAATAAATTAACAGCTAAATGTCAAATCTCCCCTCTTATTTATGCCATCTGCTTAGGTGTTCAGACTGACGCTCACTGGCATGAGAAATTATAGAGACCAGGGAAATCTATCAGAGAAGAGCTATTGGCAAAGCACTCAAATATCAGGACTTCTTCTTATTGGCCCCCTCTACCACTGGCACCACCACAAACTTTCCAAAATCTAAAGGTTTTAGAACCTAAATTACTATTGTTGCAAATCTTGACCACATTTCAGGACACAGGCAAGTGAATTAGATATTCTCCTAAAAGAATTGATCTTCCCATTACCTTTCATTATGTTCCCTGAAGAGAGAAATCCTGTGGACTCATAGCCTATCACTGCCTGAGTTTCATCCATGAACTTTTCATGAAGGGAAATTCTGAAGAATTCTAGGCAGTTGGGAAATCCTTATTGGCTTTAGGGAGGCCCAAGGACCAACAAGCAAAATCCAGACCAAACACTCCCGGGTCCTCTCTCTTTCCTCCCTCTCCACTCTAGGATCCCTAATGGTACAGGAGGGGAGCTACGCCAAGGGTTTTTAACCCTCACTACTTCCCCATCTGCCCAAGCAAGAGTGATATCATCATTTTACCAATTAAAAAACTCTTAGCTTTCAAAAGCAAATTACAATCCAACTCCAAATCCAATTATAATCCATATCTTCCCTATATGGGGTGTTGCCTCCTGCTGTTGTCTGTTCTTCTCTCTCATAAACTTGAAGGTCCCTCTGAAATATTTTCAAATTTCTCATCAGGTTCATTCCAATAAGTACTGTCATTCAGAAAGAAAAGAAAGGAAGAAAGGGACTCAAGTGGCAGTTGCCCCTGCAGAGTGGAAAGGAAAGCCAGCTGGCCAGTTTCACCCCCACAGCACTGTTTTTGGGAGCAAGCTGGATCAGAACCGGAAAGAAGGCTGTGATACAATGGACTTTATTAGATTAGGCTTGAATTTCAACTATAATGTAAATGCCTTCTGCGGTTTGGGACAAATTACATAACCATCTCTTCCTCCTCCAAAGAATAATAAAAAAATAATTCATTGCACTTGTAATATATCTTTCCATTGCCATAGCTCAAATGCTTAGATTAGCTCCCTACCTACCTATCATGCTGTGATGTGAAAATTAATTAACTAATGTCGGTAAAGTGCTTTCAAGATGTAAAGTACTGTATGAGTGCTAAATGCAACCTATGAGTACCAATAAAGACAACCTCATGGAGAATATAATAGATCAGTAGGGGAAATGAGGGAATAGCCAGCTTGAGAAAGCAAGATGACAAACAAACAAACAATAAATAAATAAATAAAATACAGTAACCGCATTTCCAAAGTCATAGACATAATTGTGCAAGAGAAGACACAGGCAAACAAATATGGACTCACATGGCAGATAAGGTCTAGAGCCAGTGGTATGATTAAAGGAGTGTGATAAAATTCAGTGTGCACTTGGGGGATGTCAGTACAATAAAATGTTCTCAAAAGAGGTGTAATTTAATGGGGGAAAATTATGGTTGATTTTCCTGAAGCTCACTGTCCTTCTTGGGCAGAAGGGAAAAATAAAAGCCTTATATTTATTCATAATGTTATGATTTTCAAAGTTCTTGGACAATAACCCATCTTTCTTAACCTTATATAATAACCCCATATAAGAGATAGAATACTTATTATTCATCCCAATTTTCAGATGAGGACATTGAGGGTCAGGGATTTTGATTTGATCGAAATTATAGATAGAGCTAGCAAGCAATGAAAGAGGAGCTCAGGCCATATTTTGTCCACAAACCCAATAATTTTTCCCCATTATATCATATTAACTAATGGCATTTTACAATTTGAAGGCATTGCCAATACGTTACAAAAAATTTCAATATGCACGTATGCTCCATCCAAACAATTTTACTTCTAGTAACTTAGCTAATGCAATTAAGAATATGCTCAAAGATCTAGCTTCATAGATGTTCACTTAAGCATTATTCATATCAGTGAGAAATAGAAACAACCTAAATGTTTAGCAGAAATTATTGAACAAACACTGGTATACCCACAAGATGAAATGTTAGAAGGCAGCCATTTAAAATGATATCCTAGAAATACCTTTATTGACATGAAAATTTTCAATATAAATTGTTAAATGTTGTGCAATATAATTTTAAAAATAATTTATGCACATATCATAGAACAACATTGAGAAAGATACAACCCAATATTAGTGGTGGTTACCCTGAATGAAGCGATTGTGGTGATGTTCCTTCTTGTCTACTGGATAATCTGTACTTTCAGATTTTATTTCATTTATTTGTCTAATAAAAAAGTCACTATAAAGAGCATTAGAATAACCATTCATAAGTCAGTTGAAATCACTACAAAGGGGCTAGACTGAAGAAAGGTCAACTTCATTTTAATGTCTCCCTACAAATGCTACTAAGGCAGTGGTTCTCAACCTGTGGGTCGCGATCCCTTTGGGGGTCGAACGACCCTTTCACAGGGGTCGCCTAAATACATCCTGCAATCAGATATTTACATTACGATTCATAACAGTAGCAAAATTACAGTTATGAAGTAGCAACAAAAATAATTTTATGGTTGGGGGTCACCACAACATGAGGAACTGTATTAAAGGGTTATAGCATTAGGAAGATTGAGAACCACTGTACTAAGGAATGAAGGCCGGACTGCTCCATCCCTCTGCCTCTCCCCTATTGCCCACTGATAAGTGTATAAGGAGATTTCATTGCCCCCTTTTAAACAGTAGTCCATGAATGCATCTATAAGTATTAGTAAAATAACTGTTCTCCATTCTCCCATGTCAGCCTCCTCAGTCTGCATCACTAGGAAAATGATGGCACTGCACTGAGATGAGCAACAGGCTCTAGAAATATCTACTCTCTCCAGGCACTAAGGAGTGTACTAAGATGAAACCTGATTTTGGAAGAATATTGACAGAACTAAAATCAATGAGTTTAAATTGCAGCAAGAGAAACTAACATCAGATGTCAGGAAACGATTGCAGAAGGGAGAGAAGCAAAGAACTTTACAGAAGAGCATTCTCTGTAGGTTTGGAAGACACAGAGTCAAAAACTTTTAGAGTTATGTTGTAGACAGAATTCCAAAATAGTTCCTTAAAAGATTCCCAATTCCTTCAACTATGAACATGATAAGCTACTATGTCCCTGATTATATTACATGGCAAAAGGTATTTTTCAGATGTTCTTAAGGTAACTACTAGTCATTTGAGTTCAGCAAGAGGAATGATCTGGGCGGGCTCAATCTAAACACTCGATCCCTTAAGAGCAGAAAGTTTTCTCAGACTAGTAACAGAAGAAGTCAGAGAAATTATAAGCATGAGAAGGATCCAATGTGCTGTTGCTGGTTTGAAGATGGAACAGGCCACCTACTGAGGAATGTAGGTGACCCACAGAAGCTGAGTGACCCCTGCCTGACAGCCAGCAGGAAAACAGGGGTCTCAATCCTACAACCACAAGTAACCTAATCCTGCTGACAACTTGAATGAGCTGGAAACAAATTCTTCTACTATGCCTTCAGATAAGAGCCAAGCTTACCTGATACCTTGGTTTGGCCATAAGGTTCTACCTTGGTTGTGGAACCCTAAGCAGAGAACCCAGTTGAGCCCTCCAGGTCTAGAGCCATCATTGTGGTTTTAATTTGCATTTATCTGGTAATTAGGGACAGTGAGCATCTTTTCATATATCTGTTGGCCCTCTGTATGTCCTCTGTGGAGAAGTGTCTCCTCCGGTTCTCTGCCCACTTTAAAATCAGATTGTTTGTCTTTTTGGTATTACGCTTTCTAAGTTCCTTATATATTTTGGATATTAAAATTCCTTATCAGATGTATCACTGGAGAATACCTTCTTCCATTCAGGGATTGTCTTTTCATTTTATTGATAGTTTCCTTTGCTGTGAAAACCCTTTTTTGTTTGATGTAGTCCCATTTGTTTATTTTTTTCTTTTGCCCAAGGAGACTTATTCAAAAAAATATTACTATGAGCAGTCAGAGAGTTTACTGCTTGTTTGGTTTTTTTTGGGGGGGTGGGGGCGTTGTTTATGGTTTCAGGTTTTACATTTAAGTCTTTAATCCATTTTGAGTTTATTCTTATATATAGTGTAAGAATGTGGTCTATTTTCATTTTTTTTGGCATGTATGTATCCAGTTTTCTCAACACCATTGATTGAAGAGACTGTCTTACTTCATTGTATACACTTGCCTCTTTTGTCATAGATTAATTGACCATATAGGGGTGGTTTATTTCTGGGCTCTCTATTCCGTTCTATTGATCAATGTGTTTGTTTTTATGCCAGTACCGTGCTATTTTGCCTTCTAGTATACTTTGATGTCAGATAGCATGATGCCTCCAGCTTTTTTATTTTTTTCTGAAGATTGCTTTGGCTTTTGGGGTCTTGAAGATATGACCTACATGGTCCCAGACTAATTTAGTAACAAAACACTTTCTTTTGATAATCCCAATTTGGGTTTTGATTTTAGTTTGGTTTTCCTTCTGCGGAAGTTCGTTAGGAACCATTGCTTCCATGCTCCCCCACTCATGGCATGCTTCAAGGTGATGCTGAATGGTGACTGATGATCCTCCCTGCACACCTGCCCATTTCTACCAACCCTCACAGTGTCACTCAAGAGGAGCCAACGCCTTTAAAATGCTTCTACATGGTGCAATTTGTTTCTTTTCAATTCCCTGCTGGTTGAACAAGCCTGGTACTCACCTGATTGCATAGTTGAGTTTTTTTTTCTTTTTTTTTTCTCTATATTTTGCAGACCTCAGGATCAAAATCCCAGGTTCTTTGCAGAGTTTATCCTAGAGTAATGCTATCAAATACAACTCATGGCGGTAATGGTGGAAATGTTCTGTGCTGTCCAATATGGTAACCATTAGTCACATGTGGCTATTGAGCACTTGGAATATGGCTAATGTGACTGAGGAGCTGACTCTTTTATTTTATTGGATTTTAATTCATTTAAATTTAAATGACCACATGTGGCTAGTAGCTGCTGCACTGGATAGCACAGCCAGATTTAGGTCAAGATTGATGTAAACTATTTAGGAGCCAAACCAGGCAGCAGTGAGAGCAGTGCCCTGCCTCCTTCCATGTGGGTTTCTGCAGGAACTCTCCTTTACTCTGTGGTCTTGCTTTGGCCTCTATTATCTGGCCATTCAGCACATAAATGTACATGTAATTATGTTCCTTTCTTGCTTATAATACTAAAATAACAACATTGCTACTACTAATGGCTTCTATTTATAGAGTGCTAATGTGGGTCAGGTATTGTGCCAGGCACAACTATATGGAATCTTCTAATAAAAGGTTTCTGCATACATTGCTTCATTTATTTTCAAAGTATAACAACTGAAGCTCAATAAATGTATCCATTTAGGTTTAGATGTGTTATTCATAGTATTTGATGTTTCCCTTATGTCAACATATTTTACCTCACAATATGTCCTAATAATCAAAGTACAGATAAAGTATTAGTATTTCATTTCCTTCCGTAAAGGTAGAGCACGTTAGGCATAACATTTCATCACATAAAACATATCTCACCACTTTCCTGCCAAGATAAGACTCTAATACTTGGTTAGTTTCTCCTGGCTTCATTAGAGTAGGCACCAAAAATAAATTTGGGTACAAGAAAAAAAATTAAAAGCAAAGAGAGTTGGTTTCAAATAAATTCCCCTAGATATTTTGTATCCATTTGCACCCAGAAACAAACAGTTTGGTAGCTGTGTGAGAGAACTTTTCTTGGCAGAAGGGTGCAGGGACATAGTGCTGGACAATTGGAAGATCCAGTGACCAGAAATCAGGTCTGGAAGTCAGGGGTTAGAGGATGGAGAAGACATCCAAATTTTACATGAGATGTCTCCTGCTCACCTTGGTCCTGCATTCTGAGGGGCCCCAACTGAGACTTCTGTGTTGACCCCATTTCCTCTGTGGTGAGAAGAGCAACAGTTCCCATCAGCAATTCATCAGAACTTACAGAAGAGCTGCTTTCATGGTTTGGTCTGAAGCTTTTTTTTTTTTTTTTAAATTGATTTCAGAGAGGGGCGAGAGATAAAAACATCAATGATGAGAATCATTGATTGGCTGCCTTCTGCATGACCCACACTGGGGATCGGTCCTACAACCTGGGCATGTGCCCTGGCCAGGAATCAGACCATGACCTCCGGGTATAAACAGTTTGACACACAACCACTTAGCCACACTGGCCGGGCTGCTCTAAAGCTTTTATACCCAGTAAAACATTCAGGTGTAGATAGAGAGAATTCAACCACATTGGTAAACTACTACCTTAATAAGTTGTAGACTTAATCATAACTTGGTTCAGAGACTGGCAGGGAGCTATAGTACACAAAAACATCAGTTTGTGTAAGGAAAAACTTGACAGGCTTGCCTACACACAAACCAAAAAAAAAAAAGTCCCCATGAGAGTCACACAGCAAAAATTTGAGACTTTGTGGTGATGAAATGCACTCTGCAGTCATAACTCTTGCATAAATCTGGATGGCACTTTTTCATGTTATAAGTTTGCAATTCCAATGGATCATTGTGTAGACCCTCTTACCTACAAATGGGTGCCATAATGCAGAATGTTTACAAATCATTGAGTTATCAGTGACATCGGGGGTTTGGATGCTGGGGTTATTAACAGATATTTCTTCACCTAGAAGCACAGACTAAAATCAATCATTCTGATAACTAGGCATGGCATGAGCTGTCTGCACTTTCATTTCAATCTGATTAATCACATATACACAGACCTTTACCTTAAAGGAGCAATTGTTCATATTTAATCACAAAGAAACATTCAAGCATACCATCAGATATTACTCCATTTAACCACAATTCTTGTCTTCTGTTTCAATAAATGTGTTTATGATAATATGAGTTCCTGCATATAAGTGCATTGTTTCACTTATTTTACAAATAGTAAAATCAAAACTAAGTAAAATAATCCACTATATTTAATATCATTTATCATATATTTTATGCTTTTTAAATTTCCATTATTCTCATATATTTTATTTCACAATTTATGCTGATAATCACAGTACAGGTAAATTATTAGCATTGTGCTTTTTTCAGTAAAGTAGAACACACTAGATGCCAGATTTCATCATGTTATATGTCCTACTTCTTGCAAATATTTGATTCTATTACCCTGTGAATTTTTCCTGGCTTCTATATTCCAATAAAACAAATCCAGTTGTGGGTACAAGAATTTTTTTAAAGTCTAAAATAGAGTCTGGACCAACTAAATTTCTCTTATGATCCTCACACAGTGTTTCCAAGAAACATACCATTCCAGAAGGCATATCTGCTGTTACTATAACAACAGAAAGGCAAAATCTAAAGAGTATCATTTGCACTAGAGGGCAGTCCACAAACCAGTATTCTTGGGTTCATCTCCAAGGGGCCAAAGATGAATTTTAATTAAAAGAAGCAGAATTTGAGGAGAGTTTTGATGTATGGATGAGGTATAGGGCAGTCAGAATTTTAGATCAGTAGAAGGGCAACTCACGATTTACAACCTGCTTCTAGACCAAAGGAACAAAACTGCTATCAGAGAAGTCAGCTATCAGAGCTGTAGGAAAACATTCTATTGCTGACATGTGTGAGTAGAGTTAAGAAATGGTCAGGGGTGACACCAGACAGAAGAAAGACTCACTCTGCAGTTGTCTGACCAAAGGACAAACAGCACTACCTTCAGAGGGAGGTAAAGTCACTGGCGCAGGGGACCATGACTCTAATACCCAATTTCCCACATCCTTATATGTACTGAGAATGGTTTTGGGCTGGCCATCCAAAGGAATACTGATATGCTCTGTTGAAGAACTGAACATGAAAGTGAGTCTTATTCAATCTGTCTGAGCCTTTGCTTCTTTCCCTGACTTGGCTTCCACTCTATTGGCTGCTTCTTGGGTCCTTGACCTTCTCAGTTTTCTTGTTCAACTTCTCCTATAGATTGACCTTCATTGGGAGTCTATCTCAGCTTGTCTGCCATCCTTCCCAGGGAAACCCTATCAGGACACTAATCCCATTTTCCATCCCTAGTCTCTTGGTTTCTGTTTCTCCCTATCTGCACTCTAGCTTGGCCTCAACATGAAGTTTTCAAACTCTTCCTGGATTAAATTGCCCCTTTTGTGATCAAAATGGGTCATTAGCCTGTTGAGTCATTGTCCACTTGGGGAGATTAATGCCCCATGAAAATTATATAAACAGACACATAAATAAAATACATGGTAATTTCTGTAAGTGTTTTGCAGGAAATAAATGAAACTGAAGGAAAGGTGGCGTGGCATAATCCTCTTTTTGGAGGGTAGTCCCGAAAGACATCTTTAAAGAGGTGATCATTGAGACCAAAGAATAAAATTAACTAGCAACATAATAGCATGTATAGGACCTTATGGTATATGCAAGAGGCTGTGATTGTTGAACAGAAAGACCAAGTGGGCTTCTCAGTAGTGAGCCAAGGTTGAAGGGTCTTGAGACAAGGGCAAGAGGTAGGTATGGGCAGACCATGGAGAGATTTACAAGTCCTGGTTAAAGAGTTTGTATTTTGTTCTAAGTATCTTACATGGCATATCGTTAGAAGGCCCAACGAGACCTTTGGGACTCATCCCATCTGTCATGTAGAAGGTAATTCCTTTTCTTTTTATCCATGCACCGATTTTCATAAGTCAACATGACTAATGTTTGTTTATAATCAGTGAGTAAGCTGCTACTTTAATTCTGCTACCCTGGAAGAGGCCCCTTGAAGGCATGTTAAAGAAACTGATATAAATAAAACAATGAATAAAAATACTTCTCTCTCTCCTTTAATGAGAACAGCAACTTCTATTTCCCTGGGCTTTTTCGGTCCCATAAGGCCTTTTAAAGCAGAGTGGAGCGTGTTCTGGTTCAAATGCGAAAAACATAATCTCATCTCTCTTTTGTTGGGTTATGTTTCGAGAAGTCATTTTAGATCAATCTTTTTGAGCATAGAAGCTCTCAGCAGCTGTGGCTATAATATACTCAGCACCACTTCTATGTTGGCCCTTTTCCCCTGCGTTCTCACACAAAACCAATAGGGGTTGCAATCCTTCATCTGACTCATGAACCCACCAGCTTGAAAACTATTGATAAAAAGAACCCCCAGAGTTTTTGTTCTGCAAGGGCCTGGTCATCCACCCTGATCTCAATGTAGGATGTTAGGTAAAATGTCACTGCCCTACCTTGCCATTTCTAAAGTGGTTATAAAATTTTACACAGACACTTTCTGAATTGATTCATATGTTCTGCATGTATAATCTTTCAGGTACTATTCAGTTCCATATGTTTATTACTCACTCTACAAAGAAGCAAATTTGCATAATGAAAACTGGATATTATTCCAGGTCTGGAATTAGTTTGCTTTGTGGCCAAGCAAGAATTGTTTCTTCTCCAAACATTATTTTTATATGCCATCTGACCTCTATGGGTCCTTGTAGCTCTATGAATTTCTATCAAAATTGACTAAAAAAATAATGCTGGTGTTAGTTACAGTAGGATAAGCTGCTGTTAGAAATAGACCCAAAAGTACAAAGGCTAAATTTAAAAAATAGAATTCCTTTCTCTCTCACATAATGGTCCAGGGCAGGTATTTTAGATCAACTGACACCTCTGCCATCTTTTTTGATTCAGGAAACCGGTGTAATGATACTTGGTCTCCAAAAGTCACTCTGCTAATAACCCTTCTAGCCAGAGGATAAGTGGAAGTCCAGGACAAGAGATATCCTCCAAGGTAAATGAAGCAAAAAATGATATATTTCTCTCCCTCTTTCATTCCTTGAGCAAGAGCTTAACCACATGGCCACACCTAGCTTCAAAGGAGGCTGGAAAGTGCAGTCCCAGCCTGGATCCAGACAGAACTCTATGACTTAAAAAAGAGGGGATTGGATTTGAGTGGATAGATAGCAGTCTCTGCTACATGCATAACGTCTGTACAGTACTTCACAGACTATAAAATTTTCATGTACTGAATTTTTACCACAGTACTGTACGATCATTATTAAGATCTCCATTCTATAGAAGCAAAACTACATCCCAATGAGATCAAGTAAAATAAATGAGTTCTCACAATGAAGAACTGAGCTATGTTTCAGTTTCTAATCTGCTGATAAATACTAACTTGAAGTACTTACATAGTACATAATCATTAGCATAAATCTTCATTAATATGATGGAGTTTGAAGAACAAAGAAGCATTATTGTGAAAAGTCATGAGAGCAGCTAAAGCATATCACAGACCCAGGCCTGGTCTCCAAACATTAAGAGGACTCTAAATTAAACCTGGAGAGAATTTAAGAAGTGAAACTTAAAAAGGAAAGAAAGAGAACCTGATGAACAGTTTGTAATTGAAGCATTTATTCATTTTGCTCTCACTCTCAGTATACAACGATATCTAAGGACAGAGGAATGGCAAAAATACTTAATTGGAGGTAAAAAATAAATCATTGAAAAAGGCCAGAATCTATAAATATTAAAAGTAAAAGATAGATAAGGTCATCCCACATTCAGAGAAGTGGTGTTGCACTGGGCATGGATTTGCAGATTGCTAGAGATAATAACATATACTCCCCAACCCCTATCCATCACACAAACTCACAAATCTTTTGGTGCTTCAACTATTTTATGCTTGTTATGAAAATCCAACCATAAACTGCCAAAAAATCTACCTCATGCCTTTTGAAGGAACAACCAAACCATTCCTAATTACAACCTTGAAAAATTCTACCTGGGTTTTTCCCTTTGTTTATGCTGAATTTCTGTGAAAATAGAAAATCCCTAAAAAAATGGATTACATATAATTATTCCCAGTTTTAGTCTTCAAAAAGAATTGAGATAGTAATATATCAGGATGATGTCTCTCCCAACTTTCTCCCTACTCACATTAATATGATTTCTGAGTTTAAAAGTAAAGGTCCCTTTTCTCACAAATCTGTTCAAATTGGTCATTTTATTAAAGGATGATCACTTTATGGATTACCAACTCCGTACAAGAAAGGTTGAGAATAGTCTCAGAGGTCGGCCGTCGTTCATAAAGTATTCAAGATGAACTCCAGAGATGGGACATTGGCAAAGCCCACCAAGTCACTTAAAATGTGCCAGACCCGACAAGGTAATGTATCATTTCATGCAACAAGTTAATACAGTTCTACTCCTGCTTTTCTGAGAAGTATAGGAAAGCTTATCCAATGGATATGACTCCTCATGGAGGATTTTAAGAATTATGCCACCCTACATCTTATAAAGACAAAGATTTTTGCTAAGC
>NW_006286243.1:3873530-3874812 GCF_000327345.1 Myotis davidii | reverse complement strand
TAAAATGGAAAAATCTGGTTCTATGCAACCACCCCTCCCTTTAGTCTCTTTTTCTTAATGTATCTATCCATTAGAACTTTGCGCATAGCCACCCCTTTGAATTTAAATGCCACAGGGTGAGGGTCTTGGTGAATGTAAAGTTTTACCCATTAAAATGGAAAAATCTGGTTCTATGCAACCACCTCTCCCTTTAGTCTCTTTTTCTTAATGTATCTATTTGCGCACTCTTATCTGAATTACATTACCCTTTTCACTAGATTTTGGAGTTCCAAAAAATATCAAGGTCATTAAGAAGAGCATAGCCTCTACTGTCATCCATTCATCTTTTCATTCAGTGACTTTATTCCATGAATAAGACACACACACACACACACAAACTTGGAGTTGAAGATTCCCAATACATAGCACTCTTTTTCCCCACACAATTGACTGACCCATCAAAAGAAAACAAAGGAATAACAAAGGAAGGTTAAATGAGCATATTTTTCTCAAATGCTAGAAGAGACTGTGTTTTACACGCAGACAAGGGGGCTTAATGCCAAACACCATACTCAGGGAGATTCATCACCGAGCCAGAGTGCTCCAAATGATTACCACTATCCTCTGTGAGGCACAAGGCTTACCACATGGCCCAAGCAATAAGAAGCATAAACTCACATTATAAGACAAAACAGGGAGGAAATGGTAGAGGTATCCATGCCCAGTTTCTTATGTCCAAATCCACCAATCAAGCAAAACTCCCTTTGGGAGTGAGAATACATGGCTCCACCCCACACCTCAAACATCCTCTAAGCCTTAGGGCTTACTGCTAACGCACTGGGCTTCACTACTAACCAGGGGTGTGGGTCTCTCCCTAGAAGAAAGAGATGATCACTGTCAGGACACAATATCCCTGCATGCAAGAGGATTTCTCCTTTGCACGGCCCCATTGCAGATCACCCTGGGACCACTAATCCCAGAAGGTTCCAAACTGGGCAGAGCCACACACCAATTAGACCCAAACGTGCTATTACTTCTAATCTTGACCTGACTCACTCCCTTTCCTCCTTTAGGTCTTCACTCAAATGTCACCTGATCAAGAATGCCTTTCTTTGCCAAAACCGGTTTGGCTCAGTGGATAGAGCGTCGGCCTGCGGACTGAAGGGTCCCAGGTTCGATTCCGGTCAAGGGCATGTACCTTGGTTGCGGGCACTTCCCCAGTAGGGGATGTGCGGGAGGCAGCTGATCGATGTTTCTAACTCTCTATCTCTCTCCCTTCCTCTCTGTAAAAAATCAATAAAAT
>NW_006286243.1:3866971-3872802 GCF_000327345.1 Myotis davidii | reverse complement strand
TTATATCTTTTCCACATTCTAAGGGTCCATATTGCCATAAGTTGTGGAAATAAAGCTTGCTCACTTCTGAAGTGTATAGATTAGTCACCAAAGCAAGTATGTAAAGTAGATTTCTCTCTCCTCTATCTCTCTGCCTCTCTCTCTTACACACACACAAACACAAACACACGGTGAATTAAAACACATTTGAGCAGTAATTAAAAACACCAGAAGCAAAACATTGCAGATAAAATTTGAAAATGTTTACAAAGAAAAAAAATTATGATGGCCTATAAAATACTAGAAAGAAAATCAATATAGGGATAAACATTGATTATAGCTAGAAGAAATACATTTATAACTCTTTTGAAAAAATAAAGCCTGTTCTCAACAGATAAAATTCTTCAAGTATATATCAAAAACATGCTCTAGCAGTCATTTAATTGTAATAGTAGTATAAAATTATATTTAAAAATGGATGGCTCACATGTTTTAGGGTTGTGACTGGTTCTATGAATCTGAATCTATTATAGAATCTTTGGGCAGAAATAAATTAGTAGAGTTTGTCTAATCCAGGCCCTCTGATTCTGGGATGAGAAATATTTAAACCACCCACCTAATAGATTACCTATTGCTTATCCTATTTTAAAGTATTCCATTGATGTAGAGTCTTTAACATTTTTTAAATTGCCTGTTCAAATGGAGCCCTTGTGGGGAAAAAGACAAGGAGATTCAAGAATCACTGGTGTCCCTAGCAATGATACTACAGGAATGTATTGGAATAGAAGAAAATGAGGGGGAAGATATGGCTAGAAATGGTTGGAAATATTAAAGACTAATTCAGTCTGAGAAAGAAATAGAAAATATGCCTAACTAGGGATAAATAAAAAAGGACCTGTAGACACAAATGTATTCCATAATTTAAGAACTCAGAGCAGAAATCTTTCTACATTGGACTCAGATGATAAGCATCCTGAGCAGTGAAGCAGAAATGGGGGAAAGAGGGCCTATGTTCAAGGTGTCTATTGTTACATAACAAACTGTCCCAAAACTTAGTGGCTTAGAACAACCACCATTTTATTCTTATTACACGAATTTGTAGGCCAGGAATTTAGGCAGGGATCAGCTGGATGATTCTTCTATTTGATATGATGTTGACAAAGGTCACTAGGTGGTATTCATTAAGCTGGCAGATAATGTAGTGTGGTGAGTCCAAGAAGTATTCATTCACATGTTAGTCCCTTGGCAGAGATTATTGGAAGGGTAGAGTTCAGGTGGGTCTGTCAGTCAGAACACCTATTTGTAGACCATCCAGGATAGTGGTCGCAGGGTATTTGGACTTCTTATCTAAGGAGTTCAGGAGGAAGTCTCAAGGCATGATTGAATCTCAGAATGTAACATGTTCTATAGGTCAAAAATGCCACTATGGCCAGGCCAGATTCAAAGGGAGAAGAGTTTGACTTTCCCTTTCAATGGAAAGAATGACAAAGAATCTGTAGCCTTCTGTAATCCAACATAGTTTATAAAAATCTTTCTAGGCAAGCTTTATGGGAAATAATTTGATAAAAGCAATGATATATATGCTGAGTTAGAACTTAGAGCTAAATAACAATTGCTATGATCATGTTTCTAGTCAAGTGGGATTATGAATAAGCTAATAGACCTGTGTAGAAATATCTGTCCATCTGTGATCCTGGGGGCTCACCTAGTGTGAGAGATCAAAAGAAGTGAGGGTGAAGGGAAATAATACATTCTAGCCCTTTCTGTGTAATTGAAAAATGATTGGGAATCTCTTTGTGATGGTCCATAGTACGTGCTGGTGGCCTCCAAAAAGAAAAATGGTGCCCACCCCTAAGGAGCTTACACTCTATGGTAGTAGAATGAGTTGTAAACATACAGGAGAATTTATGAAACTTTAGAAATTCTGAAAAATTATTGATAACTGCAGTTCAGAGGAAACTTCATGGAGAAACAACACTTAAGCAAGATTTTCATGGAGGAGGATGAGTTTGTTAAGTGGATCATGCAAGGCAAATAGAATATGCAGCAAAGACACCACATCCTGTGTGTGTGTGTGTGTGTGTGTGTGTGTGTGTGTGTGTGTGTGTTAAGTAATTTAATGTGTTGAAGGACTGGGAGAAAATAAAATTGTAGAGGAAGGCAAAGGGCTTATATTTAAACAATAATCTTGCATTCCACGTACTTGATTCGGAAGTTGGGGGAAGGTATTGTAGGGTTCTGAGCAGAGGTGTAACATGATCAGGTTCTATGTTTTAAGAAGATTTCTCTGGGACATGGTGAAGTTGACAGCCTGACCTGATGAGGCCACCTCTCTATAAGTAAAGAGTAAGTTGAAGGTAGTTTCACAATTATTCAGAAATCCTTTCTTGCAACTAACTAAAAATTCCCCTTGCACGAGTCCACGTTTTCTTGTTGGGTCCTTAGAATACTTGCCATGGGTGCACTAACTTGTACTTCTGGCTTCTCTTTTTCCCCTGGCCTGAGAAGCCTTTCCCTCTTGATTGGCTGTGAATGCCTTCTGTAGCCCTATTTTTCCTGTTCCAAGAAAAAATATATATATATCAGATGGTAGATACTCTCATTACAGCTTTAAGACCTCCCTGCGCAACGAGTTCTGAGCCATCAAAACAGAAAGAAATGCTTTGGCTCTGGCATACAGCAGGTCCAAATGCTTGCTTTTTTTTTTTACTATAAAATTTATTTCAGTTTGACATTCTTTATGTTGTTGTTTCCTTCTACCATGTTATAAATCCTTCTTGGGCTGGAAATCACTTCCAAACACTTTAGTAGCTGAGCTGCTCAGCAGTAAGCCTAGGAAATCAGGCCATCGTAGGCCAGTTCCATATCAGAGGTAAGTTCTTTACGTACATCAGAGCAAGATTACTTTCCAGGAGTAGAGTGGGCTCTGTACATACTATATATAGTTTTATTTTGTTAGTGGAATATATTGGGGTGATGTTGGTTAATAAAATTATATAGGTTTGGGGTATACAATTCTACAATACATCATCTGTATATTGTATTTTGTGTTCACCACCCCAAGTCAAGTTTCCTTCCATTACCATTTATCCCCGCTTTACTCTCTCCTACCTCCCACCCCGGGCTCTGTACATACTATATATAGTTTTATTTTGTTAGTGGAATATATTGGGGTGATGTTGGTTAATAAAATTATATAGGTTTGGGGTATACAGTTCTACAATACATCATCTGTATATTGTATTTTGTGTTCACCACCCCAAGTCAAGTTTCCTTCCATTACCATTTATCCCCCCTTTACTCTCTCCTACCTCCCACCCGCTTCCCCTCTGGTAATTACCATACTGTTGTCTGTCTATAAGGTCTTTTTAAAATGTAAATATAAAAATGCTTTTATTGATAAATATGAGTTTAAGTGAAATAACTGAAAGGTAGGATAGGCATGTAGAATTTTATTATGTATTAAGAAACCAGCTCTTTAAGCTTATATTTATGCAACATCAAATAACTTCGGAGAGCATTAAATATCTCACTTAAGAAAAAGTTCTTAATTCTAATTTTCTTTCATTGACATAAAAATTATTATATGTTTTCTTCAAGCTAGCCATTTTCAGAGAAATAAGAGCAATATATTCAGAGTGGACAGACTGAACAAGCTGATATTAATCATGTGTAATGTACAACCCAATTCTATTGGAAATCAGAGAACAGAAGCCAGTTGGCAGCTCTGCCCATCTCCATAGGTTACCTGAGCCACTGTCAGAAAGTGTGTGTTGGATGGACTGGGATAGATTTATCATGCTGGATACTTTTCTGTTTGAAATACTCTTGTAGCTGACCCTTTCACAAAACATATATAAGCATGCCCAAACACACAAAAGCAATTGCCTTCAAGTACAGCAGAGGTTGCTTGTTAGAAAATTTATTTTATTTTTAATTAGGAGCTGTTCACATCGTCTGGTGCCTCTCTCATCCAGTCAGCACATCATGGTACTGCATTCTACATGAACAGCAATTTTTACCAGAACAGTTCCTTACTAGCAAAGATATACTTTGCATGATGCCTATTGTGCTATGCATGTGTAACACATTTCCTGAACATCATATCCTTATATTTCATTCAAAAGAATCCAAGGAGAACTGTAATACCTTAACTAATAATAAAAAAAATTAAACAAAAATAAATAAAAAATAAAAATAAAATAAAAAAAAAACAATTTTAAAAAGGAATTTTAAGCATTCGTAGACTAATATTTTGACATATAAGCAAAAAAAAAATTAAAAACAATTTTAAAAAGGAATTTTAAGCATTTGAACGGTGGATTTCAATTTCTGGCTGAACATTAGAATCACCTGGAGAGCTTTTAAGACTACCATTGCCCATGTTGGTATTTTTCTAAACGTATCCCAGGAGATGCTAGGGTACAGCCAGGCTTGAAGACCACAATATTAGAAGGTTCTTTGGAGATACGTAAGTTATAGAGGGAGAAGTTTGAAAAATATTATTCAAGAAATATTTTCCTCATGGATTATTTTATTTGAGGCTTTTAAATAGCATGTGCAATACTACATAAAATATTTCTCCAAAATCATCTAAGTTTAGCAACTATTAGGAGCCCACTGTAAGCATGACTCTACTAGATGCTGTACGTTTATGTGAAATAAAGAAATGCTTACTTCAAGTACAGCAGGATTCACCAGAAAGCTAATGAGCTAAATTTCAGGGCCTTCATTTGCACAGAACCATTGGAGGGGTATGGCAATGTGTTGACATGTTCACATTGTTTTGTAAAATCAGCAAAAATCATATACTAGTAGTTTTACCACTGCTATCTCTCTAATTTTCCTTCCATACTTCTCCCTGTATTTGATGGTGTCAGAGTAGTTAGAGATACTTTTGCAGCAAAGGGAAAGTTAATTGGAGGATATATTTAGTTTTGGTTTCAGTAGAACATATTTATCATGGGTTATTGCCATTTCTGTATAATAAAGTTATTGCAAGCTGCCCTACTATAAGAATGGTTTGCAGGAAAATTCGTATTACCCACACTGACTCAACCAAGTCAGTGACATGAAATTTCAAGGCTGACAAAAAACAACAACTTATTATGGCCCTAGCTGGTTTGGCTCAGTGGATAGAGCATTGGCCTGTGGACTAAAGGGTCCTGGGTTTGATTCTGGTGAAGGGCACATGCTGGGTTGCATGCTCGATCCCCAGTAGGGGGTGTGCAAGGGATGATTCTCTCTCATCATTGATGTTTCCCTCTCTTTCATCCTCTCTGTTGCTCTCTGAAATCAATAAAAGTATATTAAAAAATTATGACATTGATGAAAAAGTGGTTAATGAATGTAGTCAAATCCAAGAGAATTTGTGATTAGTCATTGAAAAACTTGAAATGCCCTAAAGCCTTACAGCTCATCTCTGAAAGAAGCATAATAGAAGCTCAATAATCCCAATAAGGTATCTAACACCAGCAATAAAAAACATTTAAGATGAGAAAAACTTTTCAAACCTTTCAGTAATGAGTGCTGGAGGTAAGATGGGATTATGTTTTTACTTCTTCCATAGAAAATAATTTTGCAAAATTGTTGTCTCATTAATAAGTTAAAGAATTCAGCAAAACAAAATATGCTTGTAAAAAGTATTTTAGAACAAATGGGACTACATCAAAATAAAAAGCTTTTGCACAGCAATAGAAACCATCAACAAAACAACAAGAAAGCCCACTGTGTGGGAAAACATATTTGCCAATGTCATATCTGATAAGGGCCTAATCTCCAAAATTTATAGGGAACTCATACAACTTAACAAAAGGAAGATAAACAATCCAATCAAAAAATGGGCAAAGGAC
>NW_006286243.1:3863306-3866217 GCF_000327345.1 Myotis davidii | reverse complement strand
CGTTACTCTTTCCTCCTAGTTGTAGGACTTCCACTCAGCCAGCGTTCCTGTGGGTCTGGGTGATGTCCCTTCCGTCTTTTAGTTTCACTTTTGAAATTGTTGTTCGAGGCGGCAAACTCCGGCGTTAACCTATGCCGCCATCTTGGTTCTCCTCCTTTTACAGATTTTTAAAAAAATCTTATAATTTGTTTTTATTTTTATCTTATCCTATATAATAAAAGGGTAATATGCAAATTGACCCTAATAGCAGAACAACTGGTCACTGTGATGTGCGCTGACCACCAGGGGGCAGATGTTCAACACAGGAGCTGCCCCCTGGTGGTCAGTGTGCTCCCACAGGGGGAGCACTGCTCAGCCACAAGCTGGACTGGTTGCTGTGAGTGCAACGGAGGTGGTGGGAGCCTCTCTCACCTCCTTGGCAGCGCTGTCTGACTGGTGGGAGCCTCTCTCACCTCCTTGGCAGCGCTAAGATTGTCTGTCAGCTTAGGCCCAATCCCCTGGGGAGCGAGCCTAAGCTGGCAGGTGGACATCCCCCAAGGTGTCCCAGACTGCAAGAGGGCACAGGCTGGGCTGAGGGACACCCCTAAGTGCATGAATTTTCATGCACCAGGCCTCTATTTATAAATAAATATTCACTGTCTATTTTTGTGTGTACAATTTAGAATTTTTTTTCTTAAAAAGCCCCTCAAAACTTCATCCCTGAGCTGAATTTACCCCTCTGTAAACTCACAGCATTAGCCCATGATGGTTTGACCTAGAAACCCACCAAATTGTTAAAATTCCACCTTCCCCCAAAATTAAAGCATTTGGTTGCTAAGGAAAAGAAGATGAGGTGTGGGAAGTAGATATTAATTGCCGGGGTTAGACAATTCATTGGTAACAGAATACAAAGACAAGGACTTTTGGTCTGAAATGATGAGAAGCCACATTATTAAAATAGCATTTATCATATTACATATTTACAGTGGTGAGCAGTTTCCAGAAATAAATCATTTTGTAGTTGCATCATGCATGTATTGAATCCACAGTAGAGCCAACTATAATAGCTAGGCAAAACAAATTACAAACCAAGAAATTAGAAATTTGCATAGTTCAAATATTCCTGCCCTCCATTCCAGTCCATCCATAAGCATGGGCTTCCACATGAGGGTGACATGGGGCACCCAGGCCTACTAGAGATTAGTTGTCAGGTCCCCAGGGGCATCTTATAATGTCTATGTCTTCTTAGGCTGTGCATGACTCTAGTGTTTGAAGGTGCCTATGCTTCAATACAACTTGGATCCTAAACAGAAACCAACTTCCTCCTCCAGTGATGCTGATGACAATGAATTTTTGCCTTTTGTGCTGACTTTTCCACTTGAAATGTTCAAGTGTATAAAAGAGTGAAAACTCAGTTACCCAGTATCTCCAGCAAGTGTCCACATTTTACCATATTGCTTTATCTCTCACCCTCTTTATCCATCTTTACATCCTTATTTGTATATGACTATTACAAAGTCACAGACATGTCACTTCACCCCTAACACTTCAAAATGCAGCTCCTGAAAAAAGGATGCACTCCTACATAACTGTGATACCATCATCATGCCAACGAAAGTTAGTAGTCACTCCCTCATATGATCCTCATGATCCATATTCAAAGTTTCCCAATTATCCCTAGCAGAACTTTTGGAGTTAATTTTTTTTAATCAAGATCTAATCATATTCATGCACTGCATTTAATTGATATGTCTTTTTCCCCTCCCCCTCCACCCCCCATGATATTGATTGTTTAAAAGACCAGGCTCAATATTTTATAGAATATCCCACATGCTAAATTTATTTGATTATATCTTAACACTAATTAATTTGTTCTGCTGTCTCTGACTTTCCAGTAACCAGGAGGTTGGATATATATGCTTGATTAGATTCAAGAATACTTCATAGGTGACTGACTGTAAGTACTGACCTTGGAATTTAATCTTATAACATACAACTTAATCTTATTAATCATCCTCAATATAACCCTGAAATATCTATTCATGAATTTCTATATTTACAGATAAAGATACTAATGCTGGGGTAACTAAGTGACTTGCCTAATGTTACACAAATATGCAACTATTTAAGATCACAAAGAAGCAGAATAACATGACTCAAAGCTTATTTTAATCAGTGTTATATGTATAGTTAAAGTGACTACATTCCTAAAACTTGAGAAAGAACATATTATAAGAAATAGAGATCCATGTACTTTTATTACTATATAATTCAGATAGAGAATATAATTGAATTCAAGAAATAAATTCATAAGCAATAGTCTTATAAGATAAATATAGTTTCACACTATTATATGGTTTTGGTGTGTCAAGGTACAATCTAAATCAGTTAAACTCAGTGGAGCCATAAACCCATAACCATAAGAGTCATGTCCAAGCCTGGTTGAGTGTACTTCCTAATATATATCTGAATTCAGTCCTCTTTTCTCTATAGATCCTGTCACTATCCTCATCCAAACTTCCATTCTCTCTCACAGGGACAATTACAGTGTCTCTAGCAGGTCACTCTGCACCGCCTTCCCCTCTTGGTTCTCTTCAATGGTTCTCCACAAAGCTACAAGAGGAATCCTTTTAAAATAGCTAATATTATCACATTACACTTCTCCTTAGCTCCACATACAGCTTAATACTCTTCAGTGGCCTCCCATTGTACTCACCATAAGGTCCAAGAGTGTTCATAAGGTTCAGGATGGTCTGATCTTTGTCTCCCTCTCTCAATCAATAATAGGCCCCTTTCTCTCCTCATCTTTTTCTCTCTATCAGTATGCCCTGTGCTTTTCACTTTCACAGGAGTTAGCATCACCTGCAATTTATGTTTAGTTTTCTTATTACCCTCACTAGAGTGAAAACTGCATGAGGATTGAGACTATGTG
>NW_006286243.1:3858446-3861909 GCF_000327345.1 Myotis davidii | reverse complement strand
TACAATCTAAGTAAGTTAAACTCAGTGGAGCCATAAACCCATAACCATAAGAGTTATGTCCAAGCCTGGTTGAGTGTACTTCCTAATATATATCTGAATTCAGTCCTCTTTTCTCTATAGATCCTGTCACTATCCTCATCCAAACTTCCATTCTCTCTCACAGGGACAATTACAGTGTCTCTAGCAGGTCACTCTGTACCGCCTTCCCCTCTTAGTTCTCTTCAATGGTTCTCCCCAAAGCTACAAGAGGAATCCTTTTAAAAAAGCTAATATTATCACATTACACTTCTCCTTAGCTCCACATACAGCTTAATACTCTTCAGTGGCCTCCCATTGTACTCACCATAAGGTCCATGTGTGTTCATAAGGTTCAAGATGGTCTGATCTTTGTCTCCCTCTCTCAATCAATAATAGGCCCCTTTCTCTCCTCATCTTTTTCTCTCTATCAGTATGCCCTGTGCTTTTCACTTTCACAGGAGTTAGCATCACCTGAAATTTATGTTTAGCTTTCTTATTACTCTCACTAGAGTGAAAACTCCATGAGGATTGAGACTATGTGATTTCAATCTCTGACTTAGCCCCTACAAAGGGGCTCACTAAGTTGCTGTTGAATGAATGCTATTCTTGAAAAAAAAAATAATGGCGCTTGCATCCTTAAATGCTTAAGGTTGGCCCCCCAAAATAAAAAACAAAATGAAACAAAACAAAATAAATGGTGAAGAATGCAGAAGCCATACCTTAAAAGCCCAGGCCATAGCAGGGCAAGATCCAGTTATGATAGAGGCCTCCCATGCAGGACAAATGCATTGTGAGCAAGAGACCCAGAACTGAGAAAACACCTTCAAACCTCAAAATCTTTAAACATCTTAAAACCCTTTAATAATCATTCCAAACTTTACCACATCATAATGTGTAAAGATAAAATAAATGATTAGGAATGAGCTCCATCAATCCATAAATCTTGTCCATCACAAATCCCTCCGCCTATACAAACATCCTCTTTCCTCCAGTCCAGAGGATGAGGTATCCCCTCCTGCCCCTTGTTTAAGACCAATCCTCCTCCTATACAGCTAATCAAATTATCTCCCTTTCCTTTCAATTTGTCCCCCAAATATTCTCTTTTTCTTATTAATTCAATCTCTTCCTCTCCCTTAGGTTTCCTTGCCCTCTGACTATGAACATAGTCAAGCTTCTTCTTCCAAAATATAAAATTCACCCTTGACCTTGTCTCCTTCTCTAGTTGTAACTCTCTTTGATGAGAAACTCGATGACACTCATAATCTTCAGTTCCTCACACCGTGTTCTGGTTTCTATCCCTACTGTTTCATTGGAAATACATCCACTAAGTTCATCAATGAACTTCATACTTTAAAAACTTTAAGGGGCACTCTTTACTATCTTACTGAAGTACTCTTCTGAACTGGCAGCGATGTAGGCTGTGTTATTGGAAATTCTTTCTTCTTTTGGTACCTGTGGCCAGTCTCTCCTGATTCCCCTGTACCACACATCTCAGTCTCATTCTCAGATTGGACCTTTAAGAAATGGAAGTCCTTGGAGTTCAAGGAGTTTCTTTTACTTTCCTTATCTACTACCACCTATACATTAATTGATATCTCTCCAGAAGTTTTGACTGCTAGTTCCCCTCTTGAAAGTCTCAGAGGCATTTCAAAATTAACATGCCCCAAACTGAACTCACCTCCTGCTCCCACCTTGGAATTCTCCTTTGATTTTCCTCATCTCAGGTTCTTGTAAGAAACACCACATACTTGGGACAAAATACCCACTTAACGGTATTGTTCACACAAAACAGCCTGAAGAGGAGAGTAATCTAGGGTGCAAATTAAGTACAAACATGGAGAATCCTTGTATTTGTTGAGGCACTGCATAGGCAATGTACATAAGTGATCTATTCAAGCCTCATAGGTCTATGAATGCATAATTACCTGTTTTACATATGAGGAAATTAATGTTCAGAGCAGTTAAGATACAGGCCAAGGTCACCAGCCAGTGAGTGGCAGAATAGAATCTAAATCTGGTCCCTTCTTTCTTAAACGCCCTTGAGCATTCCATGCTATGCTACTGTCACCTAATTATACACCAAAACCTTGTGCCCTGCTATCTGCATGGTGCCTGATGCCCTCTTCTTCATTATGCTTCCCACACAGTCCCAAGGCACCCATCGCTATGTGAGTTTGGAAGAGATACATCATTTTCATCTTATTTAATTTTGAAGATCAGTATGTGATCTATAAAACAGAAAGTTCCTCTCAAAAGAAAAAGATTGGAAGACTTCCTGACTTGTCCTGAGGAGCCCAGGGGAGAGTTTCAGTGACTCACACTAACAAATAGACCTGGAGGTGCTGTGTGCTCCTGTTTTCTTCCAGACAATGCCAAGTTCGATCTGCAAGTAGGGGTAAGCTAGCAAGAGAGTAGAGACAGAGGAGAGAATTGAGAGAGGATAACAAGAACAACATATAAAGTTTCCTTTAAAGACTCCCTTCCACCACATTCTACCTTTTTCAAATTTGCATTGATGGTTTCAGTTTTTAATTTGAAAATTATCAAGCTGAGAGGCAGGGTCAAGAGGAAACTGTATTGTATTCTTACTTCAAGAGCCTTTGCATGCTCAAGAGAGAATTTTTGTTTTGTCTATGTGCTCTCGGGTTTATTACTTGTTCAATGCAATCTAAGTCCACACACTCACATTTTTTAATGACTTGACTATTTTGTCTCACTCTTCAACTTTAATTAAAAATGTTCTTATATGAGGTTTGTCTTAGCATCATCCTAGCTCCCAAAAAGGATTGTCTCAGTGGAAAAACTTCCTAAATATTTAGCCAGTTCTCTGGCATTGACCCTGCTTGATAGATCCCTCATTTTACTGAAAAAGAAAAAACACACACACAAACAGGTAAAAAAGTAAGGAAACAAAGATAAATAAATGAATGTTATAAATGTTATGAAAGAAAAAAATGGAAAGATGATCTCTCTAGAAGAGGTAAAATTTATCTATATATGAATTATTTGACTTTATAGAAAATGAGTTGTTGATATTTAATATCAGGCTTGAATTTTTAATTTGTTGTGTCTAAAATTTCACTCTCAATTCCTGTTAATGCAAACTTACCCTCTCCTAAACTCAGGGGCCTTGAGCTCTTAATGATCTTCTTTTACAAGTACCTTTAACCTCTCTTCTCTCCTGGGACCTTTTTTATTATATGTTATTTTATTTTTCAATTACAGTTAACATTCAATATTATTTTGTATCAGTTTCAGGTATACACAAAAATAGGCAGACAATCATAAAGCTTACAAAGTGATACCCTGATATCACTTACACTAATGTCATTCTCTATTATCTTAAAAACAAATGATTTTCAGTAATCTGCTTTTTCTCTTAAACCAAACATCAAACTGCATTCACTCTGTCTCATTTTTCACCATTTCATTCACTTCTCAATTC
>NW_006286243.1:3844539-3854786 GCF_000327345.1 Myotis davidii | reverse complement strand
CCCCTCTATTTTCCAACCTCTATAAGTAAAAAGGCTTCTTCCACCTCCCACCCTCCCTCTCCTTCCATCTCATCCAGTCTCCTCCTCCTCCCATCCCTTCTCACTTAGCTCCTCTTCCCCCCCATTCCCAAATCAAGACTA
Source organism: Myotis davidii (assembly GCF_000327345.1). NCBI lineage: Eukaryota > Metazoa > Chordata > Mammalia > Chiroptera > Vespertilionidae > Myotis > Myotis davidii. The sequence goes on along the minus strand of NW_006286243.1, from coordinate 3,854,645 downwards.
AACCAACTCTCTAAATAACATTTTGGAAATCTGTGGTCATCATCTTTGTAGACAAGGGCCCATGGGATAGGCAGCGGGTGCCAAACAGGTGTGCGCTTCTGCATTCAGGACCTCTCTCTGCCTTTTATTTTTATCTTAGTCTTTCTTTACATCTTATACTTACATATGTATATTCAGAAACTAGAGGTGGTGGAAAGACACCTCATCTTTCGTCAAAGTGTTTGGACCGGAAGGAGTGGGTGTAGTAATCCAGAAGACATTTGAAAATCTATGCTAGACAAAGGTGCCAGCAGCAGTGGGGAGCAGGGAATGACAGAGCAGGTCTTTTCTATGCCTAATTTCTTTGCTTCCCCAGTTCTGTGATGCTTCTTTGCTCCCTGCTGTGTGCATCTGCTGTCTGTCTCATACTCCCCCCTGTCCCTGCTGAGGACGGTCTCTATTACCTACCCTCCCTCTCTCCCCTATAAGGCAGCCAGCGGTTCTTCCCCCCCCACACCCCCCGCTGTGTGCATCCACCAAGTCTCTCCTTCCTGCTGCTCAGGTGTCCACCATCCCTCTCTCCTTCTATGAACCCTCACCTTGGCTCCTTTTATATATGCTAGATCACTTTCATTTTTCACAGGCTCCATTGTCTCTCTCTCCTTCAGTTCTCTGTCCTTCCTGCTCCACAGTCTCTAGTCAGTATTTTCTCTTCTTTCTTTCTTTACTCCCCATAAACATGCATAAACATGAGCAGACTAATACTTCCTCACCCTAAATATTCTATAAACATGCTAGTGGAAAATAGACCAAATGAATAGTTATTCTTCTTCCAAGAGCTTTTGAAAAATGCAACTCTGTTCAGACTTGCTTTTTCTCCAAGTGCTGGATGGTTCTACTTTATTAAAGCATGGATTTCTAGAGGGGATGCAGGTCACACCTTCATCCTGGATACAAAAGCACTGTTAAGCAGACTTCATTATGTTTCTCCTGCTCGTTTGCCGGTGGGAGAATGGGAAGTCTTTCAAATGAGCCACACATGTAGCCATTGTCCTTCTACATTTGTCCACCAGGACCCACCAGACAACAATAAAATCACAGTATATTTGGGTAGACTTTTTGGAACATTTGCACCCATAATCCTCTTGGCAGCTTATCACCAACCCAGGAGGAAGAGAGGGAAGAATAGAAAAAACAACAACACAAAACTAACTTTAAATGTCTAACTACTACAAGTAGGCATCTTTGGCGGGGGGGAGTTTATATACATAGTCTCATTTAAATCTTTAGGGCAGCCATATAGAGCTGCTATGATAATCTATGCTCAAAAAGATGAGGAAATTGGGGTTTATTTAGCTGGTGCATGGTGAAGTCAGGTTCATTCACTCCTCCAGTAAACAACTAGTTATTTTGAGTCTTGACTGTGAGTCAGGCACTGTTCTAGGCCCTCAATTCCATAGGATCTCCTTGTTAAGGGTGTAAAATCTTGCTTACAAATACACACATTGGCATTACTAGCAATGACAAGGAAAAGAAAACTAAGATCCCCCTCATCTGTGTCCAAAAAGCTCGGGCCTATTTTGGCATGAAGAGTACAAAAAAAATGTACCATGGATATCAAGAATTCTCTCAGAAATCCCTGTTTTGAACTTTCTGCATTTTGTACCAGATATAGCCTCCTTTGTGAAAGAATAACTTTGTAAGCCTCTGTTGAATTTGTCTCAGAGAAAAGAAGCCTTACAAAAATGATCAGGGCCCAGAATATGAATGCAAAATTGATTGCCTGACTTGCTCAGCTGGGCCACCTGGTCTGTTCATGCACACACACCTGGGAAGCCACCTGGACAGCAGGTGCCCCCTGAATGGCTGCACATGAGTGGTAATAACCTTTCCTCTTAGAACACACACAACAGCCCTGACCTGTGATTTCCACTTTCCAGTATTTATGCCTTTCTCTTCTTGCCTGAGAGAAAAAGGCAGGGGTGGTGGGCTAAGATAGTTGTCTTTCTATTATAGAGAAGGAAATGCCCCCCTAAGCTGGAGAGACAGGTGAGCAGAGCATCCCATATTAACAACTTTGGAGACAAAGAGGTTCTGTTCCTGTATGTCCTCCCACTGGGTCCCCGCAAGCAGAAGCCCTGCCAAAGAGAGTCAACAGCATTTGGATCCTATAAAGAAGCTACTCATAACTGTTAATGTGGAGCAAGATAATGAAGGGAGGCCAGGAAGTGCTCGGCAAAGTGATAATAGGGAAATTATGACATCTGTGGCCCTATTTGGTCTCTAGTCAATAAACACGCAGCCCAAATAATTCTCCCATTTCCCCAGAACTGCTGGAAACAGGGCTTGTCCCACTAATAGGAAAGATTTGGAAAGTAATATATGAGGACCCATGCTCCAGCCCTTACTCAAGTCAACCTGCCACCATCTCCCTCACTCTGCACAGCATAAGTTCCAGCACTATTATAAACTACTAGAGGCTCTGTGCACAAAATTTTTTCACTGGGGGGATCCCTCAGCCAGGCATGCCCCCTCTCACAGTCCAGGAGCCCTCAGGGGATGTCCTGCTGACAGCTTAGGCCCACTCCCCACAGGGAGCATGCCTAAGCCATAGTCTGGCCTCTCTCTGCAGGAGGTGACCAGCCAATCATGGGAAGACACAGCCCCCATTACCCCCTCATTGCTGCTGCCTCTGGCCTCCCTCTCAGGAGGTAACTGGCTGATTAGGGGAAGGCGATGCCCCCATCACACCCCTGCTGCTGCCACTGCTGGCCGCTGCGGCTGCCTGAGCCTCAGCCCAGTCCTCACAGCAGCCCCTGTGGCTGCCTAAGCCTCGTTTTATTCATTTCAAATGGGCCGGATCCGGTCCGCGGGCCATTGTTTCCCCACGGCTGCGCTACAACCTTTGCTGACTAATTTTGGTGCATGCAGGTCAGAAACTTTCTGAAGAATCTGTGAAAGTGTTCTTATTTAATTTGATTAAGGAAACAGAAAGAAATAAAACCTTTCATTACAGCCCTAACCGGTTTGGCTCAGTGGAGAGAGCGTCGGCCTTCAGATTGAAGGATCCCAGGTTTGATTCCAGTCAAGGGCACATACCTGGGTTGTGGACTCAATCCCCACTAGGGGACATGCAGGAGGCAGCCGATCAATGATTCTCTCTCATCATTGATGTTTCTATCTCTCTCCCTCTCCCTTCCTCTCTGAAATCAATAAAAAATAAAATATAAAAATAAAGCAAAACACAAATATAAATATTTGAGATGTTAGGTGGGAGGGTTGGTGGTACATAAGCTAATCATTTTAGCATGAACATGTGTGACCAGCTCTTTGTTAATAAAGATTAAAACAAGAGTGAGTACTCACCTGTCATTGTGACCTCCTTCAAATGTATCCTGGGAACAGGTTTCCCACATTAATGAGACTCGGGATTGTTGTCATATGATTTCAAATTTCAGTCTTGTCCAAAAATGAAACTAACCAGCCAATGAAGAAGAGATAATAATCCAACCTGAATGTAATTTAAAACAAAATTTGAATTTTGAAAGGTTTGTCCTATATAATGGACAGGTGGTCTCACTTGAAGAGTGACATGTGCTTTGGAACACAAGTACACTCATTCTCAGATTCAATATAAAATGTAATTCTCCACACAAATACTGTCCATAAAGCCAATAAGGGGATGTGTAAGACTTTATTTTATTGTGCACACATACACACACAAACACACACAAACACCACATTTATTTACAAACTATTCTATCACAGGTGCTGAGATATTTTGTACATAACTAAACCAAACAAATAACATATGGATAAAGGCTTTACTGAGGTGAACACATAAAAATGATTACAAAACTAAACCAGGAATAGGGACACAAATATATATACAATTCACACCCACCTAGGAAGGGCTTGATAACCAAGAGACCCTGAGAGAAAGCATAAGGAAAAAAGGAGGGAAAAGATAAGGGATGAAATGACTGAGCTGTCTGAATGACCATAGCCATTTTATCTACAGTCTTATCAGGAGCAGTTTCATAACTGATGCAGATTTCTCTGGTGCCCAGATACCAGGCAAAAAAATTATGGAGTTTATTGAGAGAAGCATCCAATAACTATAATCCTGTCCATCCAGGTCGGAAAGGGAGGTATAAGCATCATACTCTTGTAAAGCTCAGATGAGTGTTTGCAATGTGATTTTAAAGAGGACGACCCTTTTCTTTTAAGTCAGGTCTTACAGGGGAAAAAATACTGCACTGTATACAGATACGGCTGTAAAGAGCCCCTAAGCAGGTGGCCCATTCCTTTCCAGCTCTTATTTATAAAGTGGTGATATCTATGGTCACTCAATGCTCAGTCTCAGAGGTAGACAGGGAAATGGACAGCTGAGGGCCAGATCTGGAAGACAAGTTCTGCATTAGAATAAGCATTAGTGATTCAGTAACTAGGGACAGTCTCAAGTTAGGAAACAGCATGGGTAAGGTGGGTTGCCATGGGAGCTGGAGAATAAGAAGGGTGACCGTAGAATAACTATACGGTGACAATTTCCTAAGAGAAATGAAGAATGACACACTGTTAGTCTAACTAGATTGTAGCCAGGTCTGTGAACAGTTTTGGGAGAATATACAAGGTCAGACCATTGGTAGCCTGATAGCTGAATTCTGTCTGCAGACATTTCATTGGTCTACACAATGTATTTAACTTGAAATTCTGCAGTTTGGCAATTTGGACTGGGCTCCGCTTGGTGGTTCTTGTATCTTGGCTGGGCTTCCTCCTATAGCATCAGTCAACTCCAGGTTGGGCAGGTGGCTTTGCTGGTCTTGGCTAGTCACTGTCCATCTCTAGACTAGGACAAGTGTGCTGACTCAACTCTGATCCAAGTGGTCTTGCACCCTCCAGTGGTTAGCCTCATATGGCAGTTGGGCAGAGTTCCAAGATAGTAAGAGGCAGCACTCAAGAACTGGCACCTTGTCTCTTCATTCTAATTCCAAAGTAATTCACAAGGCCCACTTGGGTTTAAAAGGGTGGAGAAATAGATTTCACCTCTTGACGGGAGAAGGTACAAAGTCCCATTGCATAGGGGAGTGGATATTGAAAAGCACGGACAATTGTAGCCTCTTTCACATGCACTCTCCCATGTCTATTAACTAAGCTTGCATTCTTGAGTGACAGTAATCACATGGATCCAAGTTCTGGCTGCAACTTCTAGGTGACTATGCCCACCAAGGTTCCTGGCACCCCTTATTATCTTATTCCTGTTACAACCAGCCAACCTGAGACAGTTATGTTTCCTGCTTGTCACCAATTATGTTCTCATTTTATTAAGGCAATAGAAGGTAGGGAAGTGAGCTAATAAGTCTTTCCCTTTCGATGTATCTACCCTTTCGATGTATCTCTTGTTGCTTCCCCCTCATAACAGACAATCTCTACTTTCATGATCATCTCTTTTGATCTCACTTACTTTAAAACTGCTTATAAATTTTGACATTGAATAAAAACACAATTTCTCTGGGACAAAATTGTCCATGAAGATTTCTGGAAGGCATCATGACCTAGGTATGGTATGTCAGGACCCCAAAGCCAAAAAGGCATGGTTGATTACTCCTATAATAACACTGACAAGGAGCAGAAATGCTAAGTACATTTTTCAACACACTTCTCAAAACCCCTGGACTAGAGAAAGGAATTATTCAGGTCATAAAGTTCCTAACCATCCTCCCTTCTTCCACTGCCAGTTGTTTCATCAGTGAGTCCATGCGAGGGAAATCACTCCTGCTGTGTCTGTGATCTGGCCATGGGATTCCTTCCCTACTTCAATTTCTTTCTTCTCTGCTCCTTTTACCTCCAAATGATGAAATCTCATTCATCTTCCAGATTCTGCTCCAAGACCATCTGAACCTCCTCTAATTTCTCCCTTTCTCCTATACCTTGTGCCATATACCTTGATAAGACATTTGCCAGTGTGCCTACATTTGTAGTCTAGGTACTATCTCCTCCTCTCTTCACTTACCACCCAGTAAATTGCAATTGTCACTGGACCCTTCTAATGCCAAAGATAATACTTTTCATATTGTAGACTCTGAATGACTTGTCAGAGATAAATGAATACATGATTTCAATCTTGCTTACAAAACAAGGAATATATCCAACCTTACATTCATTCCCATGGCACTTTTATCTGTTTCAAAATGCTGGCATATAAATTATCTCATTTTATTCACACCAGCAACCATGAAGCTTCAGTGAGAGGGTTATGTCCCATTTTTGAATTAGGAAATGGAGGACTAGAGTAGTTAAAAGATTTGTCTAAGGTTACCAGGTAATGACTGGGCTAAGATAAAAATCCAGATCTCCTGTTTTTTATTCAATGTTCTTTTATCTCACAGACTCAGTGATATCACTCTAATTTTAAAATTAAATATAAACTACATGGCATTTGTGGGGAGAAAGCTCTCAAGAAGTCAAAGGTCATTAGGAGCCCACAGTGCCTCAAATATTAGAAATTCCTTAGGCTGGCTACTCCGGGTATCTACATGAGTTAGCAGTGAACATAGTCAAGGTCCTCCCCGCATGGAGATGTCCACTAATAGTTAACCTTAATAAACTGAAAATGGAAAGTTGCCAGCTCCCAATTTAGTTTTCTTCTTGCTTCCATTAACCTGATGATTTTTCCTAGCTAAGATAGACAACAAAACAACCAAAGCCAGTATATAGCCTCTTCTCAACCTTTCATTCAAATGGAGCCTCAGAGTAACCCTGAGGAGTAGGTTATTGTCACTGCCACTTTATAGAGGAAGTCAAGGCTCACATATTAGATGAGTTGGCCCAAAGTCACAGTTAGAGGACAGTAGAGTTAGGACTTGAACCCAAGTGTCCCTGGAAATGCTATGCCATCCACCCATCAGCTATGGAACACTTTCTAATATTCTTTCCCAGGAAGCTCTCAAGGCAATTCTAGAACACGGTGCAGGGAATGAGCTCACTCTTCTCTGCTCTTTCTCCTCTCACTGTCTCTCCTGCAGTCACTGGTGTCTTGACTCCATGCCAACAACTTTACTCCCATGGCCAAGCAGACAGCTGAGTGAGGCCATCAGAACACTGTTTTAGGAGTCAGTTATGTGGATATAAACTGTCGCCTGGGATATCCAGCTGTGTGAGTTGGGGTAAATTACTCTTAATTTTCTTTATCTGTAAAGTGAAGTTTCTTTATCTGTCAAGTGTAAGTACTTTCTGGAGTGGTTGTAGGAATTGAATAAAATGATTTTCATAAATGGCTTGGGATGGTGCCTGGCATATAGTAAGTTCTCAATAGCATTGATAATGATGACCATGATGAAGCTACTAACTTAAGAGCTTTAACCCTAACAATCCAGAAGAAAAGCATTTCCATGCAAAATAGTATAAATCAACCATCCCATTTGTTTGAGAATGCAGTGATCATAGAATAAAAGTTTAAACCATAAAAGTATGATTTAAGGATTTATGGTGTGTGAATGTGTGTCACCAATTCATTTATCCAATATATATTTTCTTCCTCAAGTGCAAGAACCACATATAAACATTTTAAACCCAGGAAAGAGAAAAAGAAATAAGCATATTATGTGCCAACTATTCTGACAAAACCAACCAACAAACAAAAAACCTTTCAAGGTAGTAGGTCAAAGCATAATTTTCAAAATGTAAAAACATAATTCTTATACAAATATATAGTGAGCAAGTGTCAAATTTTATTCATTTCATTATTAAGGATATTAGCTAAATGGCAAACTCAGTTCAAAAAATTTATGAGAAACAAGAATTATAGTCAGCAGGGTGGAGAGAATAAAGGATTTTAAAAAAAAGGAATGCTGAGGAAGTATTGCTAAGTTAGTTTGCAAAACTAGTTTATGTCCTACAAGGCAATAAAACTATAATTTGGGGGTTATCTTCTTTTATCAGACAGAAATGCATATTATCACATATTATCAACTTTACAGAATTGGAAAATATTTGGACCCTAATCTATTGTGCAAGTTTACATTTCTCTCTATAGCCAGATGACCTTTACATAGACTATTTAAAAAATGTTCTTAGCTTGATATTAAGATTATTGTATCATGTTTCAGCCTGATTTCCTGTTTTTGAAGTTTTTTTTCTTTACAGTAGGTATAATTTATCCCATTTACAGATGTGAAAACTGAGGTTCAGAGTAGTGAAGCTCCTTGCTGATGGCCACAAACAGTAGGAGAACCATATATCTGGACTAAGGCTTACCTAATTCCAAAGCCCAAATTTCTTCTAAGATATGATGCAGTTAGGCACATAAATAGTATTTGGTAAATATTTCTAAATTGGTTGACATAAGAGTAGTATTCAAAGGCTCCGTTTATAAAATATGATTAGCCAAATAACCTAGAATAGTTAATACCTGTCCCAAAGTGCTTGGACTTCTCATTGACAAAGCTTGCACACACAGAAAAAAAGGAATTTGAATGATGGTCCTTCAATTCCAGATTAGGTCCTACATTTTAAAGAGGCCTCTCTACTGTAAAAGGGGTTGTCTTAGGTGCTGCAGATGTAACACCTTAACTTTGTACCACTTTTTGTACCACTTGCCTTTAGATAATCACTCAACAAATATATTTGATCACTACTGGATACTTGGAACCCTAGCCCCACCAATACCACAATGTATGTAAAGGTACTTTATGGCATATAAAAATTTTTTGGTTTGTTTGATTTGATTTGACTTTAAAAATTGCAAAATTTTATTTAAGATTATAGAAAATGACCTATTGTTAAGTAATGATGTCACATGTTTGAGGCTAAGAATATTCTTGGTAGTTAGGAGATATGTTGACTTCCTTTTTTAATTCTATTAATTCCCCACCCTACTGACAAATGCCATCAAAGGTAACATTTCGTAACTGGAAATGGAAGAGAGACACTGTAATTTTTCTTTTCAATAAAAGTACATTTTTTCGCCGAAACCGGTTTGGCTCAGTGGATAGAGTGTCGGCCTGCGGACTGAAAGGTCCCAGGTTCGATTCCGGTCAAGGGCATGTACCTGGGTTGCGGGCACATCTCCAGTGGGAAATGTGCAGGAGGCGGCTGGTCGATGTTTCTCTCTCATCGATGTTTCTAACTTTCTGTCTCTCTCCCTTCCTCTCTGTAAAAAATCAATAAAATATATTAAGAAAAAAAAAGTACATTTTTTCTTGAGAAGATCCAAATACTTTTTCAGTAAGATACCACTTATCCTTTTTATATAACTTCAGTAAATACATAACTCTCTTCTTATGAACACTAATTCCCATACGGATTTAAGTGGTTGTAGTACTGCTTCTGAACAGCAGAGGTCACTATTAACAGGTACACTGGATTGCCAAAGTTGTATGCAAAAGAGCAGGAGGAGGAAGCAGTTTTTCCTAAGCTGTGTACTCTGTGGTCATAATACAAAATGACCAATAACGTTTGACATCCTTTGAGACCTTCTCCACTTCCTCCCCACCACACACATACTGGACAAAAAGTTATCAGAATGACAGTGTTTACTGGTATTCCACTGGTTTTTACAGATAAAAAGACAGGAAATTGGCAAACTGAGGAAGAGGCTACAGGATGCTTGCTTCATGATACAAAACTAAACAACAGGCCATTCTTTTTAAAAACTGAAATAAAAAATCCTCAGGTTTTCTTAGCGATAATCAGCCATCAAAATCAGAATCATATTACCAAATAGCCTGCTGGTCATTGATTTAGAAGTCACCCATTAGCTTGATAATACAACCAAAAAAACTCTGGTAGTTGAGGCTCCTTACCTTTGGTTTGACCAAGCACTGGTAACAAAACATTCAAATAATAAATAAGAGTTCAAGTCAAAGGTACTACATTCAAAGTAACTCTTCCTATCTGAAGAATGAAATGTTAGCATTCCAGCCTTAAGCTGCATCAAAATCACCTGAAGTTCTTGCTAAAACACAGATTTCAGGTCCCATCCCCAGAGTTTCTGATTCAATTAGCCTGGAGAAGGGGCCAATAATTTACAGTTTTAAGTAGTTCTTAGGTGCTGTGGCTGCTGCTGGTTTAGGGACCACTGCTCTCCCCCAAAGTCTCAATTATACAACCAGCACCACACCATGGCC
>NW_006286243.1:3840345-3844514 GCF_000327345.1 Myotis davidii | reverse complement strand
TAGGGAAAAGCTTCATTTGAGAGCTCAACATTCTGGTTGGCTGGAACTCAATGGAATAACATTGTTATTCTGTTGATATTTTAATCATCTCCCCTGTCATCCCATTACTTTTCTTCTGCCCTTCTCCCCGTGTTATTAAATGTTTTACTGGTTATGTCACTGCTTCCTATCAACCTGTCCACCACCTCAGTGTTTGTGCAGAATTCTTTATCTTGAGTTACACAGCTTTACAACAGAGTTAAATTTTCTGGAACATTAAATTGAAAGCAATGGACAAAAACCATAAAGAGGCAAAGAGAGTCAGTAAAGCAGCGATCAAATGAGGAGAGGGTTGTTGGAAACAGCCAGAATCACTAACCCAGATTCTCTAAATAAGGAACGGAGTCTCTCCCCCAAGCCATCCCCACCCCCGCCCCTCTGTCCTGTTGTTTTGCTTAATTATTAGCAGGTAGGCCAGATCTTGACTGGGCATTAAATAGGATGCTGTAATGTGACATAAATGTCCATGCTAATAGAGAGAACTATCAGCAGTAAAAATATGGAGAGTGAATATTATGCAAAAGCCATAGCAAACTATCACTGGCTCATAAATTCGTCTCATTCTCCCGGAAATATATATTAGGGCTTTTATCGTTACATTCATCGGATCAGATAGAGCCAGGTGAATAGCCAGAGTACAACTAAAGGGGCTGTGAGTGCCCTCATGAAAGAATTCACCTCATTTCTCAGGGCTGTGAGTGAATGAAAATAAGAAATTACAATGGGAAATCACAGTGCCGTCCTCACTCTGGGCTAGGTTACAATGAAGACTACAATAATACATAATAAATATGCAGCAAACCGTGCCTGTGAACGGAGACGGTCCTTCGCCAGCACGTGGTACACATCCATCATGGCTTGTACAACAGGTCTGTGCTTCACACTGCGGGCGCAGCGCTCCCAGCCCGCAATTACAGGCGCGAGAATTTCCTGTGCATGGAGAAAAGGGAAGGAGACGTGCCTTTAATGAAACAGGCCCATAGATACTTGCTCTGTATGCAAACCTGTCCTGTGACCACACTGTCACCCTTGCCTCTGCAATGAATATTTATAAAGAAGCATCTGGAACAACTTCATTTCAGACCCAGGTTAATAAGGAAATAGGTTAGGTTTACATGGCCGAGCCTTGAGAATGTTAGGATGTCCAAGGCTATGATGACAGGGAGGCAACATGATTCTTGCTGTAACTTCAACACAGTTTTTTAAAAATAATAGTTTATTAATTCATACCTCATATAGACTTCTTCAGGCAGGGACAGTTTGCATCTTAACAAATTCACTTGGTTAAATATCAGGAAGGGAGGTGTGTGCTCCCATTAGCCATGAAAAAGGCTGGAGAGATTCCTGTCCACCAGAGTTCAGGTGGTGCAGAATCTCAGGTCTGTAACTGTCAGCAGCTTGCTGCCCAGAAGATAGCATATGGCATCCTCCGAGGATTGGCTACTTTTTTTTTTTCAATGTGTGAGTCAGTTGGTCATCTAGCTCCTGTGTGGGGTACTTCAAACAGCTGATCCCACCAACTTGAAGGTGGGGAAAACTCTTTGTCTTACTTTCTATCCCACTGGCTTAAGTAAGGCCACACTATTCTGTCTGTGGTGATTTTAACAGACTGCGTGTCCTGGCCTCACTGTCTCTGACATATGAAAGGGAACCTTTCAATCTGTCCACAGGGCACTCCAGAACCAAACAGGCACAGTTATATTTTCAGGTAACCAAACACGAACTTTTCTTGGATGGCATCTGAAATAAAAATAAATTGCAAATTCACTTTTCTTTCACTAACACTAAGAGATACCGGGAATGTCATCGATTCAAAATCAGCTCTGTTTAGGGCAAGAGAGCAAAATCTAAGAACCTTCTGGTTTTTAGTATAGGTCAAAATCTTGTAATCCAATTTTTAGAATCATATTTTCCTTCAATCTATTTTTTGGTTTCATTTTTATCAGAACGAGAGGGTGTCTACTGCAATTTTACTAACTATGATTCTCTGGACACTTAACATAGACCAAGGTCACAAATATATCAGACTTCTTGGTGTTCTTATCTTTCATGGTTCACAGACCTCATCTCTTCTTTGATCATCAGGGTTGCTCCCAAATTGAATCTGTTTTTCTCTCCCTTCTCTCTCTCCCGCCAACTATTTCATTCTGCTCCAAGAGGTTAATGCAATCATGGTTAGAGTGAACAGGAACCTAGTGAACCAAAGGATGATAAATGAGTAAATAAATTTCAAAGAAAAAAAATTTAAAGAGAGAAAACCAAATACCTAAAGAGGAAGATGAATCAAAATGTAGATCTGATAATCAAACTTGAGAATCATGTACACTTTTGAGTTAAAAAACAACAACAACAAATGCAGAAAAAAACTCCAAAGAGAAGGTTTAACCCCAAAGGGAAACTTTCAAAAAGAAATATTTTCACGGCATTTTATTGACAGCATTTTCAAGTTCACATTTATTCACAATGAAAATGCTAAACAAATACTAGGCTGGACTCAAAGTAGGACAACTGAATTCAGAAATAAGGAAACCCCCTCTCTTTCTGAACAGTGGGTGTGGTTTCATTAAAATGACTTCATTGAGTAACAAATAAATGATGTGATACAGAGTGACACCAAGGGGAAAAACACACACACATAAAATCTTCTTAATTATCCAGCTGCCTCCAAAGAGGCACAGGTTTGCCAAGAGTTTTCTGGAATCCAGTAGGTCTCCCAGACCTCCTGGTGTCCACTGTGAGGAGACCCAGTTTCCCAACATGATTTATCAGGGTTTATAGGACATCCCCACGTACAGAGCCACCCAGGTCCAATGAAAGGAAGAAGGCACAGAGACTGGGGTCTGTGTACTGTGTTCTGTCCTGGCTTACCCAGCACAAGGCTTCCCTAAGCTCCCAGCAGCTGTGCCTCAGTCAATGCCTTGTCAGCCAGCTCACAGCTCCTCACAGAACAGCAAGACAAGCATCTGCTCCAGCTGAGAAGGGATGGAAAATTTTTAAGAACGAGGATGGCAAGGCAGCAGAGGAACATTTTAATGACTAAGAGGAAAGGAAGGTACATGGGGCAAAAAAGGGGAAAGGTAAGAGAAGTAAGATGAATCACAGATGGAACAATCAGGGGAGAGTGACTCACTAGAGCCAGTCCAAAGGCTTCCTGAACCAAACCACAAAATGCAACAACAAGGTGCTATCCCTGAGTGAGACTCCCAGGCACCATGACACATCCTTTCTTTAAGCAGTGAACCTGGGTCAGGAGCTTTTGGCCTGAAGAGCTCCAGAAACCTTAACCCTGGAATTAAAACCAATGTCTGAAGGCCTCTGTTAATGTGCCATCGTGTATGAGTTATGGAGGGGGCTCAAATGTTCTGCCTGGGGCACCATATGTGCAATACTTATTAAAAGAGACAGCATTAAATGTGAAAACAGCAGGTTGGGTTTTTTTTCTTTTTAAGCTGAACAAGTACAAGGTATCACTATCACAATATTTAATAAGAACATGCCTGTCATTTTCCAGAGTTTGATTTGTTAAGAAATATGCAATCAATATCCGAAAGCAGCTTTCACTAAAAATTCTTCATCCAAAGAAAAGAGTGATCTTTTCAAAATGCAGATTGTATTAAAATCTACCCCTCCTCACCTCCTCTCTACTAGCATTTCTCTGCTTATCCTTCCACCGAAGGTTCCCGGAAGAGAGAACACTCCTTAACGGCTCTCTACCAGAACTCTGTTTTTCCTCAACTGTCAGACAGTTATCCCTATTCTTAGTTCCAGAGCCACTTTCTCAGAGAAGCACTACTTGACCTCTGTAACCCCAAGGGCACAGGCTCTCAGCACCCCATTTGTCTCTCCCTACTGCAATGAACACAATACAATTGATGTTTGAGTGATGTCTGGCTCCCTTTAAGATTCTAAGGTTCATGAGAGTAGGGTTTTACTCATCATTTATCTCAAAGCACAGAATAGTGTCAGACATATAGTAGATATTCAATAAATAATCGTGGAATGAATGAATAGAATGGATCCATCATTAGGAAGCTAGCTAGGATGGTTCTTCTCAAGAAGAAAAAATACCAAGTTTTTGAATTGTAGTTCCTCATTAAAGATTGATTCATTGATTAATTTACATTAGTATT
>NW_006286243.1:3836609-3840301 GCF_000327345.1 Myotis davidii | reverse complement strand
GATATACAAATAAGCAAAGAAAAATTCCTGCCCCCAGAGCATTTATACTTCAGTTTATGTAAAATGTCAAATAGTAACTATTTTCAGTTTTGCAGGCAAATCTCTTTTCAACTTCTCAGCTCACCTGTAGTACAAAAGAAGCCCTTGGTGATATGTAAATGAATGGATATGGCTGTGTTCAAATAAAAATTTATTTATAAAATCAAGTAGTTGGTTGATTTTGGTTTAGTTGGTTACTGGTTGGCTTTAATTTGCTATCACTTTCTCTAGAAGTAACAGGACATATGTGTAGGTAGATACATAAAACTTTAATTCACGTTAAATATTTTTATTCTGTAGTAATATGATAGATCCCTACTATGAGCCATTCACTGGGCTAGGTTTTGGAACATACAAGGTGAAGAAGGCTGGACTTGCCTCAAAGGAAGCTCACCACAATCTAAGGAAAGAGACCCACATGCTCATTCATTTTTATGAAGCAGCTTGAAAAGGATGCAAGATGAAAGTCTATAGGTAGCACAGTAAAAACAAACGATTCTGACAGCTCAGAGGATGCAGGCATTTGGCTTTCTGAAAGATCCATTACTGGTAAGTGGCACAGGGAAAGCTGTGCTTGAGAAAGAGAATCTGAATGCCTTGGGTTGTGTGGATGCCAGGGGGAGAGGCAGGGGTCAGGGGACCACATAAGAGCCTGTGAGTGTATCTGGTTAGAAGGATCTGAGTTAATGTAGCAGCTGTTAAAAAAGGAAGAAAAAGACAGATTCTAGGGACACTGCAGAGGTGCCATCTGTGAGACTGATCTGCTAATTGGTTTATACTGTAGTGATACGGCAGGGCTGCCCTTTAACTCAGAGATAATGCCATGAACTTGCAGCCAGAACATGAGTTCAGTGTTGTTTATCTAACAGCAGTGACAGCAGAGGCCCTGAGTCATCAAACTGCATCTACCAGGTTGCCCCATGACCTCATGTTTCCTATATAATAAAAGGCTAATATACAAATCGACTGAAGTGGAATGACCAGTTGCTATGATGGGCACTGACCACCAGGGGGAAGACGCTCAACACAGGAGCTACTCCCTGATGGTCAGTGAGCTTCCACAGGGGTAGCACTGCTCAGCCAGCTCACAGCTGGAGAGCACAACCGTGGTGGTGGGAGCCTCTCCCACCTCTGCTGCAGGTGTACAGTAAGGAGTAAGGGGTCCAAGACTGCAAGAGCCCTGGACTGCGAGAGGGATTTCTGACTGCCGGCTTAGGCCCGGGCCTAAGCCAGCAGTCAGACATCCCCCAAGGTGTCTCGGACTGTGAGAGGAAGCAGGCCAGACTGAGGGACAGTCCCCCTAGTGCATGAATGTTGTGTCCCAGGCCTCTAGTTTATAAATAAAAGGCCAATGTTAGGAACAGCATAAACAAGTGAGAAACATCGATTGCCTGTGTATATGTGTAGGCTAGCCAGGTCATCACAGAAGCATCATTGATAGATAATGCCTCTTCTATATAAAATTCCATCTCACCTTTGATTCCAAGTCTAAGAAGGACCATCTCTTGGTCACAGCCTTGAAAATAAGTCCTTCTCTAGAAAGACCTAGTTCGAAGCTTACTAATCAGAGCCTGAGTTACAACTTATTCTTCCAGGAGTCTGGACAGCTGCTTGAGAGGTGTTAGGCAGAACTCCTTGGTACCCAAAATCTATACTGATTCAAGTAATGAAACCAACTACTCCTGCATTCATTTCTTCTAACATCCTCTGTTGGACACTGTAATGAGCAGTGAAAACATAGATGGGAAGGAAGGAAGGCAGCCCCCAGAAAGGCTGAGAACAAAGGTGGGCCGCTAGAAGGCATCACTGACTAATCACACCCTGACTCACTCAGACCTTATGGACTATCTTTCACATCTCAGTTGTTTTATAGAGCACTGTGGCTTACCAAGGCTCCTCCATCTTCCTGCTCCCTGTTCCCTAGCTGTTCTTCACAGTCTAGGAGACACCGAGAAAGGAGGGAATATGTGCTCCAATTCTAGCTCTACTGAGCAACTTACAACAGGTTAATTTCTCTCCTGAAATTTTCACTGCATGCTCATAGTCTCACAAAAGGGGCAGCACCATTCATCACCCTTACGCATTTTATTGGCAGCACCTCTGACTAAAATGAGAGAAACCACACATTAAACCAGAGGAGTATTCTTTTCTATAGTTGTGAACCAAGTAAGAAGTATGAAGGCAGAACCCCAAGAACAGCCCTCCCTAGCTTATGGTCTGATGTTCAGCAAGTATCCTAATCTCTGCAAGCATTTATATCTCAGCTCTAAGATGAGCATGGTGGATGAGAATATGGATATGGGCTGTGGGAGTGATAAAACTTTTTTCTAAGCTCTCAAGAGAGAAGGCATAGCTATATAGAAAAGGGTATGGGATTTGAATTCATGTTCTACCTACCAGATAAATGTGTGACCTCCTATGAGCCTCATTTCTTCTTCTGCATCATGAAAGAGTAACACCTCGGGGACTGTTTTGAGGATGCAGTGATGTAATATGTGGAGATGGTTTCATAAAAACTGTAAGGCAGTAGACAGATGTCAGTTACTATTGTTCCCAAAGAAGTATATGAAGAATCACTAGCCAAGTTCAGTTGTATCTGTGTTTTGAGGAAAGTACAGAAAGGACATAAAAAGGAGATAGACAACAGCACCAGATGCTGAGGAGGATTATGAAGATTATATTTATCTATGCCAGTAAATTAATTCTTAATGGAAAGCTCCTGAGGAGAGAAATTGGCTAGAGTGGAGAGCCCAAATGTAGCACTTTCCAAAGAGAAAGTCAATTTCCTCAGATCAAGTATGAACTTTGCCAGGCGTGGTTCATTGGATATTTGAGCCTCAAAGAGACTACAGTCTCAGCGTGAGGTTGTAGTTTGTCTCAAAAAAAAAAAAATCAACCTGTTTTCTGTCAGCAAGATATGCACTATGAAACTCCATGAAATGGAACTGCTATTGTTCAATGTTCTGCAGATACTTGAACTAAATCAGCCATAATTGTCAGAGTTATATGCATTTTAATTACAATCTATTGAGAGCATGCACGACTATCAACACACCACTCAACCTCTCCAAGCCTTTTCCTTTCAACTATAAAATAAAGACTATGGTTCATTCCTCATAGGTATTCAGTGAAGGTCATCATGTCAGCCAAGCCCTCAAGAGAGAACTAATTAGAATCTCAGTATAAAATAATCCCCAAATGTTGGATGAAATTTTCCATGGGGATTAGAAGAAAATCTCTATGTAACTCTAGATAATAGTTTATTATTGTTGTTAACTAGAGGCCCAGTGCACACAATTCATACACTGTGGGGGGGTGTCCCTCAGCCTGGCCTGTGCCCTCTTGCAATCTGGGACCCCTCGGGAGATGTACAACTGCCAGTTTAGGCAGGATCGGGCCTAAAATGGCAGTCAGAGATTTCTCTTGCAATCTGCGACTGATCACCCCTAACCACTAGCCTGCCTGCTCATTCCTAACCGCTCGCCAGCCTGTCTGTTCACTCCTAACCACTCGGCTGCCTGTCTGCTCAGTGTGCATCATAGTGACCAGTCATCCTGGTAATTCTGTTGTAATGGTCGCTTAGGCTTTAATATATATACTAGAGGCCGGGTGCATAAAAATTTGTGCACTGGGGCGGGGGGGGGGGGGCCCGC
>NW_006286243.1:3824376-3833035 GCF_000327345.1 Myotis davidii | reverse complement strand
TCCCCAATCAGCCCTGCTCGGAGCCCGACCAGGTGCTGCACCTAGGGATTGGGCCTGCCCTCTGCCACCCTGGAGCAGGCCTAATCCAGCAGGTTGTTATCTCCGGAGGGGTCCCAGACTGCAAGAGGGCACAGGCCGGTCTGAGGGACCCCCCCTCCCTCCCGAGTGCACAAATTTTTGTGCACCGGGCTTCTAGTAAATAATTATAATTTATAATAACTATATAATTCCATAATTTATAATTTTATAATTTATGACATAAATATATGTGTATTTGCAAAGGACACATATTCATCAAATTTATTGCCAATCTTTTATTTGCTTTTTCTTCTTTTGAGATTGTAGATGCATAAAGTATGGTTGATCTTACCCATCCCCCCTCACCTCTACACTAAAGGATTCCATATATATTCTTTCATTTCACCTTACACCAGTGTATGTGCATTGACACCCGTGGGTGTTGGGCAGAGGGAGTGAGAAAAGGAGGGAGGGATGGAGGAAGGGGGGAGAGAGAGAGAAACAGAGAGAGAGAGAGGAAAACATTGAGCTTTTCAATGCAAGTTATTCCACAAACACCACTGCAATCAACATCATAAGTGCCTCCAAATGGCCCTGAGCTAGCTTGTCAGAAATTGATTCTCAGGAGCTGAATTTCTAGGTTATGAGATATGCACATGCTTAATTGCATTATGTACAGCCCTGTTTTCTCCAGATTGGTTGTTCCAATTATGCTTCACTCGGCAGTTCTTGAAGGGTTGTATCCCTACATCTTTGCCAGTACTTGATATAATTTTACTGTCTAATTGTTGATCTATGGGGTATAAAGTTGTATCTCATTGTCACTTTAATTTTCATTTCTCTGATTACTAATGAGGTTGAGTATTTTGTCATTCATTAGTCAACTAGAGGTCCCCTTTGGAAGTTACTTATTTATCCACATTACCTATTTTTCTATTGATTTTTGTCGCTGATTTACAATAATTTCTCTCTTACTTCCAGGTAATAACCCCCTGTCAGTTATAAATATCACAGATTTTTTTTATGCTGTCAATTTTGTCCATATGGTCTGAGTTGAACAACTATCAGTGGTGTTGATAGAGTCAAATTCATCAATATAGATTTGTGATTAGGGGGTCACCAAAGTTCATACTTAACCCCCTGTCAGTTATAAATATCACAGATTTCTTTTTATGCTGTCAATTTTGTCCATATGTTCTGAGTTGAACAGCTATCATTGGTGTTGATAGAGTCAAATTCATCAATGTATATTTGTGACTAGGGGGTCACCAAAGTTCATGTTCTCCTTTTCTCCAGTCTTGTTTTGCTTATTACCTTATGGGTATAATTCCTAAGAATTATAATGCCCTCCAACAAAATGCCTGCATGGGAAATCTCTGCCCAGAGTCTGTCTCCTGGGGCATTAGACCTTGGAAGACCTGGAGAATTGGCCTTGGAAGGCATCCTAGGAAGTCAATTCTAAAATGAGATTTTGGAGATGGATTACCTGCATGCCAGCTGGTAACAAAAACCCAAGGTTTGGGATTCTAGAGGCAACATAGTTTATGCTTGGATATTCTTTCCCAACCCATTCATCAAGTGACACAGAAGTCTGTCCGAGCAGGTCCAGGTCTACAGAACTGCTGCTTGGGCCATAAAACCTGCCAGTCCCTGTGGTAATAGACATTATCTGTAGTAGAGAGAAAAAACACTGTGTGGAGTGTGTAGCAAAGAATTTAACCTTGTAAAAAAAAATGTTCTACCCTTTGTTCTTGGCTCCTGGAATGTAATATTTGTTTGCCTGGGGATCTTAGGTCAGCTAGACAGTAACAATGTGATTTCAAGTGGGGGCTGAACACACCTTAAGTTGGACACTAGCTATGCCAGAAAGATCAACATATGATCCAAAGTGAGGGTTTTGCGTCCTATGATATCAGTTGACCTAGAGACTGAAATCAAACATGTGGCCACCTAATCAATCATGCATATGCAACGGAGCCCAGTAAAAACTCTGAAGACTGAGTTTTGGGTGAGCTTACCTAGTTGGCAATCCTCCATTTGTATTGTCATTAATGCTGAGAAAGTAACACTTCCTGACCCCTCAGGATGAGGACAATTTAAGCTCCACATCTGTGATGTCTTCCAGCCAATCATAGAAATTGAGGGTGGTTTTAGACCTCCCCCCTAAAACATGCAGTTTATGTCAAAGGGCAGTCTTATGGGGGCTATTGTAAGTGACCTAAACTCCTCTCATGGAACTATGTGGTAAGACCCAATAGAGAACCACGATGCAGACTCCTTAAGATTTTGGAGCAGCAAGACCATGCCTTCTGCATTAGAGAATTAAACACTATTCACAAAACAGTTCCTGACATGCCATGGGGGCCTGGAAATGAGTGTCTGACATTGGGGTCATATGACTATGCAGCTGGAGATGCCCATCATGAACTGGCTCTGGCATATATCCCAAATCATAACGTTGGACAGCTCGATAATAATCTATCATAAGATGGGTACATAACAGTACAAACGGGCTCAAGCACAACAGGGTTGAAGAACACAAGTAAGCTTCTGTACTAGCAAGTGGTCCAGATCCCCATGTCACTACTGTTGCACCATCACCTCTTCTCAGCCCACACCAATGGTCCCTCAATGGGGTCTCTTATAACCAGGTGATGGAAAAAAAGCAAAAAAAGCCAAGTTTGGTTTACAAATGAATTATTTCCGTGTAAATACCAATGAAAAATGCACTTCTAATGTCCTGAGAAACATTAGTGAGGGAAAATCCTCCCATGAAACAAAACTTTGGGAGCCTGGAATTAAAAAGATTGGAAGATGAGGGACAAGAAGGTCTTAGAAAAGTTAGTTACATATGGATCTGTAGTAATACCAACATGTAAAAGGCATTTATTGAACAACCAAGTTGGCAGAAGAGGCAGAAAAGGACAAGCAGAGATCAGAGTCACAGAGATTTGAAGATGCTACACTAATGGCTTTGGAGATGGAGGAAGGGTCCATGAGCCAAGGCAAACAGGCAGTGTCTATGCTGGAAAACTCAATGAAACAGGTCTTCCCTAAGGAGAAGTACAACTTTACCAACACCTAGATTTTAGGCCTGTTGAAAATAACTGCGTAACAGAAAGTTCCATCAGGGCAATGAACTCTACATGCACATGCTACCACCAGCATGTAGCATGTGACTTTACACAAAGTAGGCATTCGATAAATAGTTAATGGGTAAGTGAGTGAATCACTGAATTAATTCTTCACATTCATGATCCTCTTCAATTGTAAATTATGCACAAGCTCTTTTCTGTCTTTGGAATGAACCTCCATCCTGATACACTGAGAAAAGTTCTAACCATCCAAAGTCAAATTATCATCTCTATTGTAAAACCTTCTCTATACCCGCAACATGTTTAACTACCAAATACCAGTACACTCCCTTCACTGTTTGTATATACCTACTCCACAGCATTTACTGCAGGGAACTATATTCACTTCAGTGTCTGTATATCCCATGAGATTGTGAGTACCTTGGAGGATGGCACTTAAATTATTTATTCAGGTATTCCACAGAGTCTTGGCATTGTGCTCAGCACACAATAAATTGTTGAACATTTGTTGAATGAATAAGTGAGTAAAAGGTGAAGGAGAGACACTTTCAAGTCTGCACAGAATAATTTCAAAACCCAAGGGAAGAATCTGCAGAAACCAGATAGGGAAGGGGAGAGAGCCTGGGACAAGAGCTAAATTTCCAGGAGCAGCCAGAGGAGCAGTCATGGAAGAATCTTTGTTGTTGCTGCACAACAGCCTAAAACCCAGGGAAGGAATGTCTAAGGGTAGGGATGACAACCTGAGCCCAAGTGGTCCATGGTTCAAACATAAGACTCAGAAGGGAACCATGGATTGCATTAAACCTTTCAAAGCTCCTAGATTCATCCCTTTGGGACTATGTCTGAGCAGTGTATACTCTAAGACAGGTAGATAGACTCTGAAATCAGGCTGCCTGGCTTCTAATTTCAGCATATCCACATATTAGCTGTGTAACCTGGGGCTCAGTATTTATATTGTCCATGCCTCAACATCCTCATCTGTAAAATGAAGATAATAATAGTACATGGCTCTGGGGTGTTTTGTGTTTTGTGGGTTTTTTTGAGGTTTAAATTAGATAATATACCTCATGTATATAGAATACTGTCTGGCACATTATAAGCGTGCAACCAGGATTAGTTATATGTGTGAAAAGTTGATAATGTCTTTTAGAACCATCTAAGAAAAACTTTCAGAACTACATAAGAGAGACTTCTGAATACTATTGAAAGAACACAGAAATGCTGACTTGGCTTGTTACAGATTGTTGTAAGATTTTTATAAACTTTATAACTCTGCAAGTGCTTACAAGTTTTGCTAACTTTTATCTATAGTTCCACAGAGGTCAGCAGTAAAATATCTAATAAAATACCTATGAGTTTAGTTTGGGGGACACTGATGAAGAGGGGGATTAAAAAGAGTCATCCTGATACCAAATCTTTTTGGAAAGAAGAGCATCCCCCTAATATCAAGAAGATGCTGGCATTTGGAAATGGGCTAGAAATAAAGGGAACAAGGGACTTCCCAGGATGGAGGTTTGGCTCCAAGACTTAACCTGCAGGTGCACAAATGGCTACCTGACAATGTCCTAAATTGCCCTCCTGTCTGCCTCCAAGTGTCCCATTTCTGGCAGGTAACCATTCCTTAAGTGTCACACCAATAAACTTGAAGATTTTTTGTTATTTTGTTATTTTCTTCCCCTTTATCCTTCCTATCAAGCTCAACACCAAATGTTATCTATTTTTTCTATTTCTATTTTTCCTATATTTCTAGTTTAAAGACCAAAACAAGCACCTGTGTATCCTTTCATTCGAGTTAAGAAACAGAATATTAGCCAGGCCTTAGTTGTTCTTTTATGGGCTCCACTCTGACAATCCTAACACTTCTTAGTTTGCCAGTTTCCATGGATTCACCTTCATTGTCCTAATTCCACTGTTGTCACCAGATTACCATTATTCCTGCCAAGATCAGAGCTGTAATTACTTTATTCATTCATTCAAAATATTATTATAACTTCCTACTAGCTGAGCAGCATGCTGGGCCTTACTGATATCAAAGGGGAAGCCCTGCCCTCCAGGATTTTAGAGTCAGGGGTTCAGACAGACCAGAATTGACAAGTACAACCGAGTGCCATAAACACACAACAGATGTAGCACAGGAGTTTTGGTGGGTGGGAGAGATCCTCGGTTCATCTCCCTGTCTCCTATCCCTCCAACCCTCCAGTACTCCATTTTCATTATATTATATCCCTTGTCTAGAATTAGTAATAATTTCCCTCTGTCTGGTTTTATAATCTTCCATAATCTGACACCAACGAGCATGCATCAGATGTAGATTTGACTCTAAACTCTATCCCTTATAAGCTGTGTTACCTTACAAAGTCTTCCTAACTTCTTTGGGCTTAGGATGCTCACCAGTACAATGAGACTAATAATATTTCTTGTTGAGTTATTATAGGGTTCAATCCCATGATGAACCTGAAAATACTCTGCCAACTAAAAAGCACTACACAAAGGTTGCAGGGGATGTTCTTTTCCTCTCCTTTTTGTCTTTGTTGAATTTTATCCATCCTTCATGACTCAACAATATGTCTTCCGTGGACCTTGCCATCTCTAATCAGTATCTCTGTACCATTGACCCCCTGGTTATTTTTGTCAGCACCTCATATTTTGGGCTTTGATGACTTTATAGGAGTGAGTTTATTTTCTCAAATCAGACTTGGAGCATTTTGAAGGTTTAATCATGTCTTCCTTACCCTCATGTCCTCCCAAGATGTAACACTCTGCTGGACGTCATTTAGAACATTCTCACATATCCCTTGAACAGAGTATGGTGGGCACAGTGTTAGAATATAATTATAGAAATACTGTTCTGATGGTGGTTCTTCATATTTCAGCTAGAAATTTGTTATACAATTAAAAGAGTTTCAATGAAGAAAATACCAGCAGGATTTGGACATCAGATGTTAAATTGCCATAAAATGGGGACTTAAAAGTTCCAGATTTTGCCTTATATTCCCCCACAATTGATTGCATCCCCTCACAAATCTTTTCATGTGGCTATATGCCTTAGTCTAGGCATGTGCAAAAAGAAGATAATAACTGCTGCCTCTCAATTCTGAATGAGTTAAGTGTCAATATATTTTATGAATAAGTTTTTGGAATGTCATGATCTTGTACAAATAAAGAAAAAAGTCAAACGTTAGTCTGGGCAAAGACTTTCATTAGTAATAATTTCCCTCTGTCTGGTTTTATAACCTTCCATAATCTGACATCAACGAGCATGCATCTGATGTAGATTTGACTCTAAACTTTATTCCTTATAAGCTGTGTTACCTTACAAAGTAAGCACAGGCAACAAAAGCAAAAATAGACAAGTGCAACTTCATCATACTAAAAGCTTCTGCACAGTAAACAGTCAACAGAGTGGAAAGGCTGCAGAATGAAAGAAAATATTTATAAATGTCTATAATAATAAAAGCATAATGTGCTAATTAGACCAGATGTCCTTCCAGACAGCCTTCTGGATGGCCTTCCAGACGAAGCCAGGGCTGCAGCCACGGGATTGAGGCAGCCGCCCGCAGCTGCAAGGGAGAGATTGAGGCAGCCATTGCAGCTGCGAAGCCCTACTCTTGAATGAATTTCATGCATCTGGTCTCTAGTATATCTGATAAAAGGTTAATTTCCAAAATATATAAGAAACTCTGACTCAATAGCAAAACACACAAATAAACAAAACTCAAAAAGTGGACAAAGGACCTTAACGGATATTTCTCAAAAAGAAGACGTATAAAAGGCGTATATATATATATTAAGCCCTCAACATTACTGATCATCAGGGAGATACAAATCAAAACCATAGTGAAATATCACCTCATACTTGTTAGAATGGCTATTATAAAATAGATAAGCGCTAACAAGTTTTGACAAGGATGTGGAGAAAAGGGAACCCTGATACACTGAATATAGAAATGTAAATTGGCATAGCCATTATCAAAAACAGTCTGGAAGTTCCTTGAAAAATTAAAAACAGAACTGCCATAGAAGCCAGTAACTCCATTTCTCGTTATACGAGTATATCCAAAGAAAGTGAAATCAGTATATCATAGCATTGTCTGCACTCCCCCATGTTCATTATTCAAATGGAAGCATTCAAATAGCCAAGATATGGAAACAAATGAAAGATCCATGGATGTGTGTGTGTGTGGTGCATGTTCTACACAGTAGAATGTTATGTTATTCAGTCTGGTAATCCTGCCATTTGAAGACAACATGGATGAACCTAGAAGACATTATGTTAAGAGAAATTAGCCAGGGACAGAAGGGCAACCACTGCACAACTTCACTTAATACCTTAATTCATAACAACAGAGAATAGAAAGTTGCTTACAGAGGTTGAGGGAAAGGAGAAATGAAAATAATGGGCCAGAGGGTATAAAGTTTCAGTTATACAAGATGAATAAATTCTTGGACTCTATGTACAGCAATGTGACTGTTAAATTATTAATTTATTGATAATATAGTATTGCATCCTATAAATATGCAAAGATGATAGATCTTAAGTATTCTCACCCCTTCCCAAAAGGTAACTATGTGAGATGATGATGACATTGATTAGAGTTATTGTGGCAATCATTTCACAATGTATACCTATATCAAAACATCAAGGTGTCTACCTCCTATAATAATAAAAGCATAATATTCTAATTATACCAGATGTCCTCCCAGATATCCTTCCAGATGACTTTCCAGATGAAGCTGGAGCTGTGAGGGAAGGTGCTGGCCCAGCGGTCAAAGGAAAGCCAGCGCCAGCAGCTGAGGGGGAAGGAAGGCCTACTCTTGCACAAATTTCGTGCATCGGGCCTCTAGTAAATATATACTATTATTGTTAATTGTACCTCAATAACGCTTTTAAAAAGGAAGGAGTCAAAAATAGTCAAGATATTCTTATAATTATTGCTATTTCTACTTTATCCCAAATTAGCCTCAGATATTATCATAGACATCCACCCACCCCATGGACAAGGTGAATTCCTAAATCTGTCTTACTAAGTCTAATTTAGTCAAAACAAGTTAAATGATTTGGGGGGAGTGGGGGAGAAATACACATGGAACAGGAGAGAGGGTAGGGAATGCTGGGAGAAGAGAAAAAGCTTCCATATCTCTCATAGAAAACCTCATTTTCCAAGTTCATATTTCTTCTCATGCTCTCTAACAGTCAAGCTTTAATGTGACAGAGAATAACTGAATGCCAGCGAAATTATTATCCCTTTCTCATGGTTCTTCTTTGATTTTATGATTAGCACTTGGCATCTAAAACAGAACCTATAAACCAGAGTCAGGTCACTGACTTTTTTAAAAGTTGCTCTGCATTCAGTATCCAGAGTTTGTCTGCATTTTACACAGTTCACATTGACTAGTATAGCAACTCCAACCAGGCACTAAAATAACTGGTGTTAAAGGTAAATAAATAAACCATTGCCATCACTGAACGTAATTTTCCATCTCTTAAAGGGACAGTGCAGAGTGGAGCAGAAGGATAGAACCAGATAGACCCAATTGAAACCCAG
>NW_006286243.1:3808722-3824067 GCF_000327345.1 Myotis davidii | reverse complement strand
CAGGGTGAATGGAGGAGAAGTGATCAGAATGAAGAGGAAAAGAGAAAAGGAGGGAAGAAGAGAATAATGTTTGAAAAAAGCATATTCCATATTACCATTATTTGGAATTGGATTACTTGGATTATTAGTGATCTATTTCTATACCTTCTATAGGAACTATGGACCATCTTCCTTAGATTTTGTTTCAGGTGGGTTGTGGGTTGTGTTGTTTTTGTCACTGTTGTTTTAATGAACACCAGCATTGATCATTGTTACCCTAGAATGACTTCCAAACAGACATACTTTTAACAGCCAGCATTAACTGTGGCTATGGATTTCCTAGTTGCCTCTGTGCTGCTGCAGCTTCTAATGCTAGAGTTCATAGAGGTGAAGCCTGTCTCACAGCATACTTCTGGCATTTGAAGATTTCATTTGACGGTATCGACTGCAGCGAACTGAACACTCATCCAACAACAGTGATAAGAGTATCTCTTGTGGTTGGAGAGGCAGTCTGATGCAAAGAAATGAGATTTAGGCTCAAAATTCACAACAGCTGGTCCCACCCCTGATTCTGCATTGGATTTGCTCGGTGACCTTGAGCATTTTATTAAAGCTCTTTGGCACTGGGCAGCATCTGTAAAATTGGGGCAGTATCATTGTAATTCAGCTTCGACTCACAGTTCGGTGGCATGGCGTTTCTATTACAATCTAGCGAGCACCAACAATGAGGTGGCAGCTCCACTGAATACAAAATGAATCTTTGGCTGACAAACTGAGCTGGGAAGGCAGGACACAAACCCAGAGGAGAGATGGGAAAATGAACTCAGTAGAATTACCATGGAGTCTAAAGAATTTTACAAATATAGTTTTAGATAGACTAGTATAATGACAATAATTAAGAGACAGGAGGATGCTGTGCCCACATCATAATAGAAGAACAGGGAGATTAGGGACTCTAGTGAGCCTCCATGTTAACATTTAAAGCTACAATTATGGTGCTTTTGCTGGACAACCCGACCAGTTCATTTGTTTTTTCCTGTCTGATTGGCTAAACTCAGGCTTTGACACATGGCTTTTGGCTGTAATAATAGGTGCAACCCATGCTATTAAGACAATTCACATATGCAAATAACCCTCATCTCCTGGCTCTTATCAGCTGCAAACATAGTGGGGGGCGGCAGGAAGAATAGTGGGGTGTCTCCCCATGAATTCAGTGGCCTGGAGCCCTGGGGAATACTTCATTGTCAGAGCTACTACCTCCTGATAAATGAAAGACGGACTGTGCCTATGGCAAAGTTACCACATTAGGCTAAGATGTCTCATGGAAGTGATGCCAATAGGAGCATGTGCTGGAGATGGCACTTGGACAGAACCAGAGGATGGATAAGAGTCCTTTCACTATCCCTTAAAGTAGTAAAGCAACCCCCCTCAATGCAAGCAAGGTGCAATGAGAGGATCAGGTTTGAAAATCAGGGTGCAACGTGATTCCTAGCATTGGTGAATAGCCTAGATCAATGCTGGTCAAGGTATGGTCTATGCAGGGTCGCCACCCATGGCAACACCAGTATAGAAGTTGTTTAGCAACATCTATAGCAGTTTCATAAAGTAATCATGTCTCTTGGATCTAATACGAAATATTGGGCTTGTATTTTGTATGTCTTTTAAAAAATTGTTATTAGTAGTAGTGCATTTTATTAAGCTTCACAGAGTTTTTGACTTATGACAGGTTTGGAAATTAAATTTTAGCTCTTTGTATGCCATAAGTGTCTATAGACATATAGATGGTTTACATTTTGGATGTGTGGCAGTTAACTGGTTAAAAACTGGACCTTTATCACAGATAGCATGTTGAGAAGCAACAGTCTAGTCCATAGTGCATATTAGTAGTTTTTTTAGGTTTAAGGGATTTGCAGACACATATACATTAGGCTGCAGGTGAGCTCGGTGAATATCTGTTAAGCAACAAATAATATGTTGGTAGGAAAGGAACAAATTCAGTGTAAGTAGATGAAGAGAAAAGACTATAACCAGAATGTCTGATTTACCACAGAGTAAGTTGTGACTCAAGATATTTACGGAATGGGGTAAAACAGGAGACAGAAATCACACAGTGTTTTAAACAGCGGCAGTTTAATAAGAAGGATGATTAACCTATGATAGAGAGTAAATACAAAGATGTGAAGAGCACTCTAAAGAATGCCCTCAGGCCGAGGGAGAGCACCCACAGCTGGGGCTCAGACCTCATTGGAGGAAATGAATGGATGAGATGTTTGCTGGGTTGCCTGAGCCAGAGCTAACCCAAGGTTGCACAGCAAGCAGGAACCAGCCCTCCAGGTGTGAGTCAGTGCTGGGGATGGGCACACAGAAGGTGGTGGGCACCCCTGAAGTAGGCAGTCCAAGGGCCACAGCAAGATGCTCATCAAGCCTAGGCCAGCACTGCAAGTTGGCCAAGAGATGGCATACTTTGGGCACATGACGGGACAGAGCAGCACCAGATGCCACACACAGACACAAAGACACACACACAGAGAAACACACACACACACACACGCACACACACACACACCACTCATGGACCATGCTATGCTGCAGGGCAAGAATGAAAAGAAATCCCATGAGAACTGAGAAGAAAAGATCTCCCCCACCCCTACCCGCCAACCCACATACCTCCCACAGTGTTATTCCAGCGCCCTCTACTGGCAATGGTTAACAGAATGCTCTCTTTAAAGGGAAATGTTTAGTGTCCGTCCAATCTACTGGTATTGCAGACCAGGAATTCAAGGCTAAATTTTGAGCTAAGAGCCTGGTGTAAGGTTAGAAAGAACAATTTCATGCCTATAGCTAAGGAAAAATGACTCAAGAGGAATTTCCTCATAATAACTCATTATCCCCATTTTACAGATGAGAAAACTAAGGCACACTGAGGTCAAAAAACTTTCCCAAAGTTACATAGCTAGAAAGTGGTGAATCTGAGATCTTAACCCTGGAAACCAGGATCTAGAATCCTCTTTTTAACCACTATGTAATGATGCTTGGGGCTGTGAACAATAAGTAATACTATCCAACATTCACTGAGAGCTTATGAAATATCACATATATGTTGAATATTTTATATCATTTTATTTTAACCTTCATCACACTATAAAATAGAGACCATAGCTAACCTTTCCCTTTTGGAGATAAGGAAAAAGAGCTTTAAGGGGTTACATATCTTGCCCATGGTTACACAGCTAGTAGGTAGTTTCTCTTCCCAGTACTCTGCTTCTAGATATTGTGCACATAACTATCCAGGTCTCTTTTACAGGAGAACTTAGAGAGAACAGACCACAGCAGTCAGAATTATCAAAGAAGGTTTTAGAAGAGAGAGGAGGCCTAAGTCAGATTTTAAGGTTTGGTAGGATTTGAACAAACAAAAGAAACTTAGCAGATTTGTCTATTTGGCGCAGAAAGGTGTTTTTTTTGTTTGTTTGTTTTAATGTACCTCTATACCTTTAAAAATCTAGATATTTCACACAAAATCTGGATTTCTAGCTTCTAAAATGTAGAAGATATATCAACACTAAGCCACATTGTGACATGGCATCCATTCACCAGGGCCTAGTAGTGACTGTGCCTTCTGGACCTAGTGTGCCCTCTCCAGTGTGCCATGCTCCCCACCATTCCCTATTGTCTCTCATCCATCTACTTCTTTCATTGACACTGCAAGGCCCTTGTGGGAAATTGAGACTCAATCAGAAAGCAGATATTCTAAAGCTTGGAGAAAGCATGTGGAAAGGCATGAAAGCAGAGAGTATGTATTTGTAGTCCAAGTTAGGAAGAGAAAAAATAGAGCACTAAGAAGTGAGGGATGTTCTGTCTAGAGCAGAATAGAGAGATTCTGTGGGATTTGAGCAATGTCAAAAGGGAAGGATAGTGAAGGATTTAAGCAGAGAGATCTATCAATATAAATGACTCCTCTCAGGAGTTGTGGTCAGGGGATATGGCATTTGAAGGTTGAGTTGAGTAGTGTAGACTAAAAAGGTGAGAAGCTGGTGGGGAGAAGTCTAGAGGGAGCATGGCAATGACCCACGTGGGAAACAATAAGAACCTTAGACCAAGAAGGAGCCACTGTTTCTGTCCTGTTCAGCCAAGAAATATTTAGCACCTTGTCTGGCTTTATTACTTAAGCAGTCCTTGGTGTAGTAAAGGGGTGGGAAAAGGTGATGTCTGGGTTAGAGGGCTGATATCGGAAAGAGATGATTCTTCCCTACTTAACAGATGGGCAAGATTAAATGGGAGACTGTTGGCAAATAAAGAAATGTCACAAAGGGAGTGCGTAATAACGGCCACAAGTGTCTCTCTTTACCTTCTACACAGCCTACATCCACTCTTTGTAAATTCCTGTACATTTAATAAAAATTCATGTATGTGCAAGCAGTTTGCACAGAGCTGGCACATAGCAGGTGCTCAACAAACATTAATACAACTCAAGACAGATCTTGCAATTTCCCAATCTGTATTTCTGTCAGGTCTGTAAAGCCCAGCCTCTGTGGTAATAGATTCAGCACTTGGAGGGCATCACTGCAGCTCCAGAGGAAGGACGCCGCTAATGAGGAAAAGCCACAGCAAGAGGAACAGGATGAAAGAGTCACACATTTTTATTCCCACAAGAAATAATTGCCTAGAAATAGCATAAACTTTCCCAAGTTGAAAAAGAATACTGTACTTTAAATTACCTCTAAAGCACATGATCTAGTGACCGCCTTTTTACCCTGAGCTCAATGGTTTGGCACAGTAAATACAATTACAACCAAAGTCAATATACTCTTTCCATTGTGTATATCCTTTCATCAATGGTTTTCAAAGGGTGGATATCAGTGTGGGGCTGAAATACTCCAGCCCAAAGCCTCTAAGTGACAGGGACATGAAGAATTTCTTCTTCTATGTCAACTTTTTTTTTTTTCAAAAAATGGGAACAGTGGCATAGAGAAGAAAGAGTATTAATATAAAAAAAAATCTAGGATTCTGAATATTAACCTTGGCAGGTATTGAGACTGTGGGTAAGTCACTTTACCTTTCTGGTTCTCAGCATCTCCCTGGAAGAGGAGATTAAAGGAGATCAGTGTTTTCCAAATCTAGCTGAATGTCCTAATCATATTTGGAGGGGGAAGGGAGAAAGGTTCAGGAATACAGATTCCTGGTCTCCCAAGCCTGTTACCTGAAATCTCTGGAGATGAAGATAAGATCAGGCCCTCAACAAAGAACACAATAGTCCTGGTCGGTGTGGTTCAGTTGGTTGCATCGTCATCCTATGCACCAAAAGGTTGTGGGTTCAATTCCCAGTCAGGGCACATACCCAGGTTGTGATTGGGGTACATACTCAGAGGCAACTGATCAGTGTTTCTCACTTCTGCTCTCTCTAAAATAAGTAAAAACATATCCTCAGGTGAAGATTAAAAAAAAAGAAAAGAAAGAAAGAAAATGAACCACAACATTACAATGGCATATCATTATGTATTTAGATCACAAATCTGTGGGCTAGCCAGACTTGAGTTGATGGGCATGGCTAGAGGACTCTGCTGATCCTGACTGGCTCAGTCATATCTAGGGGTCAGCTGGGTGCTGGCTGATGAGAGCTGGGCTCCACTGAGGCTGCTCAGCTCTGATCCACCTGTATCTTGTCCTCCTCCAGGGATCACACATTGCAGCACTGGATTCTAACTCTAGTTTGGGGAACAATGCACTGGCTAGGGGGTGGACTCCATCAGAAGCATGCAGTATCTTGGAAGGTTGACTGGTTAGTTTGAAGACGCTCCTGGTTAAAACTCCCCGACAAAAGGTTCCCTCTGGCTCTTGTTCACTTTGCTCCATGACCAACACTCACCCAAGTGCCTGTCTGTTCTCTTTCCATAACCATATGACCTTAAACGGCCCCATGGCCCTGAACCCCACACACAATGGACTACACCTTGGAACACAAGCTAAGCTAGCCAGTTCTGTACTGGACTGTACTTTAATATGGAACAGAGATTCTGGGCAGTGGCCTTAATTCTGGCCCTGCTAAAGACCAGATTGAACTTCCTCCATGGTGAGATGGACAGAGATGGGATCTTGGAAGGGAATCCCCTTAACGTTACATCATCAGTAAAGCTGTCCACAAAACCCCATCCTCCCACGAGGGCCTCAGGAAATTCTTTTTCTTGTGGTACCCCAAAAACTCTACTTCTTCCCATAACACCATGATCTCCTAAAATTTGCCTGACCCTTCCTTCCTCAGCTGCCTTCCTAGGCTCACTCTGTTTTTAGAACTCTGATATTCTGGATTCTACCAGACTTTCGGGTTTCTTTGGTTTCCAAGTAGACCTGAGTTTCCCACCAACCCCTCCCATGTCTCTGATCTCTTGTCCTGCACGTGCCCAGATGAACATACAGAAACTGTTTCCTGGCCTCTCAGAAATGCACACACTCCTAAACACATTAAGAATTTTATAAGAGACTCATAGAACAGGCTCTTTGGGAGAATTTTAAAGCCACATTATCTACTCTATTTATGTCTGGTTCTTAAAACATAGAAAATGAAACATCCTCTGTTAAGCAAAGAGACCATCTCTTAAGGGCAGCTGTTGAACCTCTGAAAGTGTATTTCTTCAGGGACACTTCTATGAGATTAACCTTCTCCAGCCATTCACTGCCATTTGCATCTGAGCCATTTCACCTGGAGTCTGAGCATGACTTGATCGCCGCTACAACACACATGCTTATTTGTAAAGCACCCACCGTTAAATCCTGTGCAAGATGGACAGTAATAAAGGAAACTTTAATCTCACCTGGGATAGAGGCCAGCTTCGCTAGCCAAATAAGCAGAAAAGAGAACGAGTGGCTCAAAGGGGGGGCACTCAGGAGGCCCTTGGAGACAGGCCTCGGAAGAGGGAGAAAGGCAGAGAATGCCTGCGCACATATGCTGACAAGAAGGGCTCGCCAGATCCGAGGAAGCCCCAGAGGAGAGAGCAGCTGCTTTTGTTTCCTGGGAGGCAGAGCCCAGTAGGGAGTGGGTAAGACAGGAGCCAGGGAGACAATTACTAGAAAGGCATTCCCTGATGTTCTAATGAGGCAATTAGAGCCCCTGAGGTTCCTACTGTCAGAGCAGGACAGGGCTCTGAAGACCCCAGCCCAACCCCCTCGTTTTATAGAAGTTTTACAGAAGACGTAACAGGCCTAGAGGGGGAGAGTGACTTGCCCAGAGTCATGGTGCCAATTTGGGCTGCCCAGTCCCCAGCAGCCCTGCTCCCCTCCCCCGGCCCCCACCTTGCCCTGAACCCAAATCTCCAGACAGCCTGACACTCTGCCTGTGCAGAAATCAGTCCCATCCAGTGCAGGGCCACATGTGAGGTCCAGGGGAGGAGAACAGTGCTTGTGGAAAACTTGGAGGGGAACCCCTTTAATGTTAGATCATCAATAAAGCTGTCCACAAAATCCCATCCTCCCATGGGGGAGCCTCTGGAAATTCTTTTTCTCATGGCGCCCCAAGAACTCCACTTCTACCCATAACACCATGATCTCCCAAAATTTGCCTAGCCCTCCCTCCCTCAGCTGCCTTCCTATACTCACTCTGTTTTTAGAACTCTGATATTCTGGATTCTACCAGACTTTGGGTTTCTTGTTCCCTCTGAGCAGTGTGGTGGGTTTCCTTCAGGGAGCACAGTTCAGGTCCAGGAGAGGTCTATAGCTGACAAAGATGCCTGGGATGGGGTGGAGCAGGGGCAGAGGACAGGGTAGGAGTAGGGGTGAAGTGGGGGCTGCATCCAACACCAGGAGGCTATGACATTCACCTGCCCATGTCATGTACTGTGTCCCAGACTTGCTACCTTGAACAAAAATATGATCCATCTCTGTGGTTTCTAAGGCGTCCATTCCCAGGATCCTCAGGGGACCCTAGGAGGTGGAGAGTCCCAAGATGCCTTCAGTTTAGAATTCTGAAAGGCCTCCCAAGCTGGGAGGCCACCAAGCCTCACAGTGTTCCGTTAGTGCTTAACAAGCCCAATAAATCCGCTAACAAAAGGCAGAAGAAAGAACCTGAAGAATGTGCCCTGCCTGGGCCCCTCCTCCACCCCCTCTACTCCCTGCACACTTGTCGCCTGAATTGCCTCTTTGTGTGCCTGTCTCCCCAGCAGGCTCCGCAATTTGCATCTCTGCTGTTGTCCTTTAAAATGACAGAAAAACACTCAGCAGAGAGGAGCCTGCCCAAGCGGGGCTTCTGCCCACAGAAGCAGAGCTGCGGAAGGGAAGTCAACTTGACATTCAGCCAAGTGAGACTTCTCCCACTCCCCCAACCCCCCCCACACACACACACACCAAAAAGTAGAATTTAATAAATAAGGTTGTGAGAGCAGGGAAGGAGAAGCATATTCCTCCATGACTGTGCATTCTTCACCCAATCCAGAAAAAAATATACGTAGGTCTGCGCTGGCCAGTGTTCTCAGTGGTTAATGCATGGGCCCGCCACCAAAGGTCTCCAATTCGATTCCCAACCGAGGGCACATACCTGGGTTGCAGGTTTGAACCCTGCCCCTATCAGGATGCATGAGAGAGGCAATTAATGTGTTTCTCTCACAGCGATGATTCTTTCTCTCTCTCCCCCTCTCTCCCCTTTCCTGCCCTCCCTTTTCCTCGTTCTAAAAATCTATGGAAAAAAGTACTCTCAGATGAGGATTAACAACAACAGCAGCAAAAATACTCAGGTCTAACTGTTTCTTTAGGTCTTCATTTCCTTATGAAGGCTCGCAAGCCATGTAAAGTATAAATAAATTTGTGTTTTTCTCCTGTGAATGTCTTTGTCAGTTTAATTTTTAGTCCCAGCCTGGAATCCTAAGAGGGTTGAGGGAAACCTTGTACACCTCTACAAAAATTCATGGTAAGCCATCAGTTGTGGGGTTTCTTCCCTTTTTTTTCTAGCTTTTAAAGGGGGAAGGCACAAGAAACCTGTATATCTTATGAACTATGTACTTTATCACAATTCTTCAGCATCCCAATGTTCTCATGCTATAGATGAAGCTGCTGGGCACCATAGGTTAAATATCTTACCTGACATTCAACACACATATGTTTTTCCATATAGCTATTGGCCACCTGGCTTTTTTGAGGTGTTGTGTTTAGGGAAATATAGGAAATATTATCACTCAAAAGCCTGTATTTTCTTCCAATTAAAAAGATACACCAAGCCCTAGCTGATTTGGCTCAGTAGATAGAGCTTCGACCTGCAGACTGAAGGGTCCCATGTTCAATTCCGGTCAAGGGCACATGCCTCGGTTGCGGGCTCGATCCCCAGTGGGGGGCGTGCAGGAGGCAGCCAATCAATGATTCTCTCTCAACCTGATGTTTCTCTCTCTTTCACTCTCCCTTCCTCTCTGAAATCAATAAAAAATGTATTTTTTTAAAAAGATATGCCAAAAAGATCTCTTCTGTTTATAGTTTTTATTACATATACCATGCCCACTAGCACTTTCTGCTGTCAGTTACAGTGCTCCCTCTCCATTCACAGACAGTACAGAGGAAATCACCGGGAGGATGACCACTGCATGGCAACTTTAGAGAAGCCCTGTGGTGGGGCAGAGCACTTCATCCATATGGATGAGGTGTGCGTGGAAGCGGCTCAAGTGTTTGGAGCGTGGCTTCTTCACTCAGAGCCGCATGTGAGACATAGGCAGAGTGTGGGCCTGTGAGCACATCTCATGTTTTCAAGAACGGCATTTTGTTCTCCCGGGTTCTCAAGCGCCAACAAAATAATCTGATGGAATAGGAAATGAATAACCTAAGCTTCAGGAAGGTTCAGGTGGAATCAGGCTCCCTCCTGTATAGGGCAAAGGCGAGGCCCACTGCCCATTTCACCAGTAGCCAGGCTTTGGTTTATCTACCTCTTCTGTGAAGTGCATCTGAATTTGTACTTGGGAGGAGCAGCCCAGGACATGATGGTGGCTGAAACTAACAGCCAGAGGCTGGACACTTGCATCGGGGTGTCACCTTGCCTGCTCTTCAAGGTTCCTGGGAGATGGTGAGAGCAAGATTGAGAGGGAGGTAGAGGGATTTCCCAGATGTCTTCTACCCCACACACATAGCTTCTCCACCTGTGCACCAACTGTAATAAATGTACCACTCTGGTGGAGGATGGTGATGTGGATAATAACCGGGGAGGCTTTCTTCACTGTTGATCCTGTCAAGTGGGAGCCACTATGTATGGTACTGGGCCAGTACTAAGCTCTGAGGGGACTTCCTGATGCAAAATATGTTTTCTTCAAGCTAATTGGTGAGGGATGGGAAAGTAGACCTCCCACTGCCACATCCCAAGGTTGAACTGCCCATCCCAGGCAACTCTCCTAGACAAGTTTTCTTCTCACATACACGACTGCCCAAGGGTGCTCAGAACTTAGAGTCAGGCAAATCTCATCCTCAAGAGACTCAAATCTCATCTTTGATGGAGTGTGCATAACCAGGAAAACCTATATTTCACGCCTTCCTTTGTTTGGCAAGTGGTAGGGGCTATTTATCAGCCTTGAAGTGCTGGTGTCAGCAGGTGCCAATGGGGAGAGGACATTCTATCCCTGGGCCTAGACTGCAGCCTCACTGTTGTATTCCAAGAACATACTTTTTGGGAGGGTATAGAGACAGCAGCATAGGCAATTTCTAACATAGCACTTGCCACATGTAAGAACTCAACTAATGTTTGTTATAAGAAGGAATGGTTGAGATTCTTAGCAAGGGCAGCTGGGAGCATTTGCCCCAGGTAAGTCTGAAAATGGAGAAGGAAGTGGATAGACCCTGGTGAATGAAACAGATATGCAAGAAAGAGTAGGTTTTTGTGAGGCATTCTTTTATGATCCTCCGGAAACAAATGGGGTATCTTCTGTTTGATTGGGGGAAAGTAGTTCAAATATTGGAGATTGTGGCCAGGTGAAACACACACACACACACACACACACAATCTTTTTCCCCCACACACACACACACACACACACACAATCTTTTAATCTTTCCCCCCGCCCTGGATTTAAAGAGTGAGTGCCCCCTACTCTAATCTTCCCAAGTTAAAAAAAATTACATACTAGCTCAATCTTGCCAAAAATATATATTTTAAATCCATTCAGATAACCAATTTCTTCAGGGATACTAAAGCTTCAGAATATCAAATTACCAAAACCTGTTAAATTATTTTAAATTTAAGACAAAAGTATGAAGGACTGAGACTAAAAGTCAAACCTGAAATGGAGAAAATAATAATAATAAAGGAACAAGAAAGTAAAAGTAAAAAATGATTTTCAACTATTCTATAAATTATTTTCTTTCATCTCTAGACTGATGGGAACTTCTTTAAAAAGCCAAGAACCAGAATATCACCCCAAGCCATCTGGTCTTCTCACCCTTTAGTGAAGTGCAGATGGAGACTCCTATGTGGTCTTGGTAAGAGGAATTGGTCACGCTCATTAGCCTGGGCAGATTTAGGTTTCAAATAATAAGCTAAATTGAGAACTACCAAGAGACCAACTCTTGCAAAAGCTGCACTGTAGCCTGAAGGGGGACATGCCAATTTTGGATTAATTAAAAAGGTTATTAAATTGTTCAGATGGCATGGTAATGAGCAATCTGCAGGGCACTCAGTCACAACCACACCTCCCAGCCTTAATTACAGGACCCTTATATTGAAAAGAATCTGGGTGAGCCCACAAAGGGGCTCTCAGTGCATTAGTCTTGAATATAATACAAATGTGGTCAACCCAGGACAAGTTCCATGAGGAAGGATGGCAGTTAAGCTTGTAATATAAACTGTTTCAGAAGAAAGTGAGACTGATGCTAGCCAGCTTAGAGACATGGAGATATTACAATTAATTAGAGATACAATAGGTAATGTGCTTGTATAATACATTTTGGACCCAAGAGATCTAAGGGCTTTGATTTATTTTATTAACTCACGTCTTTCACAATTCCTGCTAATAAAATTAGAAACCAAAGATTACCATTTTTATTTCATAAAGTTTACCTGAATTTATAAATTAAGACACTCTAATATCTGCCATCTACTATAGAGTTCAAATGCCAGAAAAAGATAGTAAATCTTTCCAGATCAGTAATTCTCAGTGTGGGCCACACAGGGTTACCTAATAATCCTAAGACTGATCTAAAATTGCTAGTCTCTGCTTTGGTCCCTTTGGATCAATTACCCACAATTCTACAGGCTTTCATTTACATAAACAACCAAGGTTTATTTTCTAGTAAATCCCTAAATCAGTTAACAGACACGAAAATTTGTGATTCATTAACTAAAACCAGGCAGTCCCTAGAGTTTGAGGAATATAATTCAATATTCTCCTAAGAGACCTGACTGCCACATAGTGTTTGACAAGGATGGAACACTTTTATTTTGTATGATCACCTGTAGATTACTAGAAATCCCACAAAATTCAGGAAGGGTGACTTGTTTTTATTGCACCAAGAATTTTCTTGAGTTGCTCATGATTTGAATAATTTCCATCATTCCTTTTGAATTTAAAATTATTATTTAATTTGTTTTTATCTTTATAATAGTGGTTTGTTGTAGGTTGTTGGTTAAACCTACATTCTACTTCCTAGGCACTGACATGTTCTTACCATTTATTTTTTTCATTAGAAAGTAGAAATGGGTGGGTTTTTCCACTGTCTTATGGGATTTGTTAAAAAATCATGGAAAGCCCTTAGTCAAGAATGGTGGAAAAGCAGTTGAGCTTCAGACCCTTTGTGACCATTTCTTACTAGAGGCCTGATCCACAACATTCGTGCACTGGGGGCGGGGAGTCCCTCAGCCAGGCCTGCGCCCTCTCCTAGTCCAGGACCCCTCAGGGGATGTCCGCTGAGGGGTCCTTAGTGCTGCCTCAGAGGCAGGAGAGGCTCCTGCCACTGCCACTGCACTCGTCAGCCATGAGCCCAGCCTCTGGCTGAGCAGCACTCCCCCTGTGGGAGCACACTGACCACCAGGGGCAGTTCCTGCATTGAGTGCACATCATAGCAACCGGTAGTTCCACTGTTCAGTCGACTTGCATACTAGGATTTTATTATATAGGATAGCTAATATATGAAGAAAAATCATGGTAAGTCAGAAAACAATACTTTTTTTACACTTTCCTAAAGTTAAGCCTTTAGAACAAATGAACTGATTGAATTAATAAATGTTTATTAAGCATTTATTATGGGCTGGTACTGTGCTATAGACTGTCATGACCTAAGTTCAATTAATTCTCTCAAATGAGGGTTTCCAGATTTAGCAAGTAGCCAGTTAAATATTAATTTTATCTAGACAAAAAGTAATTGTTTTTTTTAGTGTAAGTCCCAAAGATTATATGGGACATATACTGAAAAATCATTTGGTTTTTTAAAATTCAAATATAATTAGGTGTCTTGTATTCTTTCTTGCAACCTTATCCCAAACAATTTTGTGTTTTTGTTAAGAAAGGTAAAGTAATTCTGTAAAATAGGCTTTGTCTTAGTTGCCAAAACACACTGGTATTAGTTGTCTAGAATGTTCTGAGACTGCTAAGTGTTGGTTCCATCAGGAAAAAAATATTGTCATGATAGATTAGTGATGTCTGCCATGGATAAGGCACAAGGATTTATGTATGTAGAAGCTAATGTTTTTTGCTATAACTGCCTCAGGGGCAAAAGTAGAACCTTTATCTTGCAAAGTCTTGAAAGAAGTTATCTATTGATTGTGTCACTCCCCTCTGTAAAATCTTAAAATCCTTTAATGACTTCCATTGCTCCTAGGATAAAGATCAATCAGTTTTTAACATAATTGTCAAGCTACTAGCTTCTGACAATTTCACCAGCATTGTCTTGACCATGTTTGCCTTGACTTTCTATGTTCCAGCATCCCTGGCCTTGGTCAGGTTCTTCAAGGAGGTTTTTACTTCAACCTGGAAACCTCTTCCTCCTTTTCTTTACCCAAATAACTTCTGCCCCTTCTTTAGATCCAAGCTCAGGCAAACTTTCAGACATCCCAGAGGACAGGCACCATTTACTGTAGATTCATAGAAATTACCACAGTTTGTAAAAATTATTTTTGTCAATATTTGATTAATATTTTTGTCAATGTTTGATTAATATTTTTGTCACTGTTTGATTAATATATTTTCCCTGATATCTATAAAATTATTGAAGGCAAGATCATCATTGGTTTTAGTCAGTATTTTATACACAGAATCTAGAATAGTGTCTGCTATATATACTATGTTCATGTTATATATTTGTTGAATGAATTTATTGGCTTAATGAGTTCTATAATGATAAAAAAATCTTAGTGGTCCATTTCAAAAATCATCTCATTCTTTTTTTCAGGCAATAACTACAAATGTAATAGAGTCTGAAAATGCAATGAATAAATTAAGCATTATACCTCCCAATGCCAATCAGAATAACTCTTAATCTACACACCTGCTGTCAGTACTTTTAAATGCTTCCTTAAGAAAAGCACCTTGGGGAAGAGTCTGATATAGTAGAAGAAGCATTCTTAGGCATGTATACGTCCTTTAGGTCATTTTTTAAAATTTTATTGAAATGCATTTTAACCATCATTCTTTGGTAAGCATTTTTGCTAATTTACTAATCTGTAATGGCTTTTTTGAAATGTCAACTTGGCGAGGCTACAAGTTATTCCATATTCCATCAAACACAAGCCCAGCTGTTTCTGTGAAGGCACTTTGCAGATATAATTAAAACTCCTAACCAACTTAATTTAAGGTCACAAAATTTTCAGGATTCATTCCTAAATAACATGCGTAGAACTGATGTGTGTACTAGTATTTTACCACAATAATATATTTTTTAAATCAGGGCTGAAGATTCTCTCAAAAAAAGAAGAAATTCTGTCTGTGGACAGCAGTTTTAATCTTTGCTTATGAGTTCCGGCCTACTGATGATCTTCCCTTCCCATCCTACAGATTTTGAACTGGCTTAGCTAGCCTTCACATTCATGTAAGCCAATTCTTTGTGATAAATTCATTTATATATCAAGTATATTAAAAAATTGGATAAGATGGAGTCTATAGCATTTGTGATTGCAGAACTTTTACAGTCCAGGTCACTCCCTACCCTGCCTCACCCAAAACCATGCACAGTTACAGTAAAATCCAAAAAATCACCCTATCTAATAAAAGAGAAACATGGTAATTAGCATACGCCCTGATCGCCCTGCAGCTCTGTGTGTGACAGGGAGCTGGGCCACAACCTCCCTATCTGCCCTGCTCTGTTCATGACAGAGGAAGGCGCCCTAGTCTCCTGATCAGCCCTGCTTTGTGCCTGATATGGGGGAGCCCGCCAACCCCCTGATCGCCCTGCGGCTCTGTGTGTGACAGGGTGCGGCGCCCCAAC
>NW_006286243.1:3805777-3808184 GCF_000327345.1 Myotis davidii | reverse complement strand
GAGGGCAGTGAGGGGCGACCAGGCCAGGGACAGAGGCAGTTGGGGGAGACCAGGCTGGCAGCGGGAGAGGGGGGAGTAAGGGGTGACCAGGCCAGCAGGGGAGACAGTTAGGAGTGACCAAGCCAGCAGGGAGGGGAAGTTGGGGGTGACCTGGCCAGCAGCAGGGAGCAGTTGGGGGTAACCAGGTCAGCAGCGGGTGAAGTTAGAGGTGATTAAGCTAGCACACAGAGGCAGTGAGGGGCAATCAGGCTGGGAGGGGGGGCAGTTAGGGGCGACCAGGCAGGCAGGCAGGTGAGCAATTAGGAGCCAGCAGTCCAGGATTGTGAGAGGGATGTCTGACTGCCAGTTTAGGACCAATCCTGGGGATCCCAGATTGGAGAGGGTACAGGCTGGGCTGAGGGGACCCCCTACCCTGTGCATGAATTTTGTGCACTGGGCCTCTAGTTTAATATAACTTTAAACTAATACAAACTAGTTTTGTAAATATTATAGGAGCAATCATATCAGGAAAATATAACTTTTGGCTCTAGAACTTATTCCAAGAAAAGCCTATCATTTTTGGGAAAAGACTTCATTAGAGGAGATCTGAATGAAGATAGACTTTTCCTGAACCAAGGAAATGGAAAAACTTAGTTACACTGAAGGATATAGTAAAGGAAGATGAGTGGCAGGGGGAAGGCAACAAGAAGGCCAACTTTTTCATTGTCTGTGACTAAACCCTGTATTCATTCTCTACCCCATTCCCTGACTCTTTAATAAAGATACTAAACTCAGCTTCAAGTGAATTTTTTAAGAAGCCAAGGAAGCCCAATTGGAGTAGCTCAGTGGTCGAGCGTCAACCTATGAACCAGGAGATCACTGTTCGGTTCCTGGTCAGGGCACATGCCCAGGTTACAGGCTTGATCCCCAGTGTGGGGTGTACAGGAGGCAGCCGATCGATGATTATCTTCATCATTGGTGTTTCTATCTCTCTTTCCTTCTCCTCTCCTCTCTGAAATCAATTAAAATACTTTAAAAAAAAAGAAGCCAAGGAAGGAGCTGGGCTTCATGCATACTGACATGATAGTGTGGTAGTTCAGCAGAGAGGAGGTGAGGAGAGGGAATGAGAGGGGAAGGAAGGCAATAGGAGAGAGAGAAAAGACAGAGAGAATGCAGAGAAAGTAAGCTCACTCCCTCCAAACTCCACCTTCTCCTCCTCCTCCACCACTGCCATCGTCACTCACCCACCCCCAGCCACATGAGCAGAGCTATAAATGCTCACAGGCCACAGAACTGTGATTATTGAGAAACATATCCAGATTTCCCAGGTGGGAGTGAGGGGGTGGTGCACTGGTTAACACCTATGACCTAAGTATGATGTCATCATGTCCTTCTGCACATACCTAAGCATTACCAGGAAGCTGGAAGTTTTACCTAACTGGTTTTGTGTTAAATTGCTAGCAGGTCAGTGTAAATTCCCCAAAGCAACAGCCAAATATCAAATTGACTAATTAGCAACAAAAATTTCAAATATTGTTAAAATTCATAGCAGGTTGTCAGAAGGGCAAATTCTGCATTTCCTCGGCATAAACATTCATATGCAACAACTTCTGTCTTCATATGCTTAAAAAATAAATATTTACAAGCCACTAAATGTATTGGGCATTTCCTATTTTGGTGTGAACTCTTGGAAGTGGTTGCTTGTTAAGATTTTCTGGTAAGTATTTATCAAAAGAAGCAAAAAGGAATCTTCTCTGTTCTAATAGGCATGTCTATGCTCACTGGAATTCCCCAAATGAATTTTCCTTTACCTGGTTCCCTTCCCAGCTTTGAATATGGTGGCTTGGAGACAAGGTAAAGGCTGGCCAGAAATATATTCCTAGCTGTGATCCCTGGCAGTGTTATTTTTTGTATGCCTGCTCAGTTCAATTCAACTATTATTTATCATTCAGACTCTGTGCTATGAGATAGCAACAGAGATGATTAATATATAGCTCCTGAGCTTGGTGAGTTCAACATCTAAATAATTAAATGCCACTCATATGATAGAAGCAGAGAAAGTGGTTGGCTCCATCTGGGGTGGGTATGAGGGGGGTCAGGGTAGGGTTTATAGAGGTAGCCTCATAAGATGACAGAATTTGAATTCAATGAATTAGAAAATTGAAACTTAAGGTACATTTTAACTAGTACTAAAAATCAAGGGATGGGATGCATAAAGGAAACCTTTAACTAAAGAATATTAATGGGCAACTACTACTTAGCTCAATAACAGTCATTAGAAATTGGGAGAGGAAAGGGCAACTCAAATAAATAAGAAAGGGAACAAGTCCATTAAACCTTTTGGTGGCTGACAAATAAAGAACTTTTATTGTGACAAAACATAGCACTGCAGAGTCATCCTTAGGTCCCAGAGGCAGCTGGCTGTTAT
>NW_006286243.1:3802402-3805654 GCF_000327345.1 Myotis davidii | reverse complement strand
TTTTAAGCTTGGTTTTTCAAAGATTAATGCAAGACCCAAAT
The DNA here is from genome assembly GCF_000327345.1 of Myotis davidii. Classification (NCBI taxonomy): domain Eukaryota; kingdom Metazoa; phylum Chordata; class Mammalia; order Chiroptera; family Vespertilionidae; genus Myotis; species Myotis davidii. The sequence continues at coordinate 3,805,613 of NW_006286243.1, read as the reverse complement.
GATGAAAGTAAGATTAATTTCAATGATGGTGGCAACCCAGCAACCCATATTATATGAACTTTGCATGGAGGGTTTTGTAGGTTTTGTTAAACAGCATGATGTTTTCATTTAGGACACAGAAATTAAAACTATAAATATTTTAGTATCCTACCAAAGACTGTTTCTTCCTCTCTCTCCCAATCTCCCTCTCCCTCTCCCTCTCTCTCTCTCCCTCCCTCTCCCTCTCTCCCTCTGTTTCTCTCAATATATATAAAAAGTTAAATGACCTATATCATGTTAGAAACCTTGCAAATGGAGCACAAACATGGCAGGGCATGGACATACAAAACATTTTCTACAATGACACTGATCTTGCAAAAACAAAATAACACCTTTTGAATGACAATAGCAAGTGAGAACATGTTGAATAAAGTAGGTCAATTGACACCTCAGGCCAACACCAATCTCTTTACCAACCACCACCTCTTATAACTGCTGCTTTTACCATCCTAAAACTGATAATCTGGAATCCAAGTTTAATAAAATAGTTTAATGGGAGGTTGTTTTTTTAAAGTTAGTATTTCAAATTCTGAGTTTAAAGGGTTACTTGATCTTCATATAGAAACTCTCTTCTAAGAAACAAAGTGTACATAGTTAAAAAATATAAATCATGAGGAGAAAAAAAACAACAAAAGAGATGAAGGAGCTGCAAGGTTAAGTAACTTATTCCAGGTCTCACAACAGGAGAAATGATCCAGCACTATTAAACTCAGGTCTGCCTGTTGAATGAGGGTAGTGGCAGAAAGCAAAGAATCTTTGAAAATTGGGCAACTTGCCATCCCAGGCAGGTAGCAACCTTAGGTGGAATCATTTCCCTTCCTATGCCTTTTCCTCAAAACACTTATAAGAAACATCAAGCAAAAGAGTTACATTTGCTTCTTTCTTCTTTTTTTTTTCTTGCCCAAGTTCCAGCACTGATGGGAAAGAAATAGCTTTAAAATTCAGTTATATAAAACATCAAAGGAGGTATGACAAGAAGAAACCTGATGGTCCACAAGCCAAAAGATTCATAAATGGCTGTTGACTTCATTGAAAACTAGTTAACACCCTGGCATTCACCCAAGTGTGTTAGGCAGAACACTAGTACTAGAGATGATGTGCATGCATGCAACACACACACACACACACACACACACGGTTCCATTAGTGAAAAAGTTTGGGAAACATTTTTTATTATAACTCCTCCCACCCACCCAGGGTTTCCCAAACATTTGACCATGGACCTTTCCATAATACACATATGGTTTTGCTCTTTTGTTTTTTGTTTAAAGAAACCCTATAAAATATTATGGAGACTACTGGTTTTTGGAACACATTTGAAAGCATTGCTATAGGCTACACGTGACCACATATACAGTGTGATTTGATGACATATAAAGGTCCCTCCTGACCCCATTACAATGCTTACAGTGTCAATAGCTCTTAGAGGCTGTTAGATTTTTGAGGTCTTTATTAATATATGAATATTTCAGGATTCAAAGCCAAGAGATAACAACTAGTTAGTGCAATCAACTGATCAATGGGAATCCTAATTGGGCCCTTAGCTGCCTAAATGCTATCCACTTCAAATGGAGAGAAGAGGCTGGTCAAAGGCAGGGGTGAACACGCATTCTGATGCTATTAGTATATCTAGGCAATCTAAACTGTGGATTCTTCATCATAAATATCATTCCAATTAACCATTTCCACTTCTACCAGCCTGGCCCAGGTTTTTGTCACCCCACTGTTCAAATTATTTATCATGCACAACAGATCCCCTCAAATACCCCTTTTATTCTCTGCTGAACAATCTAGAATGATTCTCCATTGTCCATCATGTCACCCTTCTCACCCCCGTATTCAACAGCCTTCGAAGCAAACCTATCCATATGCCTCTGACTTTATTGCTCATTGCTCCTCATTCTCTTCACTCCCCACAGCTCCTCAGTCTTCTCCATGAGTCCCAGGGTCTTCCTGCCTTCCATCATCTTCTCCTTAAATCTCCTAACTTTCTCTGTTACTTCCTATCTAAACTCGTCATCTTTCAAGTTCTACTTCTCCTGAGAAGGCTGTTAGTAACTTCACTCAACATCGATTTCTCCCTTTCCTGTACCATAGTTACTAAATGCATTTAGCACTTGATTGTCTAATTTTATTTTCTTTCTGTTGCAATTGTATATGTTTTGTTCCCTCTCACCCCTTGCTTATAAATACAAATCTCTGAAAAGAGCAAACCTTGTCATAACCCTTGTCATAACCTTAGTTTGTATTCCCTACCACATTTAGCATGCACTAGAAATGCAAAAAAAAAAAAATGCTTCCTCAATTACTGACTAGAATGAAACAAAATGATAATTATAAAGGGATATCATGGAGTGACTAAAGAATATCAGATAGGCCAAAACCGGTTTGGCTCAGTGGATAGAGCATCGGCCTGCGGACTGAAGGGTCCCAGGTTCGATTCCGGTCAAGGGCATGTACCTGGGTTGCGGGCATATCCCCAGTAGGGGGTGTGCAGGAGGCAGCTGATCGATGTTTCTCTCATCGATGTTTCTAACTCTCTATCCCTCTCCCTTCCTCTCTGTAAAAAATCAATAAAATATATTTTTTAAAAAAGAATATCAGATAGGACCTTTCCTTAATATACTTTATTTGCATAAATTTTAAGATATTTGCACCTTAATAGCAAAATTATATGCCATTATACTGTTTTAGAATTCAGCCCTTTCAGACTAACTTCCCCTAGATGAACTCAAAGATATCTTTTCTCTAAGATGAGATGGAAACAAAGAACTAACCATGGCCCTTGGGTTCATATCTCTCAAATCCAGGGGTGTGGCAGACAGACTTTAAAATGGCTCTAGTTGTTCCTGCCTCTTGATATCTATGCTCTAATGCAATTCCCTTCCTTTGAGTGGGAAGAGAGGGAGGGAGGATTGCTACTATGACTTGTTTTTAACCAATAGACTTTGGCACAGAAATGGGATGTTACTTCCATGATAATATATATATATACTAGAGGCCCGTTGCAGGAAGATTTGTGCACTCAGGGGGAAGGGGGGGTCCCTCAGCCCGGTCCCAACTCCCCAATCCGCCCCGCTCTGAGCCCGACCAGGGGCTGCACCTAGGGATTAGGCCTGCCCTCTGCCACCGGGGAGCAGGCCTAAGCCAGAAGGTCGTTATCTCCTGAGGG
>NW_006286243.1:3794626-3801553 GCF_000327345.1 Myotis davidii | reverse complement strand
CACTGACGCAGGCAAGCCTCCCTGTTCGCATCAGCTGCCTGGCTGCCTGCCGCCATCTTGGCTGCCAGTTAATTTGCATATCTCGCTGATTAGCCAATGAAAAGGGTATCAGTCATACGCCAATTACCATTTTTGTCTTTTATTAGATAGGATGAAAGACTAAGTGACCATTACGACCAGTCGACCAGACAGTTGCTATGATGCACACTGACCACCAGGGGGTAGATGTTCAACACAGGAGCTGTCCCCTGGTGGTCAGTACACTCCCACAGCCAACCTCCCATGGCCAGCCAACCTCCCGTGGCCCCTGCCCTGAGCTAGCCCACCCTGATCAGGACTGGACAAGATGGCCTTGATTGGCCCCGATCGCCGGCCAGGCCGAGGGACCCCACCCGTGCACGAGTTCGTGCACCCAGCCTCTAGTGTTACATAACATTGTAACTTGTGTATTGCTACCTGACTCGTTTGCCTTCCTGGTTGACACAATTTGATGAAGCAAGTAGCCACTTTGGGGAGGCCCACATTGCAAAAAACTGAGGGTGGCCTTCAGCCCAGAGTAAGCTAGTAACTGAGGCCCCTGTTCTAACAACCCTTCAGAATGCTGTCAATAAATGTGAGCCTTTACATGAGCACTATCCCTGACCAAATCTGAGGCAGCCCATGAGAGACCCTGACACAGAAGACCCAGCTACTCTGTGCACCAATTCCTAAACACAGAAACTGTGAAATAATTACTGTGTATTGTTTTAAGACATTGGGTTCATAGTAACTTAGTATGCAGCAATGGATAACAAATACAGAATGTTAAAGGGTATCTGTAATTCTTTCAATGACTGACTTTAAGCTGTACCTGTCAAAAGGACCAACTGTGTGATTCAGATACTGAGAGTGGACTCTCACATCACAGAAGCTCATGCAATCATGCTGGAGAGATGAATAATGTCTTATGTACCCAGGAATATATTTAACCAAGGAGGTGAAAGATCTGTATAGTGAAAAGTACAAGACATTAAGAAAAAAAATTGAAGAAGACAGAAATAAATGAAAAGATAGTCAGTGCTCATAAATTGGAAGAATTTATATTATTAAAATAGCCATACCAACCAAAGCAATCTTCAGATTCAACCCAATCCCTATCAAAATTCCAATGACTTTTTTCACAAAAATAGAACAATCCTACATATCATATAAAAAGACCCCGAATAGCCAAAGCAACCTTGAGAAAGAAGAACAAGGCTAGAGACATCGTGCTCCCTAATTTCAAATTCTATTACAAATCTACAGTAATTAAAACAGTACGGTATTGCCATAAAAATAGACACATAGATCAATGAAACAAAGGAGCCCAGAAATAAAACCCTGCACATGTAGTAAATTAATTTATGACAAAGGACCATGAATATGCAATGGAAAAAGGACAGTCTTTTCAATAAATGTGCTGGGAAAACAGCCACATGCAAAATAATGACACTGGACCATATACAAAAATGAAACCTAAATGAATTGAAGACTTGAATGTAAGACCTGAATCATAAAACCCTTGTAAGAAAACACAGGCAGTAAGTTCCTTGACAGAGACCTTGGGGATGACTTTTTACATCTGACACCCAAATAAAAGCAAGAAAAAAAAAAAGCAAAAATAAACAAGTAGGATTGCATCAAACTAAAAAACTTCTGCAAAGAAAAAGAATGAAAAGAAAACATCAACAAAATAAAAGGCAACCTACTAAACGGGAGAAAATATTTGTTTGCAAATTAAATCATATATCTGTTTTAAGAGGTTAACTCTCAAAGAATTCCATGCAAAAACAACAAACAATCCAATTAAAAATGGGTAGAAGATCTAAGTAAATATTTCCAAAGAAGATATAAAAATGGCTAACAGGTACTTGAATAGATGCTCAATATCATTAATTATCAGAGAAATGCAAATGAAAACCACAATGAAATACTGCCTCATACCTGTTAGAGTGGCTATTATAAAAAAGACAAGAAACAACAAGTATTGGTGATATGTGGTCTCACGTGCATCCTCCTGTTCAATGCAGCACTATTTACAACAGCCAAAATATGGAAACAACTTGAGTTCTATCAATGGACAAATGAAATATTATTCATCCATAAAAAGAGTGATATCTTTCCATTTGAGACCACATGGAAGGATCTTGAGGGTATTACACTAAGTGAAATAAGTCAGACAGACAAAGACAAATACTGCATGATCTCTCGTACATATGGAATCTTAAAAAAAAAAAACCCACACAAAATAAAACAAAAAGCAAGCAAACAAACAAACAAAAACACATGCTCAAAGACATAGAGAATAAATCTCAGAGGGAAGGTGGGGGTGGTGGATGGGTGGGAAGATATCAACCAAAGAACTTATATGCGTATATAGGTAACTCACAGACACAGACAATAGGGTGGTGAAGATCTGGTGTGGGGGGCATGAATGGGCTAGAAGGGGTCGCTGCGGGGGGAAAAAGGGAGACATATGTAATACTTTCAACAATAAAGATTTTTTAAAAAGATACAGAGAATAGACTGGTAGTTGTCAGAGGTGGGAATCAGTGGATGAAAGAATTGGGTGCAGGGGTCCAAAAAATGTTTTATGTAATACCTGGTAGAAGCTTAGACAACCATCATAAGAAAACACACTATAACTTTGTTTGAAGCCTTGGCCCCAGTGATCAAAAACTAAAGTTTTATAATAGGCTAGGAATTTGGCCACTTTAAAAGAGTCTATGTCAGATGTCTATGTCAAAGGCCACATGTTTGAAAAGGTGCTAAAGCTACCTAAAACACTAAGGGGAGCATTTCACAACTAAGTAGGAGAACTGTATTTGATGTACATTAATTGGTAAACATCTACTAACTAGATACTTGATGGGATAGAGAAGCTACTGAGCAGAGTAGTGCTAATTAGAAAAAAATTTGAATTTTTGCAGGTTTGCATCTCTCATCAATATATAATTGGCTCTTTGTTTTGTTTTGGTTTGTTATTATGTGGCAGTTAGAAGAGCCCACAGACACTTTGAATCTTCCTTCTAGGAATTTGTGATTCATTTGATGAAACATTAATTCCTAGACTGCTGGATTCAAAAACAAAGAAAAATTTTAAAATAAGGTGCTTAGATAAATAGGTGGATATGGTATACTGCCACAGACAGTAGACTTCATTTTCCCAAGTTAGGACATTTATTGAAAAAAAATCACCATGTGTTGTCACTATTATTTCATAAAGAATGGGCAATTCAACCATAAGTAGTAAAGTCACAATCTCAAAATAGATAAAGAACAGAACTTTAATTTCAATAAATCCATCTTAAAGAAAAGTTCACCACATTGTGCATATTCTTTTCCTTTCCTTGTAGATCGATATAACATGTGGGAACCCAGGGCTAAAGGAATGTCCTAATAGAGAAAGAACTAAGAGTTCTTGACATAAGACAGCCTAGGACTCCCCCAAGGAGGTTTAACTTGCTTAGGAAATTCAAGGTGAATATTTTATAAAGTTCAGCAATGTAAGGAACAACAGTTGAAGATCAGTGAGAAGTTTACCAAGGTACATGTGTTTCTTTCAGCCTTGGTTTGCAGCATGCATTGAGATTCTTTAAAATGCAGTGATTGTCAGGCTCAGGTGTTTTAATAAAATTCTCCCCCATAGGACATACACAGTTGGACAGAAGTGTTACTAATGACCCCTGTTTTATTTGTCTCTTCTTATTTGGATACTACCACCCAAAAGTGACAATCCAGCCACCACAGCATCCAGTTGGCAGCTATCTTGGATCAAGGTACGAAAGCTCAAAGGCAATAATTTCTGGATGCCTCCAAATCCAAGCCTAAATTAAAATAAATGTTAAGTGGTGGCAAACATCATATCCACATCCTACAGCCCTTGCTAAAGAACAAAATGAGGTCCCCACAGGATCTACAAGTCCCTAAAGATCAATAGATTCTTTGGTGGAGTCTGACAGCAGAAATTAGGCTGAATACGTGTCTAAGGATCTGATCTCCAAATATATCTGTCAAAGTGAAGACTGAGTAATAATCTCCAGGTCTCTCCATGGTGTCTCAAAGTGTAATGGTTCCTTTTTAACAGCTGCATAGTATTCCATTGTGTAAATGTACCACAGTTTTTTTTAAAAAATCTCATTTATATGTGGAACCTAACGAACAAAATAAACTGACAAACAAAATAGATCCAGAGACATTGAAGCATGCAACATACTGGTGAATCTCAGAGGGAAGAGGATGGGGGAAGAGATTTACCAAAGAACTTAGATGCATATATGCATAGCTCATGGACACAGACAATAAATAGTGCAGTGAAGCCCTGGGGAGGGGAGGGGAGCAGGGAGGAAGAGGTCAATGGGGTAGGAGGGAGGGGGATTTCTGCAATTCTTCCAATAATAAAGATAAGTTTTTTAAAAAGTGAAGATTGCTCAGCCACAGATGTTTGTAGGATTTTGGAATATATCACGCAACCTAATTGGAAAGAGCTCAGCCATCCCATGGATTTAGTTCCTTTATGTTTCTTTGTAAGTGACCTCTCATGGTGCCTACCTGCTCTTTCTGACACCTTTGGGAACTGCAAACGAAGGAAGCATGCAGGCATCTGTTATAGAAAAGGCGGTACCTGAGTTAAATGTCAGGGCCAGCATTAAGCTGATTGGCACACATTAAAATACAACATAACAGTGTATTTGTCACCGTAGCCCTCTCCTGCAGTTGGCTCGTGAGGCATAATGACGGCTTACTGACACAAGCAGGGACTCAGCCGCTTGATAACATTGTTCCACTGATGGATTGAAGTGGCCCTGCAGTCGCCAGCATTTGGCTGGAAACAGCAGCCATTCGCTCTTTCAGGCAGGGTGCTGAAAACAGACCCACAGCCATGCACAATGCTGTCCATTTTGGAAATCATTCGCTGCCATGCTGCCATAATTTCCATTGTCATCCTTCCCCTACTGTGATATAATACGGCCAAGAGTGGGGCAGAAAACTAATATTACAATCAAGAGCCTCAAACAACAAACACCAGAGCTGAGTTTTCTGGGGGGAAGATTGCCAAGCTTCCTGCAGAGGCAGGGACACCCCTGCACACACCTCCGCCTGCCTTATTAAGGCAGCCCTTTGCTAGGAAAAGAACATTGCCACGGACATAATGAATTAATTTGGCATTTCCTTCAGTCTCACTCAGCATGCAGTGTGCTTCCCTAAGCATGAAAACAGCACATCTTCCTAGAAACATGTCGAAAACGATGTGCCCACTCATAGAAGAGATCAATTTGAATAGATTCAATCCCCAAGTGGGCAATGCATTACGGAAAGTTTTCAACTAAAGTCAAGACAGATTGTCCAGCTAGTTCTCAAGCCCAGCACAGACCACTATCTTTTCCCTTATTTTCACTTGTAAACCTTCTCTCTCGTTCTGTCTCTTGCTCTGTATATACATACACAGACATACATTTATTTGTAGCTCTTCCTCTACTGAGAATAAAGCCCTTGCTCTGTCAGCAAAAGGCTTTTGCCGTTGGAGTAAGAATAAAAAATGTGCACTCTACTTAAGGGAATGGAAACATCAAGTTATTGAATGTGACTTTTGCTTGAGAGGCTGTTTTGTGATTGTTGAAAGTTAGAAAAAAAAAAGAGATGAAATAGAATAAGAAGGTGAGAGAAAGAGAGAGAGATTGGTTGATTACAATGCTAGCTGGTGGGGACAGTGTTTAAAACACAGATCTGGGAGATGAAAGGCCAGACTCCGTGCAGAACAACCAACATGGAATTAGAGCTGAAAAGTACAATTAGCAGATTGAGGGCCAGAAGCTAGGCATCACAAGGAGGAAGTGATAATTATAAATGGCAAGGGAGAGGACGAAAATTCAGAAGTGATAAAGTTGTGCTGCTGCGAAGGGAGGATGGAAGGAACTCCTTGAATAGAGAATCAGAGAACAAAACATACAACCCATCAACACTGTGGCACATCCAGTGTAAGATCAGACAACTGTGGTTTTCACTTTTTCTTTTATGCTTAAGTCAAGTGTTGCTGTCACTGAATTTCCAGGTTGGTTTTTGCCTGGCATCCATTACAGAGACATACCGTTAGGAAAGCAGAGAGCTAAAAATCCTCTAAGACATTAGCTTGGTTGAGAGAGAGAGAGAGAGAGAGAGAGAGAGAGAGAGTGTGTGTGTGTGTGTGTGTGTTTTATTTTTACTTTCCATGTCAAGAACTCATAATACCATAGACATAGCACTTATTATCACCATCCATCTCCTGAATCTCCTGATAGGTGCCTGAAAACTATCTATCCCAAGTAATTTTGGTACCAATAAAATCAGGAACCACAGCTAGGTAGCTCAATAGGTAAGAGCTTAGTTCTAACAAGCAAAGTGTATACAGTAGTAGTTTCCAAATGGCAGCCCATTAGAAACATCCAGACAGGATGTTAAATTCCACACTCCAGTCATGTAGGTCAACAGGTACAGATATTCAGCTTGATCTTGGCAATTACTTGATCTTGGTAATTACTTGATCTTGGTAATTACTATATATATATTAGAGGCTTGGTGTACGAAATCCGTGCACTGGGGCGGGTGGGGGGTGTCCCTCAGCCCTCTTGCAGTCTGGGAGCCCTCAGGGGATGTCTGATTGCTGGCTTAGGCCCACTCCCAGCAGTTGGACATCCCTAGCACTGCCGTGGAGGTGAGAGGCTCCTGCCACCGCAGCTGTGCTCGCCAGCCATGAGCTCAGCTTCTGCCTCAGTGGCACTCCCCACTATGGGAATGCACTGATCACCAGGTGCAGCTCCTGTGTTGAGTGCCTGCCCCCTGGTGATCAGTGGACATCATAGAGACCAGTTGTTTCATGGTTTGGTAGATTTGCTTATTAGCCTTTTATTATATAGGATATAATATAGGATA
>NW_006286243.1:3781725-3794580 GCF_000327345.1 Myotis davidii | reverse complement strand
TGTATATATATATATTATATATATATTACATAGCCTCTATAATATATATAGCCTTTTATTATATAGGATATATATATAATATATGTAATATAATATATATATATATCCACCAACATATTGTGCACTTTATGTACACTCGTATTTGTCAATTATTCTTCAGTAAAATTAAAACAAGCAAAAAGATTTAAAACACAATTCATCAAACCAAGCAAATGAAAATTAAATTAATGGGGATAAAATACAAGCTTTTTTCTTTTTCCTTTTTTCTTTTTCTTTTTGGTTTGAGAATCAACAGTACTGAGAAATCTCTGTGTGGTCCCACTGAATTTTATCTGATTCATACCCCTAACAGCACTGTCCATCCCATCTTGCTCAGTCCCTCAAATATTAGCCAGTAGACCTTAAAAAGCTCCAATGTCTATGTGGACAACTTATCACCCAAGCCACCACCACACCTGGCAGAGCCACCAATGGACTCCAAAGCTGAATGATAAAGAAGCCTAACAAAGGTGGCTTCAGGAATCAAGAAGCAGACGTAAGCTTACCAAAGAAATGTCATCCCTGAAAAAAAAACATGCTTTTATGCCCTCCCACCTAACCCCTAAAATATATCCTCTGAATACTATTTCAGGTATCATATTAGGGACAAACATGGGGAAATCTTCTCAGTTTTATGAGCTGACAAGCAGAAATTGAACCCCTACTGGTAGTTTTCTGCCCTTTGGGATCTTTGCTGTAGGTTTAACATTCTCCCTTAGTGAAAAGCAACCTGCTAACATTCAAGGTTTGCTCTGACTCCACAGGCATCTGCTTTATTCTTATGGACCCAAATAAGCATATTTTAGTCTTAGACTCATTAACCTTTACAGCCACACTGGAGGACTCTATGAACACTGGGAAGAAAGTCATTTTGAAAATTCCTGGTTTGATTTTCTTTTCATATCAATTGAAACAATAAAGGCTGACTGAGCTCTCTGTTAATTCAATCACACAAAATGATACCAGGTCTATAAGGCTCTCTAAATTATTATATATTTGCTATATAATGTACTACAAAACCCTTTTCTACAGTAAAATGTTTGCCTCCATTCTTTATTAGAGCTATTTTCTTAATCCTGACTTTAAAACTGGTTTCTGAGTCAAAACTCTACAACCTCATAAAGCTCCTTAATGTAATTCCCTCCTCACCATTCTCCTTATTTCATAATTCTTATAATTCTCCTGAATTATTTTAGCATTTGTGCTCTTTACACCTGTTTTAAAGAAACCCACTTGCAATGGCTCCCCAATGCCTACCGAAGAAAGTTCAAGCTCCACGAGCTGTCTTTTGAAACATTCCATAATCTGATTCTAATTGTAATTCCTAGTCTTTTAGTTAACTCATCTCTCCCCATCCCTGGAGCATGTCATGCATGATCACATCAGTGTGCTTTTTTTTTTTTTTAAATCCTCACCTAAGGATATCTTTTCCATTGATTTTTAGAGAGAGTGAAAGAGACACTGAGAGAGAAACATCAATGTGAGAGAGATACATCAATTGGTTGCCTCCTGCATGTGCCCGACCCAGGTCCAGGGGTTGAGCCTGCAACCAAGATACAGGCTCCTGACCAGAACTGAACACGGGACCCTTCAGTCTGCAGGTCAATGTTTTGCCCACCAACTAGGGCAGTGTGCTACTTGTGTGCAATTCCCTTTATAGTCAGGGCTGTCTCTCTTCTCCTCTACACTAGACAGGTTGGGCAATGACTTCCCTTTGTTTAATCATAAATCCTGAGTTCTTAACCTGGCGTCTACTCATTCCATGGGGTCCTTAAATGGATTTATACGGTGTGCATATCTCTTGAAATTATTATACAAAATTGGGTGTGAATATTGTTGGCTGTAACGTTGGTGGCCTGCAATGAACCATGCCTTCCAGTATTCATGCTTGTGTATACTTTCCTCCCATGAATCTGTGCAAGCTCTGTGATCTGCTTTAACTAATATAATTCAGAGGAAGTGACGCAGTGACCACCAGACTGTTGGAAATTCAAGCAACCTCATGGAGAGGCCCAGGAGGAAGACAACTGAAACCCCTGGCCAAAAGCCAGCAGCTCACACCAATGGTCAGTCATGTGAGTAAGGCCATTTTGGAATTTTCAGCCGCCCCAGTGTCCAGCTGACACCAGATCAAGCAGAAGAATCACCTGTAAATGCACACAATCATGGAAACTAAAAATAAAAAACAAAAACTACTATTGTTTGGGGGCAGTTTGCTTCATAGTAATAGAAAACAAAACAGGAGATATGTGGCTGCTCCTGAGTGGGAAAAAGACCCAGATCAGATTCTCACAGGAATTCATAATACAAGATGGGATAAGTATCTTTATATGAAGAGGTCCTTACAAAGCACTTAGTAGCTGCCATATGACAAGACGCAGTAAGTGTTTATTTGTTGTTATTATTACTAGAGGCCTGGTGTATGAAACTTGTGCACGGGAGGTGGGGGGGGGTCCCTCAACCCAGCCTGCACCCTCTCCAATCCGGTACACCTCAGGACTGATGGCTCCTAACCGCTCACTTGCCTGCCAGCCTGATCCCTCTAACTGCTCTCCCCTGCCAGTCTGATCCCCCTAACTGCTCTCCCCTGCCAGTCTGATCCTCCTAACTCCTCGCATGAAATTTGTTCACGGGAGCGGGGGGAGGTCCCTCAGCCTGGCCTTCCCCCTCTCCAATCCGGGACCCCTCGGGTCTGCTGGCACCTAACCGCTCATCTGCCTGCCAGCCTGATCCCCCTAACTGCTCTCCCCTGCTGGCCTGATCCCCTTAACTCCTCTCCCCTGCCTGCCTGATTGCCTCTAACTGCCTCTGTCTCAGCCCCACCACCGTGGCTTTGTCCAGAAGGATGTCCAGAAGGTCAACTGGAAGATATTCAGTCTAATTAGCATATTACCCTTTTATTAATATAGATGCCACGTTGTCCTAAAAATGCAGGTTGTTAGCAGGTTTTTTTATTGTGGAAGGGGAGCCTGCAGTAGCATCCTGGGTTCTGACCAGGGCTTATGCACTCATGCTTTATCTCAGCAGATGAGATTCCTAGAAGAAGACTCTTGGATGTACCTTGAACATTTCTATCGATTTTGCCAAATCATCTTCCAAAAATGTTGAACCACTTTCAACTCCCACCAGCAACCATGCATGTGCCTTCTGTCTTACTTTGATGCCAATATCATTGATTTCCCCCTAGAAGCTTCCCACCCCTCAGCTGGGACTGCTTGGCACTTGAGCCAACCTCACTGTTCATCCCAGGACTTGATTTCCCGAGATAGAATTATAGAGGAGGAAAAATAGTTTTCCTCTACCCTTCTGAGTTCTTAGCAGAGGCCCTCATAATGAAAGACAGATTACCAAGAAAAAAACAGAAGTTCATTAACATAGGTACCTCTTGTATATGTGGAAGATCCAAGGGAAAAATGAATAACGCCCCAAGGTGGCTTAGAATCCAAATTTAAATACCTTCTTCCTAGGGAAAGTGGATAGGAGACATAGGCCTCTTAGAAGAGAGTAAATGATATTTAGAAAAGATGTATGGGGGTGGGGGGTAGTTTGTAACAAAGTTTGGGTGTGATGTCAACTTCTAGTCTCCTGTCCTGTGACAGGAGTCAGTCTTCACTGGCTGATGACACTTTTCCCATCGAAGGGGCCTATGACATTTAAGCTCCTTTTTTGGGGGGGGGGTCCAATTTTAGGCAGATAAGGAGACTTCAGTGAAAACCTCTCCTTGCATTTGCTGTTTTTCAAGCATCTGCAGTGCAAGATCATCAATATAACAACATGGCATATGTTGGAGTGGCATGTTCTTTGACCTTCAGAATAAACCCAACAAAAGCTTGTTTCCTCTCTTAGATGATTTGCCATAGCAGCGTTATTTGCTGGAGACAATATTCTGACCAGATGTTCCTGGGAGTGGTCATAACATACCCTGTGCTTGTAGAAAGGTCTGGGCCATATCACTAAATAAATCAGGGTCAGTTTTCTCATCTTGTGGAAAGGGAGATGAAGTTATCATAGTTTATCTCCCTTTCTACAGGTTTCTTGCGGGTTTGTATCTCTGCTGTGGCCCCTGTGGTCCCAGCGGCCCTAATCCTGCCATGGCCACGGGGCTTGGTGCTGCTGGGTGCTGGGCCCCCTTGCAGGCTTGTGTCTCTGCTCCTCTGGCCCCTGTGGCAGTGACAACGAAGCAGGCCCAAAGGCCCTCCGCAGGTGGGGTGGGGGGAATGCCTGCATTGTCACCATAGTGACGACACAAGTGTCCCAGCCCAGCTGCAGCCATCTTTGTCAAGGAGTGACAGTCAATTTGCATATTCTCCTCTTATTGGCTGCGGATGTCATCATCTTTGTCATGGAGTGACAGTTAATTTGCATTTTAATATTTTATTAGATAGGATGTGGCCAACAACCTTCCATGGGTATTCCAAGGAAGAATTTCTAGAAGCACGCTATCATTTTGAGAGAGAAGCCAAAATTATAATAAAAAAGAAACAAAAATCTGTGCATCAAATCTGAAGGGTAAGTAGATGATAGGATAAATAGACTTGAATAAGAAATTAAAAAATAGGGTGGGCAAAATTTGAAAAGATCACATTAGAAAGTTCAAGACAACTTGAACAGAAAGTGTGCACTAGAATCCCCTCTTTCCTCCTCCATACAAAGTACTTAACTACATCCTGGACTTCCCTGAACTAAGTTTGGAGTAAAGGCTCTAGGTCACCAAAGGATAGAAAAATGGGTGAAATGAGGCTGACATTGGGATGGAGGAGAGGCAAGTTGTGAAAGTGCATGCACATCGGCGCCTATGTTTCAGTGAGGCAGTCAATGAAATCATTGCCTCTTAGTGACCAGAGATGGGAGGGGGACTGAGGAACATAGTGAAGGTTCCAAATAGCCACTGAGGGAATGGGGAACACTGCAGCCAGAAATGAGTGAAATGATGGGCAAGTAGCAGGGAGGGCCCAAATGTAGCTGCAGGGCTTCGAATGAAATGTAAGTCACCATTCACTAACTCTCCACAGAATCCTTCCTTGATGCAAAAATGATAGCCAGTAATCTGTCTCTGGAGATGTTGGGCAGAAGCAGGTTGCCATCTGCAGGGCTGTTTTCAGGGGGTTCAAGAGCAATCCATATGACTAGGAAAGTCCCTCTGTACCCAAGGAACACTTGCTGGCTTCTTGACCTTGGACAGATTATTTAACTGTTCTCCTTATTTGCAGACTCAGAATGGCTTTTCTTGAGGATTACACTTGGCACAATGTTAGCCATTACTACTACTACTACTACTACTACTACTACTACTACTACTCTATAAACCAATGGTAGTAGTATTTTTTTTTCTTTTGAAGATTCAAGACCCAGTCTTTGGAACATCTTGTGAATTTTGCAACTTTCCTTTATTATGTACACTTGAAGATTATTCATTTAAAATGGGAATATACATCTCTATGCTTACATATTTGTATAGTCATTTCCACAGATATCATCATCCAAGACTAACTGGAATCTGTTGTCAAAAGTTATGTCTCAATCTACACATTCGTTCTTAGGCTTCCCAGACACACCAACAAAAAGTCAAATTCTAGTATTCATTTTCCCTAGTCAATCAATGATGTTTCTTTTTCTTTGGGGGATAAAGTGACACCACACACACACACACACACACACACACACACACACACACACACACACCACTCTTCCTGTTGCCTCTGTTTCTCTGAGAAGTCCTGACTAATACACAAGGTATTTCCAATGTTCCCCTAAAGGGCTACATGAGGGCCTAAGATGATACAAGCTTATGTAATAGAGACCTAACAGGTAGCAATATATAGTGTGCTCTTGGCCACAGATTATTTTTTTTACTGTGAATTTATGAAAATATTCCTCAAAAAGCATTTGGAGATTAATAAAAAGGCTTTAAATAAAACTGGATGCCCTTTGAGTTTGTGAAGTTTAATCTTCTATGGTAGTACTATTTTGCCTATCAGATTGTGGAATGCATCACCTATAGAATGATATTTCGGGTTCTTGTAGTATCTACATTTTGCCCAAGGCTTTTTCTAAGCATAGAAAAATCTGCTATCTCAGAGATAATATTCTTTCCACATCATCCATATCTGAGAGCATTTGGGTTCCATGCTAGCTCACATTTTTTCTATATTTCAGGTAATACAACTCTCTGTATTATTTGTCAGAAAGATTCTGTCATAAATATTCAGGAAACATTTGCCTGGGAGACAAACGCAGTGAACACTATGCTGTAGGTAGAAGTGTTGCTTATTCATTTTTCTTATTCCACTTCAGATAATAACGACTTTCTGTCTATCTTTTACATGAATATTTCTGGACCTCTGGAACATGAAAAAAGTCACTAAAAACAAAATTTATTATTTATCTAATTCTAACTTCCCATCTTGCTTTGGTTTGATGGCAGGCTTCTTTTTCACTGCATTTGGTCATTACTTCTCACTTTCTTCTGTCCTTCCCTGCATTTACTATTATTGTTCTTTGAGGGTTTCAGTTCCCAAGCTTACTCTTACCTTCTCTTCACTTTTCTTGTACCTCTTTTGTGCTGAACTAGAAATACCATTTCATTTTTAAAATATATTTTAATTGATTTTAGAGAGGGAGGAAGGGAGAGGGAGAGAGAGAAATATGGATGAAAGAGAAACATTGACAGGCTGCCTCCTGCATGTCCCCTACTGAGGATCAAGCCTTTAACCCAGGCATGTGTCCTGACAGGGAATTGAAACAGTGACCTCTCCAAGCACAGGAAAATGTTCAAACAATTGAGCCACACTGGCCAGGGCTCATTCCATTGTTTTTTAATTCAGCTTATGCCCACTGAAGATCTTTTCCCTCACTGAGAAAATAACACCTCTTCAAATTTATATTCCCTGATAATAATTTTATTCTCTACCCCTAATATAATGGTTGCTTATCTCTTTTCTTTATGGTCTTTCTCTTAGTAGTTGAGAAAATTATGAAAAGTCAGCTGATCAATGATCATTTCTGGCTGTTCATTATATTCTTCCTAATTAATAATCATAGGATATATGAATACCACGTAATATGGTACATGTCTAGTTGTAGGAACTCCAAGTCTTACTCTAACTGCTCTGCCTTCATTTGTTCATCTGTAAAGGGAGGTTTATAACAATAATACTATGTGCCTCAAAGGACTGGTGCTATGATTACATAAGATTGGCATATTAAAGCATGTTACAAACTTTAAAGGTGATAATGTGAAGGTTGGTGTCCAGTCATCCAGGTGTA
Organism: Myotis davidii; assembly: GCF_000327345.1. Lineage (NCBI taxonomy): Eukaryota > Metazoa > Chordata > Mammalia > Chiroptera > Vespertilionidae > Myotis > Myotis davidii. The sequence continues at coordinate 3,787,275 of NW_006286243.1, read as the reverse complement.
TATTCATGCAGAAACTTCCTGTGGATTAAAAATTAAATTAAAAACACTGCCATGACAAGTACATAAAGAAACTAAACAACACACAATTAACAAACTTAGGTTCAATTGTGCTACATTCTTTCTGTCACCAAGAAACTAATTAGTCTATAATCACATACTTCCTGCCCAGTAAACATACAAGTCCCAGAGGAACAAATGATTTGTATCATGAATCACTGGCCACTGCTTACTGGTAATTATCATATAAATGAGGTGCTGCAAGTTGACCTCTGATTCCCTAGTTCTTTTCTGAAACAGCAAAGATACACCAGTTATGCAAAAACTTGACAAATTTTAAATTACTTTTCTAGCCTCGCCTTTTGGATATTCTTTGTTTGGGGGGAAAAAATCACAGTCCCAATAAACAAACAAACACAAAACTATCAGAACAGATACTAAAGTACTAAAATATCATTGTATGTTTAGAAATGGCTCCCGCAATTAAAAAAATTAAATTTGTAATAAAGCTCTGAGAGTAATCATACACATTAGTTATAATATGGAAGTGACAGTATTTGAGCCTTTCTTGAGAGGTCAGCAAGTCAAAGTTAAAGGAAGAAACCCAGCTCTGTCCATGATTAGTTATATGAATTTTGTTAGTCACCTAACTCATCTTACCCATAGATTCTTCCTTGGTACAATTAAGCAATTAAATCAGGTGATTTGAGGGTTATTTCCTGCCCTAACTTTCCTTGATTCTGAGCCTATTGTTCACCATTAATTCCCCAAAACTTAGAACAAATATATATTCAAAGAGAAAATACCCCCAGCAGTATTTCTCAACAGGAGCTGACATTTGGAATCACCTTGGAGCTTTGAAAACACTGATGCTGGGGCTCTAACCCAGAGAGTGGGAATTAATTGGTCTGGTTGTAGCCTGGACACTAAGGATTGCAAAAGTCTAATGTGCAGCCAAGATCAAGAAGCACTTGTTAATTACTGCATACTTTTTGGATGTGTGCATTTCCTCTTCTTTTCCTTCCTCATTTGAAGAAGCTAAATGATCTCTCTGAGGCTGCCTTGTCATTAAAAACATGGGGAATCTGACCTTCCCTGCGTGACTGTGGAAACCCTGAGTGAGAGGAGAGCTGTGAAGATTCCTGGCAGGGCTCACAGGAGAGATGCAAGAAAGAGTCATTTACTTATTTCCCCCCACTTCCTGGGCCCCCAAAGAGCTGGACCTCCTCCCACTACTTAGCAAATATTAGAATATTACTATAAGAGCTTAAATAAATTTTCTAAAGTAGAATTTTCTAAACTATTTAATCAACAAAATAAAAACACAGTGATGGCAGAGACCTTGCCACCATTAATTCCCCAATACTTAGGACAAATATTTATTCAATGAGAAGATGTTTGTTCAATGTTTCTATAGGCCTTTTGTCTTTGTTCCTGCTACCCCACCCCACCCCTAGTACACACACACACACTTCACCATCTTTTCCTAATTCTGCTTTTAACTGATGTAATGGATCTGAGTCTCATGAAGAGACACTATTCTATAGATAGGGTTATAGAGATACTGTCATATGGAAAGTCTCAATTAAAATACTGGTTGGGTGTACAAATAAATAGACTCTTATTTTCTCATATGTGAGTTTAAAATATGCTGAGAAATGTCAGGAACTGATAGAATTAGAGAAAACATATCTAAAAAGCTGACTTTCTAGGTGTGTAAAGTCACCTGAAGCTTGGTTTTGTAGCCCCTATTGAGGTCCCCCAGCCAACTATAGGAAGGGCCCAAATCAATGAAAAGAAAGACAAAAATTTTAATCAGACCAAGCCTCCAAAAGAGGAGTCTTTGCTTATAGTGTTTGCCAGCCCAGTCCTTGATTTCAGAGATCATTATGTGACGAACCGGCAGGGCCAGAAATAGAAGAAAAGAACAATATCCTATCAGTCAATGTTCCTAGTCAATCAGAATAACTCATGCGTTTTCTCTTTTAAGAAGAGAATGTGGAATGGAGTATAGTTGAAGACTGAAGTGATCAGTGAATGGGAGGTTGGGGGGCGGGGAGGCAAGGGGGAGACAAATTGCTAATGCTCCAGTCTTCCCATCCATCACCTCCAATATAACAGTGTCTACTTCATCATTTTGTTCATACAGTCAAATATTCACTGGAGCCTTTGACCAGGCATCTTCAACTACCCAGCTGATTATTGAACAAGTAAGGCTGTCTTTGGCATTCTCTCCCAGTGCTCACTGATGACTTGAGATATCAAGGAGGTTATAAAATACTTAACAGTGGGTAAGATCATTGAATTGTCTCTTATGCCACTCTGATGCTCCTTTATAAATCAGTTCAGCACAAAATAGTGTTTATCCTGACCAATCGTGTCTGAAAATTACAGAGTGCATAATCACCCGTGATTATGGAAACATCAAGGGGGCTCGTCTTAGTGCCGCTTTGTGTAGGCTGTTTTCTGAACCCCCCATGTTCACAAGTCTAGAATGAACTGGAGGAAAATATTCAGACCAAACTATCACTTTAGAAAAGCATAACTCTTTTTAAAGATAGTGTAAGTAGGTCAATGTTCTTCTTAAGGAAACTGACCTGCTAGTCCTGGGCACCCCTCAACAAGGAGTGAGGGAGAGAAGGAGTGAGTGAGGCTCTTCCCAGGGGAGACCTAGGTGATTCATTCACCTTGAGGAGAGCCATGTGTTCATTAGGCCCACCGGGGAAACACTTAGTGAACTTGAGCAGCAATTTTCTAAATGAGTGGTAATTTCCTTAATGAATCTTCTCCTGGAACCTTTGTGAGGATATAATTATGTGTAATTTCAGAGGCAGAAATAAGCCTGAAGGAGCCAGAAATGACTTGCCCACAGTCACACCATGAACTTTAGAGATTCATATCTGTTTCTTACTCCACTAGACTGCACTCTTAGATAAATCAGTAGAGCAACTGCCACATGCTTGCTTCCAGAACCATCCAAGTTATTAACAGGAGCCTGGCAGATACAGTCACGTTTTCTTTCTGGCTTTTACATACTGCTGTTGGTTATTCAGAAATGTTGAATAATCAAGAGAAATGCATTTTTAACTTCTCAAAACTGAGACTAAGTTAATCATATTCTACTGAAAAGGGAATTCACTGAATATTTTTTTCCAAGGAATATTAGAAAGGTTTCATTTTCTTTGTTCCTTATATATTTTTTAATAGCACAGGGGTTAAAAAGCAGAAAAAACAGTTTCCTTGGAAGATTTTTCTTTTGTTTCTCTATGGAGTACGGTCAGATTCCTTCCTACTGCCTCATCTTTTTACATTAGCTCTCATAATACCTTTGAAGGTTATGGCAATGCTGAGAATAAGAGTTAAGTGAATCTCTTATAAGCATGGGAAACAGAATTTTGCAAGAGGAAGTGTATTGCAAAATCCTGGGTTCAAATCCCAGTTCAGCCACTAGACCTTGAATAAATTCTTTCATGATACCACACTGCATTTTGTCATCCCTTCATAAAATGGAGAGAATGATACCCGCCTCATGGTTGCTGTGCACATTAGAGATGATTGTCCTGCATAGTGCCTGACTCATCAAAGCTTCTCTAACTTATGGGCCCTCTCTTCCCACAAATACCAGTATAAATCCAAGTGGTTTTAATTTTGTAGAGATGTTAGAAAACTTAGCCAACCGTACTACAACAGCAATGTGAACAAGAATGCCAACCCAGATAACAATCAGAAGGTGGTTGGGTACAGGGAGAGTGGAATTCCCCATGCCTGAACATTTTCATGGAACCTCAAGCAAGTTCCTCTCTGTGTCAGTTTCGTCATCCATGACAAGCAGTTAAAACTGTACTTTCTATTCTAACTTCACATATTTGTCATGAAGAATAAAGTGATGTGCTTAGTAAGTGATGCAAGTATGAAATATAATTTCTAAGGTATAATTCTTAGAATGGTACCAGATACATTGTGAATGCTCTATAAGTAGTCACCCTTATTGCTGATGTATTATTTTTCACTGCTGTATCCCAATGCCTGGGACACTGCTGGCCACACAGTCAACATTCAGTAACTATTGTTGAGTGGTTGATTGAATAAATAAAATGAATGAAGTTGTCTACCAGACCCACTAATCTCATTTAAAGGTGAAAATTCATCTGATTCTATTTTCCGCAGCCTAGATCAACAATCTTATTGACTTAGAACCAAAAGAGAAACCACGGTGTATGTGAGCTGGATAAAGACAGGTCTGACCATTTCCTAAAATTCTTAAAATGTATTCAGAAAGCAAAAATATGCCCTAAACTTGAAAACTCAGAGGAAAACCAATTTCAAAGAATAAAAGAGAAACTTCAGGACCTTCACATCCCAGGAGCTTGCTGGGGCTGGCATAGTGAAGCTTCTCTACCACACCATCACCCCAAAGGATGCCCAACATGATTTGGGAGATCAACTTGGCATCCCCAGGGACAATGTGCCTCTGCAGTGGCACTCAGGGCATCAGCATCTTTGCCCCCATGCACTGGTTTATGTTTATAATGATGAGTAGAGAGGAGAGGGATGAGTCATCCATCCAAACCAAGTCTACACTTAGATTTCCTTGCTGTCCTCAAGAATAAGCCTGTCTGTGTGGCACTACTTTTTCGTCCCCAGGTCCCATGTATGACTTTGAATACATTCCCATGAATGCCAGACACAAAAACAATCCAACCAGAAATAATCACCATGATTCTATTCTTCCACAAGCAAGGTCCTGGTAGCAACCCCCAGCCAGGCTTCCTCCAGGCTATCTCCACCCCAGGCAGCAAACTGAATTCAACACATTCTCAAAGTTTAAATGGTGACAGATGCATGCTTATAAGCACAGAACAGAAGGAAAATAAAATATATCCTTTGTAAATAACATTTTTTAGTATCACCCCTCAATATGATGCCCCCTCAATTTTTTTTTTTGTATTGAAAAGGATTTGGCCCTGGAATTAGGGGAAATAGAACTTAATTTAAATCTTTGTAATATTTTTTTTAAAGCTAAAAGCAGGGTCCCATCACAAATATAAGCCACTCCCTGTTGTAACTCCCCCAGAGAAGGAACAATATTAAAATCTAAATAAGCTCGGGTTTGTGCCCACCTTAATGTTCAGCTGCTGCAGAAAACTCATTAAGTTGTGTTTCAAAATTATTTCCACTTGGAAATTTTTTTTTTGAAAAAATATATTTCTAGTTCTTACAATGGAGAACCAGGTAACAATTCACCTCTACGGGAAACTGCCCGAGTGCAGCCTGGCCTCGCCATAACTCAGGGTTATAGCACTTTTAACAAAGGATGGAACCCTCAGCTAAGCAGGGTGGCCGCATTTCCAGTCCATAACAATGACACGGGGAAGGATGGCACAGTTACAGACCTGCCGCCTGATTGCAAGCGCACCGTCGCCTCTGCAGTTTCATTATTTGGATTAACGGGCAGAGACTTCAGGTGGAGTGTGACCCCACTGAGCTGAGCCTAGAAAATCAGTCTTGTCTGTCTTTCCTGTGGTGGCTTGTTTCATGGCCACAAGCCAAGTA
>NW_006286243.1:3755342-3778541 GCF_000327345.1 Myotis davidii | reverse complement strand
AGTGTTGGCTGATTCTGTAGGGGAGGGATGGGACAGAGTGATCAAATCGGTTAATGCTTTCCTGTTGTGGTTTAATAATAATTAAAGTCTTAAGAGGGTGCAGATCCTTAAATGTTCTCACTGTCCTTTCCCTTGCTCCATGGTAGCCAATGCCATATTTTTACTATACTATTTACACCAAAGTGTTCACATGTAATTTTTAATAAAATGTAAACAATCAAATCCCATCTCCAACAATTTCTATGTTTTGAGACACTAAAGCCATCCACAAACAGGAAGATAAGATAATAAAGGATTCAGGAAAGGTTCCTAACCTTTGAAGTTGACATCAAGGAAAACAACAGTGCCCTTTGATCAACAGGTCCCTGGGCAGCTTGAGTGACTGGCCCATGGGTCCAAGCTGGGAGACAACTCTGGAGTTCACGGTTGCTCCTCTTCACTATTCACGATCACATTAAGATTTTCTTACTGAAGGCAATTGTTATCATATGGAACTATATCATATCATAAGTGATAGAATAAAATGTGTAATGTATACAAAAATATCTCCTCATAAATTCTCATTTTGTAATTCCTTTCATTTCAGCATTCATCGACAAAACAAAAATAAAACCCAACTATCCTTCTGTAATTATACTAACCGAACCATACATTTCCATGAAGTTCACAAGACAATAATACTAAACATTAAATAGTCCCAGAAGAGTGATACAAACTTTTCTTAAGGTTATCTTTGTTAAATTGTCTGTAAGTCAGAAAAGTAATGTTATAACTTTAGAATTGGAAACGGAAACGCAAATAGAAAAAGGAAAAAGTTAATAAATAACCTCTAGCCAACTTCATTCTTATCTCTTCAAAAGAAGCAACCAAATTAAACATCTGCTGAATAGTCTTCCACATGCTCATTAAAAATATACAAATGTATAGAAGATATTGGCTTTTTGTTCTACAAAAATGAGCTTATAATATACATGTTGCTATGAAACTGATTTTTCTCATCTAATAAGACATCATGGATAACCTTCTCTAACACTACATGTATTTTAAAATAACTGCATAATACTCTATATCATCTATTTTCAATCTCTTTCATCTAATGGCACACATAAACTAATTACTAAAATTCGGTGGCACACCAAAAACTATCAGACAAAAAAAATAGGTATAATTTTGATTCATTCACGCCAGACAGCTAATATGTTGATTGTTGTCTTTTTGTTTTTGTTTGACAATCTAAGGGAAAAGAGATCATATCCCTAAAAATAGTCATGTATTGCATGTTTTAAAAATTCTTATTTCAACAGTGTGTTGAAAATCACTGTTCTATATTATAGATGTCTTATGAGCTATTCTCCTATTTGTTAATATTCAGTTTTTTCCAGTGATTGTTTTAACCAAAACAAAAAAGTTGGATCTTTGTGTACTGATATTTTCAAATGAGGGATTGCTGAGTAAAGGAAAGTTGTACTTGCATTTTCAATAGGTATTGCCAGACTACTCCCTCCAGTAATGGATGAGTGTCCTTGCCTCCTACCATTTCTGCCAGAACTAGTATTATTTATTTATTTATTTTTTTGCTGTTTGCTGTTCATATGGGTGATAAAGACACCTCATTATTATTTAAATTTCTATTTCCCAAGTGAAATTTTAGTGCCATTGTTACTATTTAACAACATTTTATCATATTTTTCAAAATCAGTGTTTTTCAACCCCCCACGCTATTAATATTTTTGGCCAGATTCTTGCTTGTTGTTGGGGTCTGTCTTGTGCATTGTAAAGTGTTTAGCAGCATCCCTGGCCTCTACCCACCAGCTGCCAGTAGCACAACCACCCCCATTTGTGACAACGAAAATGTCTCCAGACATTGACAGGCTCACGCCAGCTGAGAGCCTCAATGCTAAAGGCTTAAATTAGAAAGATTGTGATGTTTTAAACCAACTCATTAAATGTTTTAAAATATATATATTTTTTTGATTTCAGAGATGAAGGGAGAAGGAGAGAGAGAGAAAAACATCAATGATGAGAGAGAATCATTGATCAGTTGCCTCCTGCACACCCTGTACTGGGGATCAAGCCCGTAACCTGGGCATGTGCCCTGACCAGGAATGGAACTGTATCTCCTGGTTCATAGGTTCATGCTCAACAACTGAGCAACACCGGCCATGCCCTTATCATTAAATTTAATAAACAACAAGATTTCAGAAATCACCTCTAGGACATTTTTTCAGAGTTGATAAATTTCAAAACCTCCTCAATCATCTAAAAATATGAGTGAACAAAGCATGAACAACATAGCATGAACACCTCTTTAGGCACATATTTAATTTAACAGCAGCAAGAGTGAACGTGGAACCTTCTGACAGAGAGAGGGAAGTTATTGAAACCCTCAGCACAATAACTACTGTAATTTCAAAGTCAATAGGCAGCTTTTTCATTTCATTCCAACTCCCTGTTTATAAGTTGTGAACAGGTAAAGATAAAAAGAGTTGTTAAATATTTAAATATCTATTCACTGTGCCAAATTCTCAAGTGAGGCTGTTCCTTTGAATATTTCTTTTGATTATTACAGTATTTTGATTCACTTTGATATCCTAATCCAAAATAGACAAATGCTTTTCCTAGAACTTTCTATAGTTGGGGAAAGACTTTCTCTTTTGTTAGAAAATGGGGTTCCAAAGTATTTTTTGCCATTTTAATTCTCTTAGAACAAAAATACACATATTAGTTTTCTCAAGAAAAAAAAAAAGGAATAATCTAATTGCTTTTAGTACAGAACAGTTTCTCCCACCTTCAGAAGAGAAACATACCAAGAACAAAAAAAAATTTAGAAAAGTTTAATTGAAAGTCAATATCAAAAAGCAAAAACTGCTGTAACAATTAGTTACCGTCACTTAGTCTTACAAATAGGTTGAGTGCTGCCTTATTTATAACAGTGATAACATAAAGCACACAGACACATAGCAAATTCTTTGCAAAGAAACTGACCTTTAGCAATTTATTCCAGGAGTAATTTTCTGGCTTTAATTAGAGGTCAATATTCCTTTCTGATGAATTCATAAATAATAATAAAACTGCTACCAGCCATTCCCCACAGGCTTCAAGGTCCCAATTCTCTACAACGGCGAAGAGGGTGGTTTTAAACAGGCAAAATGCCAGTCATGAGATCTATGTGACTATTGATAAAATACTGACAACAGCACTACTGCGAATCAATCAACAATGCAAAGAGCTGACCAAAACAGAAACTGGGAACCCTACCCACCTTTGCAGGACATAGGCTTTTGTGATAGATTTGCATGGCCTGACAAAATCTCTGCATTGTGACAGCACAGGCTTCCAGCACATGCCACCCTTACTAAAGTCCATTTTTAAATTTTAGATTTATTGGGCTTAAAACTATTCACAAAGTTTATATTGAAAGAGAAAATTAGCGTTTCTTACCCAGGGTTATGACCATCCTCTAGCCTCGGTCTCCAAAGAGAACTATTTTCTTTCAAAATTTTTAAAAATGTGTTACATGAACAGTTTGTGTCATATGAATTGATGAGTCAATTAATAGCTTATATTTTCATCATGTTTCAGCTCATTACCAGCTATTTCAGGTAGCTATGTTTAATTATTAGAGTCCAAAAATTAATTGAGAAATGAAACTTAATGCTAATTGGTTTCCTATTATATGCATTAAAAATCTGTATAAATCACTAGATTAAATAACAAGCAATTGGTGGTGTTCTTCCAATTACAGCACCTCCAGCAAAAATCCATTATATAGAAGCAAGTTGAATTATGGTTGATTTATTAATGAATTTGGTGCAGCGTATAATGAGGTTGAGGATATTGAATCTACTTAAATTCATTTAAATAAGCAGAGTTCAGAGAGTTTTTAAAATTAAGCTAAACTTTTAGCTAAGATAACTCAAAATCAAAAATGTGAAGAAGGAAGTAATCAGACAAGGCATGGCCAGCCAGCCCACAGAATAATCGAGACAATCACAGAGCTTTGGGAAATAGCCTACCTCACCACAGCTACCTCCTGGTGCCTACATTTAGGAGTGCTTATCTCTGTCCAACACAACTGGGAGTCTGAAGCAATCATTCTAAAGTGGTGGACCGAAATGAAGAGGCCAGACAGGCTCCTGGAGATTTAGACATTTTCTTAAGGGAGAATTGACAATTTGTGGCCAACTTTGCTCTTTCCATCTCTAATGTCTATAATGCAGTCCTAAGAAAAACACCAAGTGTTTGTTCTGGTGATGAAAACAAGTATTAAACAGATTAATATTACTTGTTTCTAAGAAAGGTTATCATTACCAGCAAATCCACTGTGGTCTATTTATGAACATTGAAATGGTTTCTGGATGTACTTTATTATAAAGAGAAATAGTGATACATTGAAAAATTATATGTAAGTAGCATGTCAAGTAAAGTCATGGAGAGAGATGAACATTTACACTACAGCTGTTTTTGTCAGTTCCAGACTTATTTAATTAGGTCTGATTTTAATCACAAGTATGTAATTCTGAATCTCATCCATCTACATATTACCCTTGTATGATTTACATAATTGTGAGAAATTAATTGTATAATTAATTTTTAATGCTGTATACTTCTAAGAGCACATTAACTCCCTGGGGCCACAGATGGTCTCTGTCTCATATATGGTGTTATTACTAGGGCCAAGCACAGTGCCTACACATAGGAGGAACTTGGTGAGTTCATATTTTCCAGTCAAGATAGAGATTAGCAGAATGGAAAAAACACATGATCCAACTGTATGCTATCTACAACAGACTCACATGAGATCCAAAGACATAAACAGGTTGGGAGTGAAACCATGTAAAAAGATATCCTATGCATATAGTAACCTAAAAAGAGCTGGGTTAGCTATAGTAGCATCAGATAAAATAGACTGCAAATTATAAAAGTTTACAAGAAACAAAGAACATTATATATTGATATAAAGTTCAATACAGTAAGAAAATATAACAATTATAAGTATTTATCCACCTAATAATAGAACATCAAAATATATGAAGCAAAAACTGACAGAATTGAAGGGAGAACCTGGCAGTTCAACAATAGAAGTTGGAGACATTAATACCTTACTCACAATAATGGGTAGACCATCCAGGCAAAGAAAACTAAGGAAATAGAGGATGTACACAGCACAATGAGCCAACTAGATCTAAATGACATTCCAAGACCACTCTACTCAACAACAACATAATACACATTCATTCAAGTGCACATGGGACATTTTCTAGGATACACCATATGTTAGCCCACAAATTAAGTCTCAATAGGTAGATAATAAAATTCTGGACCCAATTTCCAATGTGGAAGAAGCGGTTTCCCCCCCACCACCAATTTTCAGACACCAGCTGGGTGTCTTACAATTCAACTCAATGCTGATACTATCTTTCAGGAGATAGTATCAGATTCAACAAACTCTATCAGTCCTATAAGACTGCTCCCCGCTCCCATCTTCAGAAGCCAAGTAAAAGCCCAGGTTGTCACTGTGCTCCTGACCAATCAGCTATAGATCTGAGGTTTTAACAACCCCTTCATTGGGTTTAATTAATTTGCTAGCATAGCTCACAGATCTCAGCAAAACTTTTTACTCTCTAAATCACTGGTTTATTTTGTAAGGCTATAACTCATGATAGCCAGTTGGAAGAGATGCATAGGGCAAGGTATGAAGAAAGGCAGAGAGCTTCTCTGTCCTTTCTGAGTGTGTCACTCTCCAACAAATCTCCACATTGAGATAAGCAAAAATTTCTTAGACAGAAACCAGAAAGCATAACCATAACATTTACTAGTAAAAAATAATAACAAAATATATAATGGACATTATAAAAATTAAAACCTTCTACTTATCAACGGCTACTGTAGGAACAGTAATCAGCTAATTATCAGCTCTGGTATCCAAACTAGACAAAGACATTAAAGGCAAAAAGAACTAGAGACCATCTTCTCTATGATCATACAAGCAAAAATCATCAACAAATATTAGCAAAACTAAACAACCAAACAAAAATGGCCACAAGTCTTAAATAAAAAACATGTAAAGGAAAATACATGAATGGGCAATGAGCACATGAAAAACATTCAACATCATTAACCTCAGGAAAATGCAAACTAATCTCACAATGAAATCTCATTTAAATGTCTAACAGGCACCTCAAGCTTAATATATCCACAGGATAAATTTATACTACCTCCTCTTCTTTAAACTGTTCTTCCTTTAGTCCTCCCTAATTTCAGTTGGTAGCTCCAGTTCCTGGTTGCTCAAGCCAACAGTTACTCAAGTCAAAAAATGTAGGAGTTCACCCTTGATTCTTCCCTGTCCTTCCATTCCCTCACTCCCCCTCCTCCTTGGCCAATCCATTACAAGTCCTGCCAGTTACCCCTCCAAAACAGCTACCAATCCTCCCAAAGCTTTTCCCTTCCAGGTCTTAGTCCAAGCCACACCTTCTCTTGCTGGAATTACTTCAATAGCCTCCTAACTGAACTCCTTGGTATATATTTGCCCCAATAATGTCAGTTAACCATGTTTCTTACGCTGCTTAAAACTCTTCGATGCTTTCCCATGACACCTAGAATAAAATCCAGCTTCCTTCACAATGCCTACAGGGCACTATATAACCTGTCCCCTACCTGCTCTTTCACTGATCACAAGTTACCCTTATCCTCCAGAGCACACCTACCTTAAGCTCCAGTCATCTTCCTTTTCTGCTCCTTGTGTCTGCCACACTTATATTTTTTCCTCTGGACTTTTGCCCTGGTGATACCTCTCTTTGGAGCACTCTTTCACCTTGTTCTTCTACTCATCCTTTCTGTTTCAACTCCAATATCACTCCCTCACATATCTTAAGGTTCTGGCCATTCACTCCTCTTTTCTATCTCCTTTTCTGGGATATAAACTCTATGAGGCAAGAGCCTTGACTATCATGTTCACTTTGATAACCCCAAGACAGAACACCAGACTAAGAACATAGTAGGATCTCAATAAATGCCTGTTGAATAAATAAATACACAGGTAATTTAAATTTGACAAGCAGAATTATCCAGATTTCCTGAATATTTAAAATTTGCTTGACTAGATTTCTACTTTGTATTTTCATGATTGTATCATTCCCTATATATTGCAGTAGACTTATTAATCACTTAGCATATGCTGAAAAAAGTATTTTTAAGTGTCCCTGCATGTAAAAAGCCTGTACTGAAAATATTAGGCATAATATAAATCCTTAAGTTCATTCATTTGCTCATTCATTCATTCATACAAATATTCAAAACCTTCATTTAAGCCCTAATGACATAGACTTAGAAAAGATAAAGCAAATTAACTAGCTCACAAGGACCTAGCTATCTGGTCTGTTGACTGCTATGAAGATATAGTCAATCCTCACCAATTCCATATCTGCAAATTCCCCTATTCGCTAAACTGTGTTTGTAAACCATGAATTAGTCATCATGGTGCTTTCTTTCGAAGGCATGTGCAGGGCAGTGGAGCTTTTGAATTGCCTGATGTGCAGGTTCTCAGCTGAGGTAGAACAATCTGAGGTGACAATTTGCTTTCCTGTGTCCGCTCTCATACTCTAAGCAATTGTCCCTTTTGTGGTGTATTTAGTGCCATGGTTTTCACATTTTTGTGCTTTTGTTGGTGATCTTGATGTTTAAAAATGCCCTCCAAGCAAATGCTGAAGTGCTGTCTGGTGTTCCTAAGCACAGAAGGCTGCCATGTGCCTCACAGAGAAAAATAAGTGTCAGATAAGCTCCATTTAGGCATGAGTGCTGTTGGCCGTGAGTTCAATGTTAATGAACTAATAATATATATTAAATAAGGAGTCTTTGGACAGAAACACACATAAACAGGGTTATATATCTATCAGTTGGTGAAATGTTAGGTTCCATAGGCTCGCAGGAACCTAACCCCATATTTGCCCTAAAAGTAATGGCGCAGTGTTCACTAAATAAGTGTCCAGGGCAACTTTACAGAATACAACTACCACCAATAATGAGAATTGACTATGTATAATATGCTCTCAGAGTGAGCATTCTTCAAAGATGCCTTTATAGAAGAAGAATGCTCAAGTAAACATTTGAAAAATTACAAGTTCAAAATGGGAGCAGGGGTATAGACAATGAGATGCACAATGAGGATGGAAGGGAATTCCAGGCAGACGGAACAACAAATACAAAGGTATGGAGCAGAGGTCAACAAACTACAGCCCCCTAGATCAAATCCAACCCCCACCTACTTTTGTAAATAAAATTTTATTGGGACACAGCAATGCCCATTCGTGTACTTATTGTCTGTGGATGTTACTAGACTTTGCATAGAAGCAACAGAGGCACAGTGTATTTAGGGAATGGGGAGTACTTTGTAGCAAATTGTTCATTTGGGATAAGGACAGTAAATCAAGATACATAGTTGGCAGGAGTGAGAAGATAGTGAGATGATGAATAGCCTCATAGCCAGGCAAATGACTTACATAGGGCAGTGTGTGTCAGAGATTTGAATGTACTGCAGGCTGGAGAGGAGAGAGACTATAGGCTAGAGGGTCAACTAAGAGGCTGTGGAAATACTCCAGCTAAGCTAAGATGCACAGTTCGGTTCCTGTGGCAATTTAAAGAGAGAGGGGGCAATTTTTTAAGCTTTCAGAGATACCTAAGTCATTATTACTTGATGACCATTTTGGCTTGGATGAGGATGAAAAAAAGGGTGAAACAGATACTGTGGCTCCTGGACCCAAATTGGATGAAGCAGTGAATGATGGTGTGATCTTCCAAGATTGAGATTTCAGGGAAAGTGTTGTGAGAAAGAAAAAAAATAGATTTGGGTTGTTGGACATTTTGAATGTTATATGACGCTGAGATATCCAAATGGTGATGCTTGTTGAGCATTTGGTTATACTGATCTGCAGATATGGGTTGAATAAACAGATTTCAGAGTCATCAGATGATCACCAAAAACCTGGTTGTAGTTAGTTTGCTTAAGAAATGCACAAAAATTGCCCGGCCATTGTGGCTCAGTGGTTGAGTGTTGACCTGTGAACCAAGAGGTCACAGTTCGATTTCAGGTCAGGGCATATGCCCAGGTTGCAGGCTCGATCCCCGCCCAGTTTGGGGCATACAGGAGGTAGCTGATCAGTGATTCTCTGTAATCATTGATGTTTCTATCTCGCTCTCTCTGTCGCTTCCTCTCTTAAATCAATAAAAATATATTTAAAAAAGAGGCACACATAGTGAAAGACATGGGTAAGAGATTGTTTGGCAGGAGGCAGACAGGGTGAAAGGACTGACCCAGTAGAGGTCAGGGGTAATATAAGAAGATCTTACCAATAATTGTGATGGTGATTAAAGATGGAAAGAATAATTGACATCTTACACATCACATAGATCTGAATTCTTACCTGACATGGGTGAGTGAAACTTTTCATTTATGTCTTCTAAGTTCTCCTTAATATGAATGAAAAACAGCCAAAATGATTTCACAACCACAAGCCAGAATGAAGAGATCTCTGCAAGCTCAGACTTTGTGCAAGTGCCCAAATTCAAGGGTCAATTGAAACTGCTGAGAGAGTTATCACATTTCAGGGATGAGTAGAGGGGATGAACCAAACATGATTCATGCTACACCAAACAGGAATTAACATCTATTTCAAGAGTACAGGAAAATCGAAGCATTTCTTGAACTCCTATGTATCAGGCATGGTGCTTGGTACAATAAGAGAACATTTAAGCTGAAGGGGATCTTGGTGGCCACCTCTTAAGGGATTACAAACTGTGCTCTTCCTGAATGCCAGGTCTTATCTCTTTGTCAGAGCCTAGCTATCTGCTTACCAAACCCATTTCTCATTGTTTGTCATGGATACGGAAGACCACATTTGTCAGCCTCCCTGGCAGTTAGGTGTGCCCACTTACAAGCCTGGACCATAAAACACCTACCATTGGTAATCCTCCCTCTCTTCTTACATTTTCTGGTTGGGATACAAACCTAGAATTGCCTTAGAGTCCCCATGTTAAAAGTGGCAGAGACTTCATCTACAGGTGTCTCTGAGTGATCACCTGGAGAGAGGCCTAACCCTCGACCCCTAATCTTGGCTATAGAATGACCTTATGTGTATGAGAAATAAACTCTGTGTGTGTGTGTGTGTGTGTGTGTGTGTGTGTGTGTGTGTGTGTGTTTTATGTTACTAAGATTCAGAGTCATTTGTTACAGTACCAGTGTTAACAAAGACACTCCTCCTCCCATCTACATAGCACTGCATCATTTTTATATAAACGGTTTCACGTAAGTATGTGTTTAAAGACAGAAAGGATTTCACTATTCATAATGTTAGAAAACTGTTGATCTATTTAAACTTTCCACTTTAAAAATGTATTGAGGTTCAGACAGGTTAAATATTTTACCAAAGTGAATACCTACACACTGACTTAGGAAAACATTCCCCACAAAAGCAATGGTGCATATGGTGTTATTTGATCTAAACACCAAGAAACACTAAACTGAAGTGATGATTGTTTCATTGATCTGCCTGTCCTTACTAAAAACAGAAGTGAGAAAACATTGACCTGATGATAAATAAATGTTCCAGGCTTCTTCCTCTTGCTTAACATTTTCTAGGTACTTGAGGTTTCCATAGTTTCTTTTCTAAGCTTCATCAGAGACTTTGCAGAAGGATTTTTGTCTTTCAGACTTTATTTCAAAAAAGTAAGCAGCTATTTGTAAACAGTGGAACTTATTTAATATTCAAGCAATATCCAATCAACTGCCAACTAAATCTACACTAAGCACTGTACTGCATCCTGGCAGTGTAACAATAAACGGTTCTGATCTCCAAAGAGCTCCTGGTCTAGAAAGTGACACAGACACATAACAGGAAATATACAAATAAATAAGATAAATGTTAAAAGACATGTAAAAAACTACAGGGGCGCCAAAAATAGACGCACAACTATTTGATATTCCATAGGTTTTATATATTAACCTTCTATATCTATAGGGGATCTTCTATATCTCAAAGATTATTCAGCAGCAGCTAGGAATGAGACCCAAGAGAATAAACATATTGGTCTGTTATCTACTATCTTCACTCAGTACCTCCATGTTGATGGTAACCACTATTACTGATGAATTTCTGCTTTTGAATTATATTTTAAAAAATTAAGGATGTATAAGGTTCTTCATTGGTGAAATATAAGGTGACCAAAACTTTGAGGTTAAAATACTTGTGGATTCTACTAGTTTCTGTGGTACCAGAGAGATATGATGAATTTCTATATTTTATCTATCACTGGAATGTAAAAGAATAATAAAATTTTATAGATGGAAAGGACCTTAGAGACCATCTAATCCAACAAGATGAATAAACTTTTCTCTTCCATTGCCAATAAAATGACAAAATCTGATGACTACACTGTGCTGAGTTATAGGTGATCTGATGAATTGAGACGGCCATGGTTCTACCTAAGTCACTGGAGTTTCTTCACACCACAAAAAAAAAAAATGAAATTTTTGCATAAACAAAATCAATTTAGGTTAGGTAGTTTTCATCACTTTCATAAATATACCATCAATTTGGGAGCCCAAACAAATGTATCCTGAAGGAGCAATTGATAAATTTTACTTCGTTTCCCTTTGAGACTTTGACAGAAAATGTTGCAGTTCCTAGTTAACTCCCCCCCACCTTTTTTTAAGAAATCATTTTTGAAGATGACTGTAGCATATTTTATTTTCAAAAATTCCAATAAGATGTGTTTAAGAAACAAGAATTTCTCAGTGGTTGATGATCTTTGTCTAATAGTAACCACATAGCAATCAAATTTAAAACATTTTGTTTCTACCTTCATCAGTCAATGACTTTGAGGGCCATTCAAAAGAAAAGGTTGTGGTTCCAGCTGCCTTTGGCCCAGAACTTACTGTCCATCCCCAGAGTTGCTGGATCTCCTTAGAGTGGGATGTTATCTTGGTCACTATCATTCTTTTAATCAAATACATTTTTAAAAACATCTAGCTCATAAGGAAAGCAGTTGTTTAGAAGCTGAGTAGAGTTAATCAGATGTTCTCAAACCTGGCTGCACCTCACACCCACCAAAAGGTACTTCTGAAAAATACAGATAACCCAGATTACCAATTCTAACCCCAATCACAGATTGATTAAGCAATTCATGTTAGACGCCTAGGAACATGGAATTTTTTTTACTTTTAAGCATCTGAAGTGTTGGTTTTGGGACCTAGTCATGCAAATTATAAAATATTTTAATGCCCAAACAGTTATTTGTATCCTTATCTATTGGATGCAAAGTTTAGGGTGATATAATGCATAAAATAAAAAACATTTTGCTTTATTATATCAAAAATAACTAAGAGGGCTCGGACTTCAATTTTGTCCTAAGAAACAATATTTTCCAGGTAGATACTACCAAAGCAAATACTTTATTATCCCAAACACTCTCTGACATGTTGCTATAGTTTGGTAGTTAACTATATTCTTCAAAACTAAGAGTTTTGGATTCGTTTATGTTTTATTTTATTGTATTAGTAATTATTTTCTTTTATTTTAAGAGTGATCATTGGCTTTCCCTAGCAGACACAATGGTTTCTTTCTATCCTTTCAGCAGAGGCTGCTACTTATTTTATTTTTGTTGCATTGCATTATTTTTCTGGTCACCAGGCACAATTACAAATCACCCTATAACTTGCTTTCATTACTAGAACTCCAAGAGAGATTCAACAAGATTCTCTATACAGTAGTCTCCCTTATCCAGTTTACTTTCCATGGTTTCAGTTACCTGCAGTCAACAGTAGTCCAAAAATATTAAATGGAAAATTGCAGAAATAAATAATTCATACATTTTAAATAGCACCCTGTTCTGAGTAGCATGATGAAATCTCACACTATCTTGTCTGTCTCATCCAGGACATGAATCACCCTCTGTTCAGCATATGTACACTGTATATGCTACCTGCCTGTTATCCACCTAGTAGCTGTCTAGATTATCAGATCAGTTATCAGAGAGACCACATTCACATGACTTGTATTACAGTATTTGCTATAATTGTTATATTTTATTATTAGTTGCTATTGTTAATCTTTTACTGTGCCTAATTTATAAATACTTAACCATAGATGTGTATGCATAGAAGAAAAATATAGTATATACAAAGTTTGGTATTATACACGATTCCAGGCATCCACTGGTGTATCCCCAGTGGATAAGAGAGACTAATGTATGTAATTACCCAATTGGAAGTTGGCCAGGTTCCCAGGACTAGAGCCTTTACACTTGTGAATAGGGCTCTTTGATTGGTAATAATCACACCCGGTCAGCAACCTGGCATTTAGAAATCTTTAGAAAGCAACTTAATGCTCCATGAAAAACACGGGGTTAAATCACAAAAGTAATATTTTCACAGGGTTGCCTATTGGGGGTAGGTCCCACCAGCTGACAATATAGCCAATTGGTATTCAAAGTCATGTGTTATTGCACTCAAAGTATTTGGAATTGAATGGTGGAACAGGTGTGTATCTTTGAATTTTCTCCAAATTCATCCATACCTTTCACATGGCTTTATTTTTATCTGTTATGTGTGTCATTTCTCTTCCTTTTCAATGACAGTGTTGTTAACAATACAACTATCTGTGAGCACGGAATGACTCAAGATGTCAAAATGTTCTCTAACCATTTTTCACATTGAGTACATTTGATTAGTTGCAAGGGGTATCTATTGACACTGCTTGCTCTCATTTGCCACTCCAATTTGTTTAATTTTTTGTTATTATTATTCACAAAATGAGTCTCTCCTCTCATCTTTACTGTGGTCATGTTACCAGAACTGGGCTTCATGAGATCTGGTGCTATTTCCTCTGAGGACATCATGGCTCAGTGGTTTTCAGTACTATCATTAAGATACAGTGCCCTCATCCCTGTCTTCCAAAGGTCCTTCAACCAAACTCTTCTCAATGTTGCCCCATCCAAATCCTGAACATTCTTAATCTGGGAGTTCTTCTTTTCCCCTCTATCTTTGTCTAGAAGCTTTCTAGGAGAAGTGAGCAGTTAAGAATTTGAACTCTAGTGTCATATGCACAAAGTTCGAATTCTACTTGGTTACTTATAAGCTATGTGTCCTTGAACAACTTGCTTAGCCATTGTTTACCTTATCTGAAACATGAGGATACCCTATTGCAGTGGTTCTCAACCTTCCTAATGCCGTGACCCTTTAATACAGTTCCTCATATTGTGGTGACCCCCAATTTCATTGTTACAAATTAAACATAAATAAAGCATAGTGATTAATCACAAAAACAATATGTAATTATATATGTGTTTTCCAATGGTCTTAGGTGACCCCTGTGAAAGGGTCATTTGACCCCCAAAGGGGTCACGACCCACAGGTTGAGAAGCACTGCCCTATTGGGTTGTAGGAAGGATTAAGTGGATTTAAAATGTTATATACACTAACTATATCGTTATCATCCAAGCCCCTCATATTCTGTGAAGGTTTTTGTACTGTTGTAGCCCACAGCTATTTCCCAATTCTATGCCACTTAATAAGCAATGATAGATATTTTTTAACCCCCACCCACGGATATTTTTCCATTGCTTTTAGATAAAGGGAGGAGGGGAAGAGAGAGAGACACATTGATGTGAGAGAGCTACATCAATTGAATGACTTCCACATGTGCCCCTACCATGCTAGGAATCAAGCCTGCAACTAAGGTATGTGCCCTTGACTGTGAATCAAACCCACGAGCCTTTAGTGTGCAGGCTGGCACTCTAACCACTGAGCAACACCGGACAAGTAAACATAGATTTAGCATTTAATATGTGTGTCAGTATACGATGTCATACATACTAGTATTATATCATAATATCACCTTCAAGAGATTGAGGAACCAGGTTCTTAGACTTCTTTACTGAATACAGTGTTTGACCCAGGGTGTCTATACAAACTTTTTTTTGGTTTGGTGATACCGAGACTGTAAAATACTATAAAGGAAATTACTCAAAAAAGTGGGGAGTTCTAAAAAAGAAAAGTAATTCTGACATACAATTGCAAATACATTCCATCAGGAAGAAAAGAAGGACCTAAAGATGCCAATTCGCTGAGACATTCCGGTTTTAAAGTGGAGATATTCAAAAGATGGTAAGAAGGGCTCTTAACCAGATGAAAGAGGCATGGACTTGTAAGAACTATGTCAGAAAGGCGAAAGCCCCAAGTGAACTGAAGCTTGATGAGAAAAATGTGAGGGACAACAAAGGAAGCTTTTACAGTTTTATTCAGAACATGACATTGACAGGGATAAGCAGCTTTCTGCCTTGGGCTGGTGGTCTAATTTGATGGATAACCAAGAAGAAGAAGAACACAGGGCTATGTAAGAGTGGGGGATTTCTAAACTGAAAGGGGTGGGGAACCCATCAGTGAAAAGAACAGTAGGAGGGAGTTAAAGAGCTCTGAGATCAAAGGGAAAGAATGCAGGCAGGTTGCCCAGAGGTGAAAGAATATGAGGTTTGGGTCTGAACTTGGCTCTGACCATCACTAGCTGTGTAACCTTGGGCAAGTTACTTAACTCTTTGTTGCCATAGCTTCTTGATCTGTAAAGCAGAAGTAAAATTCTTTCTTTGTAGGATAAATTTGTGAGGATTTTAAACAATAATGTTTGTTAAGCATTTAGACCATTGGAGTTACTGAAAATTACAGCAGTGATTGTTGTCTTTAAAATAATACTCATATAATTGCTACAAAAAGAGGACATCTAGACTGTGGTAAGGGATTCATGCCTGCTATCTTGCATGAATTATACCTCAAAGGACCAAGAGAAATTTCCAAGGGGATTGACCACAGGTTGCGCCTGAAGAATCAGAGACCTAAATACATAACCTAAGACAGGAAGCCAACAAATGCACTTCTAATTTTCAAACAAGATAAAGAGAAAGCTGGAATCTGGGAACAGACCAGTTAATTGGGATGGTTTGAAACACCTAAAAAGGAATGGTGATGTTTAGGGTGGGCTGGTAAAAAGTCATGAGTAGCTGATAACATTTCCAAGTCCCCTCCCTGTAATACACACACACAGTTTTCATTCTAAATCAAGTCACTAGACCAGGCAACCAGTGACAATGAGTTTCATTAGAGTAGAGACACTGTCTCATTTGTTCACTTCCAATTCTTCAGTGCCTGGCACCTAGCAGACACTCAGTGATTTCTGGTTGAATAAATCAACAAATAAATGCAATGGGATAGGCCAGCTATATCTATATTTTATAAGACATTCAACAGAATAATATAATATCACTGTGTTAATATGGAGAAATAGAAAGATGAACGTATCCTGAGGAAGATACTTAACTGGACAAAGCCTTATAGCCACAATGTACTGATTAACCAATTCATGCAATCTAGAAAAGCTGTCTGCTTTCAAATCTCACTTCTCTCTCCATGGCTCTGCTCTATGTAATTTGCTTTTTAAATCAATATCTGTGATGAATATACAGAATCATATTTAGCAATTTTACTATTGACATGGAGTTAGCAAGGCCAATGAATAACCTGGAAATTAGAATTAGCATTTAAACATATTTCAATAGTCTGGGACTAAATCAGACCTGAGAGGATAAAATGGTTTAACATAATGACGCATACCTGAATAATACAGTAAATTCTACAAAGAGCCCCCATTAACCTTATTTTGTGCAGTGGATTGAATGGTGGCTCCCCCCAAAAAGACATTCATCCAGAACCTATAAGTGTGACTTCATTTGGAAAAGAAGGATCTTGAGGCAAGATCAACTTAGGTTAGAATGAATTTTCAATCCAATGACAAGTGTTCTTAGAAGAGATGGGGATACTGCACAGAGAAGATGATGTGAAGATGAAGATAAAGACTGAGTGACATATCTATAAGCCAAGGGACACTGTGGTAAGGGATTCAGGTCTGCTATCTTGCATGAATTAAACCTCAAAGGACCAAGAGAAATTTCCAAGGGGATTGACCACAGGTTGAGTCTAAAGAATCAGAGACCTGGTATTTTGACACCAGAAGCTAGGAAAGACATATGGAAAGGATTCTCCCTCACTTTATGAGAAAAATGTGAGGGACAACAAAGGAAGCTTTTACAGTTTTATTCAGAACATGACATTGACAGGGATAAGCAGCTTTCTGCCTTGGGCTGGTGGTCTAATTTGATGGATAACCAAGAAGAAGAAGAACACAGGGCTATGTAAGAGTGGGGGATTTCTAAACTGAAAGGGGTGGGGAACCCATCAGTGAAAAGAACAGTAGGAGGGAGTTAAAGAGCTCTGAGATCAAAGGGAAAGAATGCAGGCAGGTTGCCCAGAGGTGAAAGAATATGAGGTTTGGGTCTGAACTTGGCTCTGACCATCACTAGCTGTGTAACCTTGGGCAAGTTACTTAACTCTTTGTTGCCATAGCTTCTTGATCTGTAAAGCAGAAGTAAAATTCTTTCTTTGTAGGATAAATTTGTGAGGATTTTAAACAATAATGTTTGTTAAGCATTTAGACCATTGGAGTTACTGAAAATTACAGCAGTGATTGTTGTCTTTAAAATAATACTCATATAATTGCTACAAAAAGAGGACATCTAGACTGTGGTAAGGGATTCATGCCTGCTATCTTGCATGAATTATACCTCAAAGGACCAAGAGAAATTTCCAAGGGGATTGACCACAGGTTGAGTCTAAAGAATCAGAGACCTGGTATTTTGACACCAGAAGCTAGGAAAGACATATGGAAAGGATTCTCCCTCAGAGCATCCACAAGGAACCAACCCTTCTGACAGGACATCTGACCTCTGGAATTATGACAGACCATATTTCCATTATTTTTTAAAATATGTGTTTACTGATTTTAGAGAGGGAGTGAGAGAGAAAAACATCAATGCGAGAGAAAAACAGCGATTTGTTACCCTCTGTATATACTCAGACTGAGGATCAAACCTGCAACCTGGGCATGTGCCCTGATTGGGAATGGAACAAACTGGTGGTCTTTCTGTGCATGGGACAAGGCTCAACCAACTGAGCTACACTGGCCAGTGAAAATTTCTATTGTTTCAAGCCACAATATTTGTGGTAATTTGTTACCACAGCTCCAGGAAATTAATACAAACACCTTTATTTTATTATTATTTTTTTACAAACAAGGAAACCAAAGTTGGAAATGTAAAAGTTTTACAAAAATCTTTCATTTGACAAAATGTTTGTTGTGTGCCTGCTATGTACCAGGCATTTATCTAGATGCCAGACCTGGCCTTAAGGAGCTTTTGTTCTAATTGAGGAAGACATATTAAATCAGCGAGTATATGAATATGTCATTAATTAAACAAGGAGTCCATTAGACTATAATGTGTTAGTGATTTCATAAGCAAACCAAAGCCTAAGCTTGTAAATGCCTCAGGGTTACAAAATCAAAACCTAAGGACAACCAATCACAATTAGGGTTTAGGCTATAGTCAATCAATAATTTCCTATCTTTGCTTCCATAGGTTCTCTATAATAAGTCTTTCCCTTGGTTTCTGTGGGTAGAGTGCTCCTAACCACTTCAGGTTTCACACTGCCTAATTTGCATCAAGTTTTGCTCAAATAAAATCTTAAAATTTGCAATATACTTCAGTTTATATTTTAACAATGCAATGTGGCATGTAGTAGAAAGTGCTATGGAGAAAAATCAAGCAGACTATGGAGGACTGAGAGTGCTATTCTATACAGTTCAGGAAGGGTCCTCTGATAAGGGGACATTTAAGCAGAAATTCCAAAACGTGATGGAGTGGGCCAAGCAGAAATCTGGTAGAAGAGGGTTTCATGTAGAGGCCATGAGTGAAAAAGTCCAGAAGAGGGACCAGGTTTAGTGCATTTTAGGACCACAAAGCGTCCAGGTGAAGTGAAAAGGAAAAAAGTGGTTGGAGACAAGGAGAGAATCATGGGGGTGGTAGGTATTGTAAATTTTTTACCTTTTGCTCTGAATTAAATAAAAAGTTATCAGAGACTTCTGAGCAGAAGAAGAACATGTCCTGACGTGATTTAAAAGGATTACTCTGGCTGTAGTATGAACAATAGACTGTAAAGGGGCAGATGTGGAAGGGAAGAGACCAATTAGGAGGCTATTGCAGCAATCCGAGCAAGAATTGATGGCACTTGAACTGAGAAGTTAAGATGGAGGTGCTGAGAGGATAAAACAGTACATTTACACAATGAAATAATTTATGGCTGTTAAAAAGAAGAAAATTTACCTTTTGCAAAAGCTTGAATGGACCTGGAGATTATTATGCTAAAAATCAGCCAGTCAGAGAAAGACAAGTCCCATATGATTTCACTCATGTGGAATCTAATGAACAAACTGAGCTAAGAAGCAAAATAAAGACATACACATAGATAGAGAACCAGCTGAAAGCTTCTGGGAAATGGGGGGTGGGGTGGGGCATGGAAAGATTGAGGAGAGAGAGAGAGAGAGAGAGAGAGAGAGAGAGAGAGAGAGAGAGAGAGAGAATGAGAGAGAGAGAGAACTCATGAACAACAGTGTGGTGATTATGGTGGGGGTGGGTGGAGGTGGAAGAGGGTATGGGGGATAAATGGTACTGAAAAAATAAGTTAAATTAAAAATTTTAAAAAGGATGGATATTCTGAGAAACAATCAGCTTCTAGAAATGTTTGAAGGTAAAACTGGTAGGAATATTTGAGAGAAGGGTCAAGGCTGATTTCACGGTTCTGGGCTTGAGCAACTAAGGATGGGGTGGCCATTTACACAGATGGAAAGACAACTATTTAGTGGTACAGCAGGAAGTTGAACTCAGGTCATACCTGCCCTTGACCAGTAGTCAGTCCACTCACCCCAGATCCCACAGGAGAAAATTTGGGTTATTCTACACTTAAAACCAAAAACAGAAAACAAAAACCTGCACGCGTACAGGATTGGGGAAGGTGACTTAGCAGCTTCATGATGAAAACTCTGAAAGTTTTAGTTGAGGTCAAGACCAGATAGATCCTGCAGAAGATTGCATTGACAAAAACACTAATGAAATCTTGTATCACCTGAAGAGAACAGTCTTTGACCTCATAGTAGGTTAAGGTATGGTTCATGACAACTGGGCCTAAAGCAGGGTATTTAGTTCTCAGAGTTACACTTTAAAACAAAGACTAATGGATAGAGAAAGAATTCAGAGGCAGCTGCCACAAAAGAAAGGTAATCAAAGTCTCAAATTTGAGTGAGTCAGGTTTGAAGAAAGGGGAAGGCGAGACAGCAGAGTGAGGAAAATATTGGGAGAACTATGCTTATGTCACAGTGCAATATACAGGACTAAATGTGATAATATGTGGGAAACCACTTTGTCAATGAGCCAATGCTTTACAAATGTCGGCCAATTTTCATTATTATGAAAATTGAAGACCTGTCGTAGAGAAAAGGTTTTAGGTGTGTTCTGTGTGGCCCCAAGAGATAGAGGTGGGACAGAGAAATAGGAGTATTTCTGTTGAGAGAAGGAGTTTCATGGTGGGAGGGGCTATTCCTGTCAAATGACTTCTTCAAGCCTGGAGACATTCAAAGGCTGAAGACATGCTAGAGATGTTAAAGGGAATTCTCCCATTTAATGGTCTGTAAGTTTTGTGGGTTTTTATTTTTTTTAATCAACTCTGAGGCTACAGCAGCAACTTAAGGTTTTCTTCTTGCTGCCTTTGTGTCAGATCCTTGGTCACATTCATCCCACAAAAAGATAATTGAACTCCCTCAATTAATCAAGTAAAGCCACAGGTGGCCTTCTCACAGAGCCCTAGTAATACCACTTAAATTACTCTCCTGATAAAACTTATTATAGAAGAGTTTAAAGATACCTAGTCTAATTCATCAAAGAAAAAACAACAATACTAATTTATATCTTACCAAACCATGAGAGTGTTGAAACCAGTCAAACTTTTCTTTCAAAAGGGGAAAATATAAATGATTATTAGATAACTAATAAACACCACTATGATGAAATGTGCTTGCTAGGATAAAATAATTGAGATGCTAATTAGGCATAATTAGCATTATTATGAGTCAATTATACTTTAGTGAAAAGAAAACATATTTGGCTAAAGGGATATAATTTTGTTGTTGGCACTTTTCAAATTCTCTCTGGTTCAGCCAGGTCACTCATTGTATTTGCCAATCAATTATTTTAGAGATGACTAGAGATTTCCATTTTCACAAAAGCCTACTTTAGCAAGCAGTGAGCTTTTAGAAGCCTGTCTCCTTGATGTGTCCCAAATCTTTTCACTGGCTCTTGTCACTTTCTCTCTCTAATCCACACATCTCATAATTACTATTGCCAGTGGCAGAGTTAAGCCTACAACTTAGAACGGCAGTAACAAGAGGACAGTACTGAGAAGAAAGGATTACTTTATTGTCTCTGTTTTATTAAACCACTCTCATATATTTGGTGGGGGTAGGAGGTGCTGGGGAAATGGACAATATTTTACCATAGGAAACAATCTCTTTTATTTTCCTACATCATCTATAATTTATGAAATAGCATTAGTTAGGTCAATTCCTGTCTACACTAGATCCCCAGGGGATTTTATTTGTTCACAACGTCTTTTAAAAAAATCTTGGTAAATAAAAAGGGAGGGGGTGTGTGAATTTTTAAAAGTAAGAGACAATAGATTAGTAATAAAAGACATAGAAAATACACTATTGACTGTTAGGTCTGATCTAACAATTGAATCCTCTCCCCTGGGAAACTGTCCTTTAGATCATTTTGCAACTCACACTCTGTTTTGCTTAGACCACATTCCATTTGGTAAGACCAGCAACTTTCCCTTCTGTACTTGCCCAAGATTCAGACCTGCCTAGAAAATTCCCTGCCGAAAAAGGCCCGAGTAGATTCTTTTAAAAACTCTGACTCTCCGGTCCCTCAGTGCTGGTGCCATTTTGGGGCTCAGGTGACTTAATAAATTTATAGTTCTTTACACTTTCGGTCTCCTGCCTTCCTCCTTCGGCAACCCTAATATTGACAAGTTAGGCATCTGCTCAGTGGAGGTAAAAAGATGAAATAAAATAAACAAGGAGACACACAAATCTGTGATTTTAGCCCCTAGGACCTAGAAAGTTACGGTGGTAAAACCCAAGTAGAAGCGGAATATGGTGGGTTTCAACTGTAGAATAGGATATAATTTTCTACAAGGAATTGGAGACAGTTCTTTAAAAATATTGTCAAAATGTGCTTAAGGGGAAAAAAAGAAGTCTTTTCAGGGGAAGTTGCTAGCAATGGTCACAGTTACAATGATAAATATGATGTATATAACGGATATGGCTGACAGAGTAACCATGATCCCAGGATTTCAACATTCACAATGGAACATTACATTTTTAGATCTCTTTTTTTTAAATATATCTTTATTATTCAGATTATTACAGTTGTTCCTCTTTTTTTGCCCCATAGCTCCCCTCCACCTGGTTCCCAACCCACCCCATGCCCTTACCACCCCCACTATCCTTGTCCATAGGTGTACGATTTTTGTCCAGTCTTTTCCCAAACCCCCCACACCCCCTTCCCCCCGAGAACTGCCAGTCCACTCCCTTTCTATGCCCCTGATTCTATTATATTCACCTGTTTATTGCGTTCATTATATTTTTTATTCAATTGATTTTTAGATTCACTTGTTGATAGATACATATTTGTTGTCACTTTGTCGTTCATAATTTTTATCTTTACCTTTTTCTTCTTCCTCTTCTTAAAGAATACCCTTCAGCATCTATACAGATGAAAGCCTAAGTGACCATTGCAACCTAACAGACAACTGAACAGGCTGTGTGGGGCAACCAAGCCCTCGGGGGGGTGGGGGGCAGTTGGGGGTGACCAAGCCGGCAGGGTGGGGCAGTGAGGGGACATCAGGCCGGTGGTGGGGGGGGCAGTGAGAGGAGACTAGGCCAGCAGGAGGGGTAGTTGGGGGCAACCAGGTTGGCATGTGGGGCAGTTTGGAGCAACCAGGCTGGCAGGGGGGCAGTTAGGGGCAACCAGGCCAGCGGGGGAGTGACAGTTGGGGAGATCAAGCTGGCATGAGGGGCAGTTAGGGGTGATCAGGCAGGTGGGTGAGCTGGTTAGGGGTGATAAGGCAGGAAGGCAGGCAAGCGGTTAGGAGCCAGCGGTCCCGGATTATGAGAGGGTGCAGGCCAGGCTGAGGGCCCCTCTCCTCCCCTG
>NW_006286243.1:3732070-3753880 GCF_000327345.1 Myotis davidii | reverse complement strand
TGAGTCCTTCTTTTGGAAGCTCTGGGGCTCTCTTGACCCAGCTGCAGTTTGTTAGGTTTTAGGCGGTGAGAGCACAGGCCATTCATATGCAAAAACCGTTGGCACAGCTTGGGTGGGGTTGTAAATTGGGTGGGCTGGGGTCTCAGGGAATCACCAGGGCAGAGAAAACAGCAATGGCTGCCAGTCAGCCTTGTATTGGAGCGGTTCCCACATCTCAGCATTCCACACCCCCATGCAGGAACAAGGATCACTGCAAGCACCTCTGAGAGAAAGCCACCCTTGTGTTCCGGCCCGATGCCAGACAGTCCAGTTTCTCCCTGTGTGAGTCTGGGTCCCCAGCGTCTCACCCAGAACTGGAGTTCAGAGCAATCAGGAGCTTGTATCTTCCTCCACATTGAAAAAGAGAATAGCGAACCCAGTTGCCAGCCCATTTCATGCGCGCCTCCATACCTCCGCACTTCCACACCTCCTACCAGTCTCAAATGTGTTTTTCTCTTTCCTTCTTGTTGTAGAACTTCCACTTAGCCAGCCTTCCTGTGGTTCAGGATGATATCCATTTTGTGTTTTAGTTGTAGTTTTGATGTGGTTGTGCGAGGCAGCAAGTACAGGTGTGTACTTATGCCGCCATCTTTGTTCCTCCACCCAGAATCCCCATTTTTAGATGTTTTGATGTAATTCCTGTCCTGAGATGAGGAAGATGGAGAATCTCTAAAAACATTATGATGGGAAAAATAACAATTTCAGACATATAAAAAAAGTACTGAATTCCTCTTTGATAATCAATACTTTCCATAGAAGCCTCAAAAGCCCAAAGACCTCTTTAGATATAAATTCTAATGAACCCAGAGAATTCTCATAGTTTCAATGAACTAAAGAGATATGATAATGGTGGGCATTACAAAATGAACTATGGGATGCTTAAAAGCTAGATAATAACAGTTACATAGCTCTTTAAGTCTCTCAATGCACTTTTCAATAATTTATTAGAGAAATGTCAAAATGTCCTTGCTATGAAGGTACACAAGATAATGATACTTGCTTTTAAAGAGAGTTCATGCAAGAAGTTGCCAAATCATAGCCAGGTATTGGAGGCATGCTTCCAACTCTTCCATCTAGTCACCTACTTAAATATTATGGAACATAAATCAAAGGAAGCAACAGCTAAAATTGAGCCTTTTGAAATATGTAGTCTTCCAAAGTGAAATGCAAGTCAAACCTGGTCTTGTAATTTACATATGGTATTTTATCATTGTCCTGTAGCTAAGGAATCTAAGGAATATTTTAAAACTCTTGTTTTTCCATCAAATTCCCTACCTAATTCCCATATTACCTTATTAGTTCAATAAAGTTAACATCCTGCCTCTGTTGCCTCTTATTTTTCCAGATGTCATCTTTTCACCTTAATAAAATATGAGTATGTGGCTACAAAGTAATGTGAATAACTTTTAACAAGCACACACAAATGTATATCTGAGAGAGCAATATCTCCTTCAAGGAAATTGCGAAAATATTGTGAGCCTAAGTAGCAAAGAAGGATTAAATAAGAAAACTGTCACCCCATGTTTAAAAGACAGTATTCAATTGGAAGTATAATTTGTGGTACAGATGGTTGAAAATACACTGTTTTTGCTTCGCCTTGTATTTTTAATAATCAATATTATGACAGCTGTTACTTTTTTGGGTGAGAATATGTTTCAGTTGGCATAAGCCTACTGAGTAGACAGTATCTCCTTGTGATCAGAAGACACTAATACATATCTTACAAAAACTAATTTTATTTCTTTCCACCTATTCATTCATTCATCTGTCCATCCCTCCATCTTTCTTTCCATTAATTGTTATGCACCAGCCACCATATTAGCTGTGGTGGTGTGTTAATAAATAAGATATGAACTTTACCCTCAAGAAATTTATAATCTCATGATGGTTTCTGGCTCAAGGTCTAATTAATCAACATTTGTGCACATGTTATCAAAGAAGCAAAGTCAAATCTATTTGCATTATATTTGTGTTAGTTAATAAATCATTGAACTTAACATTAAAGGGAATCAGAAGATTTAATCTGCTTACTCTAAGCATCCTTTCTTTCTAATATGTCATGATACTGAATGTGATTGGAATACAATTTAAGTTCCTTCCAAAATCAATAATGGAGATGCTTAAGAGCATAAATAATCAAAATAAAAACCATGGAATAAAAAACTATAAAGTTTTAAGGGAAATGCTACAATTAGTTGCTAGAATTCAAAAAGACTTCTGTTGATTCTACATATTTTAAAAGAATTAATTGCAGTTAGAGATTTGATATTTCACTTTAAAATAATGAAAGATGGAATATTATGCTGCTCTAAAAAGGAAGGAACTCTTACCATTTGCAACGATATGGATGGAACAAATGTGAATCCTGGTCAGGGCCCATGCCCTTGCTGAGGGTGTGCTCCCCAGTAGGAGGCGTGCAGGAGGCAGCTGATTGATGTTTCTCATTAATGTTTCTATTTCTTTATCCCTCATAAAAAATAAAATTTAAAAAAAAATAAATAAAATAAAATAATGAAAGAACTCTCATTTCTATGCCAATACCTATATTTTCTTACAATATCAAACAGAAAAAGAAGAAACTCTACACTTGACCAAATATCTCATTTAATTTACATTTATGGAGCTTTGTTGACTATTGGTGTCAATAACAGACTAAAGTCTTTGAAGTACTTAGGACTCCATAATTTTAACAGGAGGAAAAACGAATTCACTCACAAAAATAGAACAGGAAGTATGAGTTAAGATTCAGTGCATATGAGGGTATCATGGCAAACAAGATCATAAGTGAACTATAAATTAGAATAATTACTTATTTTTATAGTGGTAAATGCATTCCAGTATTCAATGAATATCAATAATCTTCATATTATTATCCACATTCTAGACAAGTGCAAGCATTGGGGGTGTAAAATTAATAAAACCATCTCTAATCTCCAGAAATTCACAGACTGGAAAAACAATATGATTACAAAAAAGTATCATAGTGTGGTACAGTGCAATGGAGTTTTCAATATTATTTTAACACATAAGAGCATGAAATCTGGAACCCAACTGTGTTTAAATCCCAGATCTACCATGTACCATGTATATGACTTTGTACCTCAGTTTCTTTATCTATATAATGGGGATGATGATAATACTTTATAAGACTGTTATGGGATTAGATGAAGTCATTTATCTAGAGCATTTTAGGACTGTGCATGGCTCATATTAAGCACTATATAAGCATTAATTATTATTGTAGCTACCGTTGTTAGTATTATATTCATAATCTCAATAGAGTATTTAAATCTAAGTTGAATGATGAAAGTAAAAAGTTCCAAACTTTCAATATCTGTGCCCTTCCCCGTAAAACAAATTAAAAATGTTCATACATAAGGGTGCACTGTTAGATCCATAAATAAATGTGTGTGATTTTTACAAAGAAATAATTGTTTTTATAATCGTTAAATCAATTGTATATACAGGGGAAATTAATATTTTAAATCTAGAGGATGATTAATTCATGCCTGAACAGGGATCAGCTTATATAGAAACCAAAGTATACTTCAAAATTAAATTTTGTTTCTTTACTGGAAAAAACAACAACAAATACATTAGCTAATAAAAGGTAGTTTTCAAATGGTTGATACGTTTGGCAAAACAACTTTCTATATAGTTTCTTTTTAATTTATTGTTGACACTGTTACAGATGTCCACATTTTCCCCCTCTTTACCCACCTCCAATCAGACCCCTCTCTTTCCCCCCTTTGGCTATTACCACACTGTTGTCTGTGTCCATGGGCTATGCTTACATGTTCTTTGGCTAATCTCTTCTCCTTCTTTTGTCCAGTCTCCCCTCACCTCCCCACCCCAGTAACCCCCTCCCATCCGACCTCTTTCAGTCTGTTCCTTGTATCTTTCTATATAGTTTTACAACTTAGTGTTCTAACCATCTTGAGCTATCCAGATAACAATAAATGTTGGTGCCTGGCCCTATATCAGTTAGTATGGCAGATTGTACTATTAGCCCCAATTTTTTCAGCCCCCTGCCTTTTTCCTACCCATTACCATGTGATTTTTTACTTCCTTCCAAAAAAAGGTCACGTCTATGTTCTCAACTTTTGATTTTGGTGTTGGTCATGTGATTTGCTTTGGCCAATAGAATGAAGCAGAAATAAGCCAGTAATGAGCTTATGCCTTAAGAGGCTAGACATGTTTCTGCTTATCACTATGTGCCTCTCTCATATCAAGAAAAATCATGCCTCTGCTAGCCTTCTGATCCCAAGAAAATGAGAGACCTTGTCAAATGGAGCTGCCCCAGGTAAGCTGACTCAACCCAGCTCAGACTCGCGCACAGCCCCAGGTTATCCTCAGAAGAATGAATAATCTAGATGACCCATGAGCAGGCCAGGAGATATCAGCAAAGAAGCCCAGCAAAGCTGAGCCTAGATCAACTGACACCAAACATCCCACTGGCTGTTGTGCTATATTAATAAATGATTATATTTATTTTTAAGAAGTCATTGAATCTGGGAGTGTTTGTTATCTAACAAAAACTGACTCATATAGTTAAAATGTTTTCCATTTAAAGTAGGATAAAATATGACCCTATAACTAGTTAAAACATTAAAAAAATATATTGTTTCACCAAACTGAAAAGGGCAGGGATATTTTTGGCTTTAGGTTCAGTTAGACCTAGAGGTCTAAAGTCCTCTGCAAATTTCACTGCAATTTCTGGACTCTTCCATGCATCAGATTTGTCTGTAGACAAAACTATTCTCTTGGCAGAAAGATGGCTGCAAAAGCTCTGGGTCTACTATCTGCATACTTCACCTTGCATGCTTCATCTTGGAAAAGAAAGATAAAATGTGCTTCTATCCCATCACTGAAAGCAAAAGTCCTGAAATTCTCTCTCTAATAGGACCATCTTATATCACTAAACCAATCAATGTAGTCATGGGGAGAAATGCTCTAAGTCATGGATTCAAAATCCGAAGCTGGAGGGGTTGAAGTCAATGTCCTCAGATTCCATGAATTTTTTTCAATGCCAGGGATTACTGGGAAGGGGAAAGGAAAAATAGATATGAGCTAAGCAACTAGTGTTTCACAGCACACAGCTTCTGTTCTGCAGCGCATTATCACATCTTTCTCACATTGGGTCTCAGATATTCAAAGCCTTGGATTGTTACCTCTGCCAAATACTCTTTTATTAACAGCAACAAATGCTCCTTATTTGAATTCCTTGTATCCACCGAGAAGTACAAAGATTTTTTTAGATAAATAAAAATGTAAAGAGACACGAAAACAAAAGAAGTTATAATGCCACCATTTATCCCTGGTAACTAGAAACAGCCTCTATTTGAAATCTCAGTACCACCTGCTTTGCATCTGCTCAACCGACTGAGAAATGCAGGTCTGGCAAAGAGAAAATCCATTTTAAGTAGATCTGTGACAATGCAGGGCGAGAAGGTCTTGAAATCCACCAAGGGTTTTAATCAATAAGACTGACAGCACAGAGCATGCCAGAAGCCAGGACAAGAAGAGTTTGCAAAAAGCATTCAAGAAATTACGTGAGCTATAAGGTTCTGGTGACAAACCAAGGCCAACGAGGCAGAGGCACAGAACACCCCCTTTTCCTTCTGATCTAAGGAAAGGCAAGAGAGGAAGAGGTTGATTAGCTCTGAGAGGGTTTTTGTTCTGTCCTTTTAGATCCCAACTTTCTGAATCAGGGGAGAATTCTAAAACCCATTGTCTAATTTCAAATGTTGGGTTTGAAAAATCACGACAAGCTCTTTCTTTTTGTTACCTAATTCTCAGCTGTAAACCGAAGCTTCTCGACGGTACATGCTTCATAAAAGGCACAGGGACATAATTGAATATTGCATGCCGCTTCTAAGTAGCTTGCTAGGGTATACCAGGATTAATTAGTTTTGTGTTGTTAATTCAATTCAAAGGTTGCTGATAAACTAAGACCATCAAACTCCATTAGGAAAAACAAAAACTTCTTAATTATGACAGCATCTTTGGGGCTGTGGACAAGTTTTATCAGCATGCTAAAGTTCTGTCCTGGCTCTTTAGGATTTGTGATGGATCCAGTACAGCGGACCAGAGAGACCTTAATGAGAACTTTTCAAACTTGGTATCTTTGAAAGAAAAATAATCCTTGTTTTCAACAGCTCTTTCTGCTTTTGTGAATGTAAAATTCTATTTTTGGAAAGCTAACCCCAGGAGAACGATCCCAGCTGTTTCCCAGGCATGCACATAAAATGTACAAGGATGCAGACCTGGATTTTGTCCCATTCCTTTATTGTACTGTCACAACCATAGCACCATGAGCCCTTATGTTTGGGAAAAATACCTTTTATCACCTATGCATTTTATTTTTTGTGTAGAGAATATTGAAAATATGGTTACCTACATGGTCTTGCAAGTAACTGCTTCTGTCAGCCTTACTCCAAACTAATTATCCTCTTTCTATGAAAGTACATAGGTGAGCATGCTTGCGCATGTGATCACGCACACTCACTGGCTTACCATTGGGTTGGCTGCACATGTATATTGTAGTTCAGGATCTAGACACCCTTCTTTGCAGCTTGCCATCCTGGGTCCCTTTAACATCTTTCTCTAGTTAGTGCATCTGGAACACTCACCCTGGCATGTGCATGCTTGCACACACAGAGACAGAGACAGACACAAGCACACATGCACACACTTCTACTAATTCCTCTTCACCCTTCAGCTCTCAGCAGACACCTCATCTCGTCTAGGACATCTGCTTTGATTCCCAAAGTGAGGTTGGATATCACACCAATGGGTCACGTCAGCACCTATGTTTAGCACTAATGTTGCAATTGACACATTATGATAGCCCGTAAATTTATCATAACTCTCACAAGAACGTTTCTGAATGACAGGGATTGTACTTGATTCATGGTGTATCAGTGAACAGTGCAGTGCCTGGCACACTGATGGAATCCACCGGCATTTTTTGAATCAATGAATGGAAGCCAGAATGATTTCAAAATTAGCTGGGGAACCCTTGCTTTTACTAGTATATATTTTTCCATCCTAGGTTGTTCCCAAGGACCTCACTTACTTCCCCTAGCTGTCTCCCAATGTTCATACTCCTTTTTCCTTTGTAAAAGAAAACTTCAATTTTAGCAGAGAATACTGACATGGGGTGGAGTTGAGAGGACATTTCTGATACGCCAGCACAACTGGCTATTTGAGTAAGTATGGTCATTAAAATGTAAAAGTAAGTAATAGATGGGACTTCTGGGAAGTCCTCTTAAAAGAAAAAAATTCATGCCTTTCTTCAACCCTTCCTCTCTCTTGCTGCTTAAGATTAGAAGTGATGCCGAAACCGGTTTGGCTCGGTGGATGGAGCGTGGGCTTGCGGACTGGGGGGTCCCAGGTTCAATTCCGGTCAAGGGCATGTACGTGGGTTGCGGGCACGTCCCCAGTGGGGAGTGTGCAGGAGGCAGCTGATCGATGTTTCTCTCTCATCGATGTTTCTGGCTCTCTATCTCTCTCCCTTCCTCTCTGTAGAGAATCAATAAAATATATTTTTTTTAAAAAAAGATTAGAAGTGATGGCTGCTAGAGAACCTTGAGGCAAGATAGGAGCTGTGCCCCTGAGAATTTTTTGGAGTCACCACACCAGCCACACCACACTATGACTTACTGCCAAATTTCTTTTACATGAAAAAATATATGTGTGTGTCATTTAAGGCACTGTTATTTCAGGCATTTTTAATATAAAAGCTAGACCTTAATTTGAAAAACTACAACCAGTACAGCTAGAGACTTTTTGTAACCATGCATAAGTCTTAGGGACCACTTCCTTGCCCTTGGAAGAACAGAGGAATTGATGTCCAGTATGGTTAAGAAGTTTTCCATATAGCGGTAGACTTACCATCATCCAGAGCTATGTGCCCCCTTCAGCCTAATAAAACTTTAAATTTGCCAACATTTATTTTCCACCCATCTAGTTTTGTTTATTTTCAGCAAATAAACCTGTGGCTGCAGGCGACTCAAAGACTTTTCCCAGAAAATATATTTATAGTGTTTCCTGAACCTTGAAATTTTAAACCAGTGTTTCTGAAAGGGTAGCCCCAGATCTGTATCAATAGCTCCTGGAATTATTATTGTTAACATGGCATCCTGGCCTCAGACACAGTCAGTCATAATCTCCAGAGTGCAAGCCTCTATGTTTTATAAGTTCTGTAGGGGATTGTGAGGCACAAAAGTCTGACAACCATTGTCCTCAGATACTAGGGACAATTTTTGCTACCCCTCAAATCATAACCCCTGTTCCTACAGAGACACAGGCTACTTTTATCTAGATTGCCAAAATTAGGGCTTTGGAAATCCTACTGCCTTGCTCCATAAGTGGGCCAGTGGTGTTAGCATCCCTTGTGAGAAATGCCAGTCTTGGGCCTAACTCCAGACCTCCCAAATCAGAGTCTGTATTTTAACTAGATCTCCAGCTACTTTCTAAGTAGGTTAGTGTTTGGCAAGTACTGAGCTCCAGCTCTGTGCCATCTCTTGAAATACATCAGAGGCCTCCTCCATTCTTATCACTTGAGTACAGGTTTCAACTTACAGTGACCACAAACCAGTGGTAGAATTGTTTGCTGAGTTATGTATTGAATACCATGGACAAGATGGTAGGAAGAGGTCTATGATGCTGAATGTTATGTGTCAACTTGGCTAGGCAATATGGTACCCAGACATTTGGTGAAACATGAATCTAGATATGGTTGTGATGGTAGCTTTTAGATGGGGTTAACATTTATATCAGTAGACTATAAGTAAAGCAGATTATCTTCCATAATGTGAGTGAGCCTCATCTAGTCAGTTGAAGACCTTAAGAAAAAAAATGTTGACTTCTGAGGAAGAGATAATTCTTCCAGCAGACTCCCTTTAGCCTGTTGCTGCTCTATCCTATAGATTTTAGACCAGCCAGTACTCAGGATTACACAAACAATTCCTTAAAATTCATTTCTATCATTCTCTCCCTCTCCCTTTCTTTCTCTCTGTATTCTCCTATTGGTTCGATTTATCTGGAGAATCCAGGCTAATACAATATATTTGTATTATATATTTAATATATTAGTCAATATGTTGACTAGTACAATATATCTGTTACAAAATAATTTCAAGTCTCTTTTAGATTGATTTGTTCATCTCCCAGATTCTGCCTTTTTCCCCTATTGCCTATGGAAGAAATCCCTGACTCCCTAGCCTGTTATTCAATGACTCCATGGTCTTATACCCCATACTACACATTCTATCTCATTAAGCTACTCTCTGTTTACCAGGATAGCTTCTTATTTCTATTCCTTCCTTCTCTTCCATGACTTCCCACTAAAACCCTTCTCATCTTTGATGCTTAGCTCATTTGACCCATCTTTACATATTGAATACAAAAACGAATGTTTTTTAATATTATGATTAAAACCTTCTCCTTCCCAACATCTCCTACTAGTTGCAATTAATCATTGTTCTCTGAAAGACCTTTGTTATTTCATTACGAATATGTTATAGTTGGTTAAATGTGTATATTATCTTTCACTAAACTTCAAGTTCTTGGAGGGCAGGAAATGTTTTATTACACATATTATTTGCTTGCATGTATTTCTTTCAGTGTCTATTCAGTAACATTTATTAAATAAATTTAAAAATTGTTAAATGCTTGATACATGTTTTATTGACATGATTAGTATGTTCTGAATACTAAGTGGAGAAGAAGAATATCTTTGTTTCTTAAACTTTGTTACATAGAAAACTTCAAAAAAAAGAAGATAAGAGAGATAATAATAACCCTTGGAGTTAATATTTTACGAGATGCCTAAAGTAGTACTCCCCTTCCTTGACTCTCTGTCCTTCTATTTTTCTTTATTTTTCTCTGTACCACATTTCAATGCCTGGCATTTCATTTATGTATGATTTTGTTTATAGCTTGTCTTCTTCCTCTGGAATATAAGCTTCATGAGAACTTCATAAGTACTTAATAAATATGTGTTGAATAAATTAATTTATCTTTGAGCATACATGAGTGCTCAAGGCAAGAGTGGCTATCCACTGAATATGACAAAAATATTTATATACTCAAGATGGAAGAAGCTGAATACACAGGCGTGTTATAGAATAGTGAAAAGTTAGTCTTGATGATTTTTTTTTGTTAATCCTCATGTGAGGATATTTTTCCCATTGCTTTTTTAGAGAAAGAGAGGAAGGGGGGAGGGAGAGAGGTAGGGGGAGACAGAGAGAGAGAGAAAGAGAAAGAGAGAGAGAGAGAGAGAGAGAGAGAGAGAGAGAGAGAGAGATATATGTGAGTGTGAGAGAAACACATTGACTGGTTGCCTCCTATATGTGCCCTGACTGGCAGGTTGAAGGAGCGAACCCACAACCCAGGTATGTGCCTTGACTGACAATCAAACCCACTACCCTTCAGTGTGGGGGCCGACACTCCAGACACTGAGCCACATCGACCAGGGCTCAGCCTTGTTGATTTCTTTTTCCTTGGGTTACAACATAGGCTAGCCTGGGTTAAAAGGTTCTCCAACTTAATTTTTTGAATTAGAGCCCCTTTAGGGAAATCAAATGTTATATAAAACCATGGCACCCTGTTGTGGGCCTGTGTCTGCCCTGAGGAAGGCTGACTTTTTCTAATTTACACAAAAGCTCCAAATGGACTAAAGGTAGCCCTGCATGGAATGCTAATGGATAAGACAGATAAAACTGTATTGCTCTGATTAAAGCAGGAATAAGGAACCCTTTCCTCTGGGCTCCTGCCTTATCATTTCCCTATGGTCTTCAAGGTATCTTTGGGGAAAGAGGAGTTTGAGAAAAGCAGTTTGAAAACCCCATTATTTGATGCCTCTGGGGAGACTTCCAGCTCCAAGCATCATTAATCAGGTGGGACTTTCAGTCTAAAACAACTGAGGCCTTAGGAGATGTGAAGTTTTGATAGAAGCTGATGTGGCACTGCATTCATAGAGAAGAAAGAGACCCTGACAGGTAGCATCTGCAAGCATTTAGATTATAATGGAACCATGGGCAGTAAGCAGCCTGGATTTTAAGATTGAATCAAGCTGGGCAAACCTAATTGTGTGTGTGTGTGTGTGTGTGTGTGTGTGTGTGTGTTCTTTCTTTCTTTTTTAACAGGAGTGGGAATTGCATGATTAATAAAGGAGAGAGAGAAAATGAAGATGTGACATAACCTAATTCTGGTAAAAACACTTAATATAGTAAGTAATAAAGTCTTACTTGCAAAATGAATTCAAATTAGATTGGATTTGGACTCCAGCATCCTATACTGGCTGAAAGCTGAGGGCTGATGACAGAAGCTGAGGATAAAGGCGATGTGTCGCATTACTGAGATGTCTGGTAGCCCTGCCCCAGGAATCAATGAAGCTCTAGTATTAGTTAATAGCTTCATTAACGATCTACATGATGAGGCAAAAGAGTATCTTGATGAATGTTATTGAGGAAACTGTGGGGAGATGCTGTAAATTCCAGCCTCTACTGAGAGGTCTGCAAAAAGAAAATAAACATGCAGAACAGCCGGGAAGAAATACCTTAGAAACTGATATTTGGAGGGAAATGGTTTGTGAGATTTGGGGGATATGCACTTCTTAAATCTTATAAAATAGAATTTTTGAATATTTGAATAAAATGAATATTAATCCAACCCTGAAGATAAGTGCTAGCCTAAAGGCCTAGGACAATCCTTTCCCCCAACAAAATTAATATATAAATAAGTAACCACAGAATATTATAAAGTAGAAACTAGATAAGTCTTTTTTCTTCTTTTGTTTTGCTTTTTCTCTTGAAGTGTTAGTGGGGGGATTCTGGAATGAATGAATATAGGAACAATAGAAAGGGATTTAATTGTTTTAAAAGGGAGGGTGAGATGACAACCGACTCAATAAGAAGGATTTCAGTGGCCTCTGGAGTTTTATAAACTAAATGGGGGCGGGCTGGGGGAGAGGCCGGAGAATCTATTAACTCACATGATCTCAACATCCAGTATTTTTCTCCCACCCTTCTTCCACTCCCCTATCCTGAACTGTATATAGAGAAAACCAACACATATTCCATTGTTGAAGGCATTAATTTAAAATGTTTGGCCATTTCTATGTAACATGATGAAAAATAGAGTCGTTAACCTTAGGAAGCACATATTCTAGTGGGGAGAGAACCAAAAATATTATTATAAGGAACAGGTGCTTAAATAAAATGTGGAATAGAAACATAGGTAAATTCAAGGAAGTCTTCATGGAGGAGGAAGCATTGAAATTGTACTTTGAAAATTCAATAGGCACTTACCAGGCTGTCAACCAGACAAGAGAATGAGGGAGGAGGACAGGAGTCAGGAGTAGCAACAGATGAGATCAAAATGGAAGAAGGTAAGAAATCATGACTAACCTTAGAAGCTATTCAAAGAGTTTCAATCTTATTTTATTCGTGCTGGGAATTCATTAGAGAAGTTTGAGTCAGAGGATGACATGGTCAGATATGTATGTTCATAAAGTCATTCTGGTACCCAGAGTATTGTAACAGTCTCCTAACAGTTTAAATTACTTCCATCCTTACTTATAGTCCAGTCCCAATACAGCAGCCAGACTCATCCTGTTAAAATGTAATTCAGATCCTGACATCTGCTCAAAATCTCCAAGGGCTTCCCATTTCAAAGAAATAGAAATCCAGGGCCTACTTATTACTTCTATAGATGTAGAGGTTCCACCTTTTCTGGCTCCCATTAGCTCTCTTTCTACTGCTCTATCTCTTTGTCTTTTCCACTCATTTCAACCACTGGAAAATACAAGGCACAGGTCTACCTTCCCTCTTAATCATACCTGTCTCCCAAATACTTGCATGGATCACAACTTAGTCTTCTCAAGACCCTTCCCAAAGGCCACATTTACAATAAAACCATCCCTGACCACCTTATATAAAATTTTACCTCTCTTTGCCCAACACTGGTATCCTCCTTCCTTATTTACCTTATTAACAATTATCACTTTCTAATATACTATTTAATTTACCTATATATTTTATTGCCTGTCTCTTCCCGTTAGAAGTTAAGATTCATGAGGGCAGGAATTTTCATTTGTTTTGTTTACTGCCCCATGCCTAGAAGAGTTCCTGCACAGAGCAGATCCTTAGTAAATATTTATTGAATAAATGAACTAGTGAAAGATAGAATAAAGGAGACTACAGAAAGACCAATCCTATTGGATTGAAAATAGGAGGCTGATATAATTGTGGAGAAGCCCTAAAAAGGTCAGTAGCAGTGCAGGTAGAAAAGTGAATGTAGGTCCAGGAATACCTGGGATGCAGAATCAACAGAAATTGAATCACTGCAGGGATTAAGAAGGGAGGAAGCATCTGGGAAGAATGACTCCCAGGTTTCTGTCTAGGGCAACCAGGTGAATACTGATTATATCTGACCAGATAGAAAACATGGTAGGGCAGGAAAGAGAGAAATGGAGAAGATGGTAGATTCTAGTTTTGATATGTTGAGTTCAAAGGTCTGATGAAAATTTGCCAGGATTGAACAGATGACTCTTAGATATTTCTGTCTTGGAAAGAGGGTATGAAGTACTCATCTATTTTTCCCCCTCCTGGTTCTTCTCTATGCAGATGAAACTCGAAATGGAACTATTCTGGCTCCTTGTAGCCAGTTCTGAGTTCCAGAAAGCAGTAGAACAATCCAGAACACCAGACAGGAGTTCCAAGTGATAAAGAGCAATAAAAGCAGATGAGAAGGCAAAAAACATGACTATCAGGTGCAAAGAGTCATGACCTACCCTCATCCATTCCTTTAAGCTTGGGGGTAGAGTGGGGATGAAGCTCTGCCATATACCATGCACTCTGGCAGCTAGTAAAGATGCCTAGCACATTGTGACCTACTGTCTGCCTTAGGAACTCAATAGCCTAGTTCTAGACTCTGGATCAGGTGTGGGCAAACTTTTTGACTCGAGGGCCACAATGGGTTCTTAAACTGGACCGGAGGGCCGAAACAAAAGCATGGATGGAGTGTTTGTGTGAA
Organism: Myotis davidii; assembly: GCF_000327345.1. Taxonomy (NCBI): domain Eukaryota; kingdom Metazoa; phylum Chordata; class Mammalia; order Chiroptera; family Vespertilionidae; genus Myotis; species Myotis davidii. Next base: position 3,739,798 of record NW_006286243.1, on the reverse strand, counting down.
CTAATATAAATTCAAAGTAAACATCATTACATAAAAGGGTACCGCCTTTTTTTTTTTTTTTTTTTAGTTTTATTCATTTCAAATGGGCCAGATCCGGCCCGCGGGCTGTAGTTTGCCCACGGCTGCTCTGGATCATGACTCTCTTAGTTTCACTCAAAATGATAAGCATTAAGATGAAGGAAACTTAATTCTTAGGGTTAAGATAAATTTCTAAGTAGAGACACTTCTAAGATATAGTTCTAATCTTATGAGAGTACTAATAAATGCTACCACCTTATATGAATCAACTAAAAATGGGTTGAATGAATTCTAAGAAACATACCACTACCAAGAGTGAAACATACCTCTACCATGGGTTATTTTTTGAAGACCTTTCATACTGTTTTCCATAGTGTCTGCTCCAACTTCCATTCCTACCAACAGTGCCCAAGGGTTCACTTTTTTGCACATCCTTGCAAACACTTCTCTACTGATTTATTGATGATAGCTTTTCTGACTAGTGTGAAGTGATAACTCATTGTGATTTTAATTTTCATTTCTCTAAGGATTATTGACATTGAGCATCTTTTCATATGTCTATTGGCCATCTGTATTGTCCTCTTTGGGAAAGTGTCTATTCAAGTTCTCTGTGCATTTTTTAAATTGGATTATTTATTGATTGATTGATTTGTCTTGAATTATATGAGTTCCTTATAAATTTTGGATAATAACCCTTTAACATATATATTATTGGCAAATATCTTCTCCCATTCAGTAGGTTGTCCTCTCTGCAGAAAAATATTTTAGTTTGATATTATCCCATTTGTTTATTTTTTCCTTTTGTTTCACTTGCTTTAGGAGATACATCAGACAAAAATATTGATATGAGAAATGTCAGATATTTTGCTGCCTATGTCTTCTATGGTTTTGAGTCTTATATTTAAGCCTTTAATCTATTTTGAGTTTATTCTTATTTATGGTATAAGAAGGTGGTCTAGTTTCTTATTTTTCTACTTAAAATAAGTATCAGGGTTTTTTTGTTTGTTTTGTGTTTATTCGTTTTAATTAAAATTATCACTTGAGTCTTCCTCATGGGACCTTTCTTTATAGGTAGTTAGTTCTCACTTGCAAACTCCTGATTATCCACCCCATAGGTTCTAACTTTATTGTTTTTCCTCTTTCAGTGATGGGCGGCAGGATGGAGAATCAGAACATCAGGGCATCAATAACAGTGCTAACTATGTCCTTCTAAATGTTGGCAGACTCAATATTGTTCAAGAAGTCCAGTCCCCAACTCAGTGACAGGAAGGCCATGCTAACACAGAAGCCCTGACAGCAGGAGTCCAGCTGTATGAAGGAAACTGGCAGAGAAAGAGAGAATTCTGCTCTAGTGGGCAGTGGTGGGAGAGATGTGAATGAAGCATTTGAAAGGGAATACATATGGATACACACACATGTGCAGAACATGCACAAGAAATCACTACATAAAGGGATCACAGAGATTCACTGGATGGATGTCCTCCATTCAGTTTCTTCTACTCTACTTAATGCATCGTGCTCACAAATATTCATTAGGGCAGAATCTTAATGTCAGGCTCACACCAAGATCCCTGAGGAAGTATAAAAATAAATCTTGATCTGCCTTGTTTCTGAAATAAATTTTCATATTTTTTCCATCTCATTGGATTCCCTGAAACAAATCACTCACGTACTAAACACATTGGGAAAAAAAAGTTAGTACATTTCCTCAAATCCCAAAATGATGCATAGTAGTTCTAATGTATTAGTTTTTTAAGCAACCTTTCTATTACATGGAATCTGGCTCTTATTCAAACAGTTCTGAGAGAAGACACATGACATTCTTTCAAACTTGATCAGTGGTGACAAGAGTGCTACATTGGTTTTCTTTTGGATTCTGACATGACAGTCACTGAAAAACAAAACACAAACCAGTGTTACTAAAGGACAGATCTTCTCAAGGCTCATTTTGTCTGAAAATTACTAATAGCAAAGAAATAAATTCCATAAGAGAGAAATATTCATGATTAGTGGTGCCATTATTTGGTTTATGCATGACTAAAATCTAATAGAAGGGCTTGTCAATAATATAGATGTTTCAAAATCATTAAAATCACTAAAAACAGCTAGTGAGATGAGTCTATTTTTTCCAACTTTATATTATGAAAAATTTCAAGCATATAGAATAATTGAAAGTATATTAGGTCTAATGAATATCAATTTAACTACCACCTAGATTCAACAGTTATTTATATTCTTTCATATTTGCTTATGTATAGATCTTTTTTCTTTTTTGCTAGGTCGTTTGAAAGTAAATTGCAGATGATATAACATTTTGCCTGTAAATACTTCAGCAGCAGCTTCTAAAAATAAACACCTCCTACATAAACATAATTCTACCATGACACCTAAGAAAATTAACAATAATTCCATAATATCATCTATCATTCAGTGCATGCTTACCTTTAAATGTCTTTTAAAACTGTTTTCTTATCCATTTATGATCTTTGTCTAAGTCAAAAATTTTGCCAGAGGCTGCAAAATGGTGATTTTTCTAATCCCATCATTCTTCTAAACTTAGTTGTGAGATTTTTTTTTAAAGAGCTTTTCTTCAACAACCAGAGATAAACTATAATTCTTCCTAAAATGTATATAATAAATTATTTATACAGTGGGGCCTTGACTTACGAGTTTAATTCGTTCTGTGACAGAGCTCGTGACTCAAATTACTTGTATGTCAAACCTTAAAGTGAAGGAGTAAAACATGTGATGCTGGGCTGATGTTGTGGTGTTCACTGTGACGTTCGCTGCGCCAACTAGCGGTGGGGTATCTGAAGCTGGCTCATAACCTGAATTTTAGCTTGCAACTCAAAGCAAAAAATTGGCCAAGAGACGGCTCGTATCTCGTAAAACTCATTAGTCGGGACACTCATAAGTCAAGGCCCCTCTGTATTGTGGTTTGTTTGTTTGTTTGTTTTTAAATATATTTTATTGATTTTTTACAGAGAGGAAGGGAGAGAGATAGAGAGCTAGAAACATCGATGAGAGAGACATCGATCAGCTGCCTCCTGCGCATCTCCTACTGGGGATGTGCCCGCAACCCAGGTACATGCCCTTGACCGGAATCGAACCTGGGACCTTTCAGTCCGCAAGCCGGCGCTCAATCACTGAGCCAAACCGGTCTCGGCGTTTGTTTGTTTTTTTAAATCACTACATCCAAAGAGTTGATGGAACAGCCTCTTCCAATATTGTCTCTCTTACTCTGGATTCATGACTTGTATTTATTTATTTTTAAATCTTTATTGTTGAATGTATTACATACATCCCCTTTTCCCCCTATTGACCTCTTCCAGCTCACTCCCGCCTCTCTTCCTTAGGCCTTCACCACCTTATTATCTGTGTCCTTGGGTCAACAACCAGAGATAAACTATAATTCTTCCTAAAATGTATATAATAAATTATTTATACAGTGGGGCCTTGACTTACGAGTTTAATTCGTTCTGTGACAGAGCTCGTGACTCAAATTTCTTGTATGTCAAACCTTAAAGTGAAGGAGTAAAACATGTGATGCTGGGCTGATGTTGTGGTGTTCACTGTGACGTTCGCTGCGCCAACTAGCGGTGGGGTATCTGAAGCTGGCTCATAACCTGAATTTTAGCTTGCAACTCAAAGCAAAAAATTGGCCAAGAGACGGCTCGTATCTCGAAAAACTCATTAGTCGGGACACTCATAAGTCAAGGCCCCTCTGTATTGTGGTTTGTTTGTTTTTTTAAATCACTACATCTAAAGAGTTGATGGAACAGCCTCTTCCAATATTGTCTCTCTTACTCTGGATTCATGACTTGTATTTATTTATTTTTAAATCTTTATTGTTGAATGTATTACATACATCCCCTTTTCCCCCTATTGACCTCTTCCAGCTCACTCCCGCCTCTCTTCCTTAGGCCTTCACTACCTTATTATCTGTGTCCTTGGGTTATGCATATATGCATACAAGTTCATTGGTTGATCTCTTCCACCCATCCACCCTCCCTGCCTTCCCTCTGAGGTTTCATAGTCTATTCAATGCTTCTATGTCTCTGAATCTATTTTTGTTCATCAATTTATGTTGTTGATTAGATACCACATATGAGTGAGATCATGTGATACTTATCTTTCTCTGGATGGCTTATTTTACTTAGCATAATTCTCTCCAGGTCCATCCATGCTATTGCAAATGGTAAGCATACTTTCTTTTGTACAGCTGTGTAGTATTCCATTGTGTAGATGTACCACAAGTTTTTAATCCACCCATCTGCTGATGACTACTTAGGTTGTTTCCAAATCTTAGCTATTATAAATTGTGGTGTTATAAACATAGAGGTATTTATTCAATGTTTAAACTTAATTACAATTTTTATTCTTTTGATGCTCAAATTGCCACAAATTAGGGGCAGTGCAACCCTATGGAGTTGCTCATGAGCCCTCTGACCCCCCACTGTTAGGCTTTGATTATTTCTTTATCTTCTAGCAGTATATCCCCTTGTTCACATTGCCCCTCGTCCCAAATCTGGAGTTAGCCATTTCTCTAATGAGCTCTGGCACCCTTGACTAGAGAATGTAAGACAAGATCCAGTATTAAATGTATTCATTGCTATTGGGGTATTATTGTTTATAAAGCCCTTAGTGGTTTAGAAATTACAAATTCATATTGATATTTCCCATTTTAAATTTAAATTAGAGGATTTTATTAATGTCTTTGGTTTTATATTTATATTAGAATACCTTGGTTTCTAAAACATTAACATTTTTTGTTTTTTATACACTATATATTAATTTCAAATTTATAATGCCAATGTTACTACTACTAAGAACAAAATCACTAAATGAAATTTAATATTTCTTTATAGTTGTTTTTAATTATATACTAGTACCCCACTTATAAATAGTCTTTGCATTGTGCTCAAAAGTCAGGTGGATGCCCAGGCCCAGTGTTCGGCAAACTGCGGCTCACGAGCCACATGCAACTCTTTGGCCCCTTGAGCGTGGCTCTTCCACAAAATACCGACTTCTGCACATGGGCCATGAAGTTTCAATCACACTGTATGTGCACGCCCGCATGTGGTATTTTGTGGAAGAGCCATGTTCAAGGGGCCAAAGAGCCACATGTGGCTTGTGAGCCACAGTTTGCCGATCACTGAGCTAGCGGGGGGGGAGCCGCAGTTTGACGACCACTCTCCTATCCAGTTTGGCTCAGTGGATAGAGCATCAGCCTGCAGACCAAAGGGTCTCAGGTTCGATTACCATCAAGGGCATGTACCCTGACTGCAGGTTCCTCCCCAGCCTGGGCCCTGACCAGGGCTCCTGCAGGAGGCAACCAAACAATGTGTTTCTTTCACATCGATGTTTCTCTTGTTCTTTCCCTGTTTCTTCCGCTCTCTCTAAAAATCAATGAAAAAATATCCTTGAGTGAGGATTAACATACAAAAAAAGTCAGGTGGCATAAGCCCTTTTTTGTATGATTATGTTATCATTCTGATAGAGAATCAGATTGATTTCTTTTCATTCATTTCCATTTGGGAGCTTATCTTTTCTTAATCCTTTGAATTAATTTTATTTGTTAAATATCTAAAATCCTATCTAATAAAGACATAATATGCAAATTGACCATCACTTCACAACAAAGATGGCTGTGCCCACAGCCAATAAGGAGGGAATATGTAAATTGATGTGACAAAGATGGCGCCTGCAGGGCCAGGATGCTTGCATCATCACCATGGTGACAACACAGGCGTTCCGCCCCGCCCCAGCCACTCCGGGCCTCTGGGCAATGTGTGAAGGTGGAAAGGCAGCTCCAGGCTGGAGCAAAGGCGGTGCCGGCAGCCAGGAGAAGGAAGGCCTATTCTTACACAAATCTTCATGTATCGGGCCTCTAGTATCCATATAATAAAAAATCAAAATTATATTAAAAGTTACACTTAAAGGAGTCTGGTTTTCATCTTCCCAAGCCATATAAGTAGCTATTTTTATTAAACCTGCCCTATCTTTCCAGTGTTGCTTAGCTAACAAGTAAGCAAATAGCCACATCGATTTTTATATAATCTCCTTTCTTAAGAAAGGCAGCATGCTATATACACAGATTAGGATTGTGTTATTTTTCCCTTAACAATTTACCCTGGAGACCACCACGTAACAATCTTTAAAGTAGACATAAAAGAAATAAGTGAACTCACATAGAAGAACTTCCCATTGAGAAAAAAAAAAACTATGTTAATCAGAAGAGGAGTTATAAGACAACAACAAAGGAAGAGGAAGCTGATAATTGGAATGTCCATTTAGAAGAGAAAGTCACCATCCCATCTGGACCAAATGGCAGATAGAGAAGATATGTGAGGTTGAGGCCTTGAACCATCTGATCATCCTATGCCCAAGCATTACCTTTCTAATTATGATTTAGCATCCCTATTGGCTAGCTATTATTGCATAATATTTCATAACAAGCAATGCAAAAATTGCAGTAGCTTTCAACAATAAAGTTTTGTTTCCTGCTTATAGGTCTTTGGATTGGTATGGTTACTCTAGTTTAAACTTCAGGATGGGTGTCTCTGATTCCAGGACTCAGGATAAAGAACCAAACTTGAGCATACTCCTGTCACTATGCAGGGCAGCATCATAAGTACAGTCAAACCATACAAGCACATTTAAACATTCAATTTGGGCCATAGCCGGTTTGGCTCAGTGGATAGAGCGTCGGCCTGCGGACTGAAAGGTCCCAGGTTCGATTCTGCTTGCGGGCACATATCCAGTAGGGAGTGTGCAGGAGGCAGCTGATCGATGTTTCTCTCTCATCGATGTTTCTAACTCTCTATCTCTCCCCCTTCCTCTCTGAAAAAAAAAATCAGTAAAATATATTTTTTTAAAAAACCCTTCAAATTGAATGTTGTACCCAGTATGCCCCTTGTATTTCATTGGTCAACTCAGGTCACATAGACAAGCTCAAAGTCAGTGAGGGCAGGTAAATATATTCTGCCCTCAGTTAATCATGACAAAGGTGGGAAGAAAAGGAAGAATTATGAACAAGTAATAAAATAATAAAACTCCACAGTAGTCCATGTAGCATGCACACAGGAAGATACTGAGCTGCCCCTTTCTGATTTTATATTTCTTAGAGCAAATCAGTAATTTGGCCTCCTAGTCTCTGCAAACTTGATTAATATGATTCTTCTACAGAAATACATGCATTTTCCCCTGGACTGACTACTCAGGTTCCTGTGCAAGGTATTTGCCAAGAACTGGGTAGGATGACCCATGCTAAAAAGTCTATACTCCATAGAGAGCAATGTTCAAATTTAATCAATTAGACATATATTTGGTGGTACAGTATTCAATCCTCATACACAGTAGATAACTTTCACCTCCTTCAGATGTCCCATCTTCACCAATGATTTTAAGAAGTGAATTCACATATATCTCTATCCAGCCAGACAGCAATGCTTACAACTTGGCAGAGTTGGAAGAGTGCTAGATTTTAATTCAGTCTTGATTTGTTAGCACTTATGATTCTGAACAAGTCATTTGATTTCCATGATCCTCATTTTCCTTAATGGTAAAATGGAGGAGATACTCCCTTACTTACCACACATATTGTGAGGATCTAAGTCAAAACAGACCCACTATAAAGTGGTAGAAAAATAGAAGACATTATTAATGAGGACCTTTCCTTTATCACACATTCTACTCTACCACATCTAC
>NW_006286243.1:3729797-3731917 GCF_000327345.1 Myotis davidii | reverse complement strand
ATGCTTGTTAATTAATATTTGAATGGGTTGAATAACATATTGTATACACATTCCAATTCCACAGGGCTCTCTAAGTGTAGAAATTATGTAGCGTTCATCAATATAGATAGATGCCTGTTTGAATAGTTCCAGGTGGGATTTTAAATGAATCATCCTCAGCCTTACATTTGAGGCTAATACCACACACAGACAGAGGCATGAACCCCAGGAATATGAAGCCACTTTCATCCTGAAGAATGGATGGGGTCCATTTTCCAGAGGCCCCATCAATTCCCGAATGAAGCATCCCAGATAACAGGGTCCTGAGGCCACATGAGTCCTTCCTTTCATCCTCAGGACAATTAGTAGAAAGAGGACATCTAAATACCAAGACTGAGAGGATATGCCCCACCAAACCAGACTGGAAACCTAAAAGGTACCACAAAAGAGGGCTTTGGGAGCTTAGGAAGATTCCTGTCAAACCCACTGGATTACTCTGAGGTCAAACTAAATCTAAACTCCTTTAACTATCCAACACAGATAGAAAAGAAAAGGGAGGCTGAAAAAATTTTTTCAATCAGTGTGTGCTGACTTTTTCTCTATGCTGTAGGAGTATTAGAATAATGAGAAGGAAATGCTGCAGCAATTGAATTCTAAGAGACCCATGACATGAGGCCATATTCATTGAGGAGCACAGTGGGTGAGCTGGAGGGAAGAGAGACTCAGCCAGGCTTAAAGAATTTCTTCTCCTCCAGAGACCCTTGCCTGTATGTCCTGAGTTCTCTAGCCTATCAGTAGTCAACTCAGATTATTGCTTTAAAATTTCACCCTGTATTTTTTTCTAAAATAATAAGAACTTACATTTTAATGAAAGGATCATTATCATATTCAAGCATACCCTCTCCCACAGGACTTTAACTATTTGCATATTTATGATTCTGCTGGGCGAAAGCTGAAAGAAATTTACAAATGAACAAAGGAAAGGAAGACATTGACTTCTGAAAAGACTGTCATAAAACGTTGTTTGTAATGATTTTCTTTGTATTATCCACATTCACTCAACCTTTGTCAGGTAAACATGCTCCAAGCGTCTTCTAGAGTATCACTTTCTCCTCCACTCTCACTGCTTCTGTGAGAAGTGATGGCATTCTTGTCTTTAAAGGAGGGTCATGTGACTCAGGCTTGTCTGTGTAAAGCATCACATTCTCCTGGGTTATATATAAGCTAGTTTGCACATATGTGACCCAACTGTGCTAATAAGTGTTAATTCAAATGGCTGGTAAAGAGAGGGATTCTCTTTTTGCCTTGCATTTGAACCTGGAAAGATGCAGTCCCAGCACTTGTGGGCAGGAACTGCATAGAGACTACAAAGAAGCCATGATGGAGATCGAAAATTAAGAGAGACCAAGGTCTGTATTAAGCCCTAGACTTTAAGATTGCATGAACCACTAATGTCTGTTTCTTCACTGAAGCCCATTTGAGCTTAGTCTCTTGTGCATCCTGACCTGAATACACCATGCCAAAGAGATTAAAACTGTGTTGCAGCCCAGCCGGCATGGCTCAGTTGTTGAGTGATGACCTAAGAACCAGAAGGTCATGGTTTGATTCCCAGTCAGGGCATATGTCCGGGTTGTGGGCTCTATCCCCAGTCGAGGACATGCAGTAAGCAGCCCATCTATGATTCTCTCTCATCATTTATGTTTCCATCTCTCTCCCTCTCCCTTCCTCTCTGAAATCAATAAAAATATATTTTTTAAAAACTGTGTTGCATATTTCACTCTCCAAAGAAGAAAATATCAACACCATCTCCAAGCCTAACCTACAATAGTAAAGTAATGAAAAATGGTTAGGAACAGGAAGACCTGCTTTCTGGTTCCACAAGTGCCCCTAACTATCTGTGAGTCAGTGCAGGCACTTCAGTGTTCTCATCTAGGGAATAAGGGGTCCCAACTGGAGGATTTCTAAGGGTTTTCCAGCCCATAGTTCCACGCTAATACTTGCCCAATAATCTTGACTAGGAGGACATATGAGAAATAACCAGAAAGAATTTTTTCTATTCAGTAGCTCACTTACTCAAATGGCCAGATTTTTGTTCTTTTTTTAAAATCTTCATTGGAGGATACACTTATTGATTTTTTTTT
>NW_006286243.1:3722752-3729752 GCF_000327345.1 Myotis davidii | reverse complement strand
AGAGAGAGAGAGAGAGAGAGAGAGAGAGAGAAACATTAATTGGTTGCCCCTCATACAGGCCCCAACCAGGGACCAAACCCACAACCTAGATATGTACCCTGATGAGAATGGAACCCACCACCTTTAGGTGTATGGGATGACGCTCCAACCAACTGAGACACACCGGCCAGGGCAAGGTGTTCTTTAATCAGCTCTACCACAGTCCCTAAAGCCTGAAGGCAATGGGCATGCTTTAAAAAAATAAATCAAAGAAATATACACCTTAATACATGCACTTCTTCACCTGTTAGGTCTCCTATGTAAATCAGATTAAGCTATTTTCCAATTTTCAAACCAGGCCAGCTGGGCAAAGATGCAACATCTTTGATAAATGAGAAGGAAAGCCTCATTAAAGAGACCATCCACACTTTCGTCTCATCCGTTTTTTTCCCGTGGAGAATCTCTACAAGCTGCAGTTAACGATTGGAACAGTCTGCAGGCTGCAGTTAACGATCCACGTGGTGTTTGTGTTTCTGCTGAACTTGTTTATTTGCATTTAAAAGAGATTTGAGGGTTGATGTAAGCACTTTGATGGGATTTATGGCAAAGACAAAGGTCAGCTAACATTTTGATCAGTGGATAGAAAACTGAAAGTATATTGGTAACCAATAGTACTGAAGTTACCTTTTGGAGCATAAGGGATCAAAACAGAAGACATAACTAAAACGAAAGAGGGTGGGAACACTGATCTCATTTTTGGAATTTAAATACTTTTCTTTTGCATCTACAAAATGAAGAGAAAAGGTACTTTGGAGATCCATCAATCAATATATATCTGAAAGTGAAAAAATTGAAATGATATTGACCCTTATATGAATGATTTGGATAAAAAGATAAGAATAGTGTGCCTATGAGATTGCCTGCCTTCAGGAGGACCACCTGAAACAAAGGAGAATAAGAATGGAAGCATTCTATCAGCTCAAAGTCACCTCAACACGAAACCTCTTTCAACTCAAGTGATTCAGATGTTCACGATACTCCTGGGGCAGTGGTCGGCAAACTCATTAGTCAACAGAGCCAAATATCAACAGTACAATGATTGAAATTTCTTTTGAGAGCCAAATTTTTTAAACTTAAACTATATAGGTAGGTACACTGTTATTAACTTAATTAGGGTACTCTTAAGGCTTAGGAAGAGCCACACTCAAAGGGCCAAAGAGCCACATGTGGCTCTCGAGCCACAGTTTGCTGACCATGGTCCTGGGGACTTCCCTAGGAAAGAGGGATCTATGAACTTTCTGGTGAAGAAACAGCAGAGTCATGGGGAAAGGTTTGGATGCAAACAAGAATTTAAGACCCAGAGTCATTGCTTTTTGAGTGATCCTTGAGATTAAGAGTATCTAGCCTCATTTTTCTCATCTACACAAGTGAAGAGCACAGCACTTACCTCACAGTTTTAGTAAAGACTTAATGCTTTCTCCTTGGTCCCACTAAGCTGAAGCCAATGCCTCCCCTTCATGCTTCCTTTAAAGCTGAATGTATGCTCCTTTGATAGCCCACACCAGGAGCCAGGAATGCTGTCTGTGTGGCCTTCTGTCTCTGTCAGCACAATGCAGGCTCTTTAGGGACATATGTGCATTCACTTACTGCTTTTGATTGAATATCTATGATGGGACAGGCAGACTCTTGGGTGCTCAGAATTTGTCAGTGAATAAGAAAGACATAGTGCCTGCCCTCAGTGGGCTTATATTTTGGTTCAGGCAGAAAACAGACAACACCATTTTGTTTGTGAGATAAGGAGCAGGGCACTGTTAGAAATAGAAGGCATCCTAGATCCTGAATTATTTGTTAAAGGAATTATTAAATTAATAAATGAGTAAATGAATAAATGAATAAGGAAATCACTGTTTAACCCACCTCCATTGGAAGCATCAAGAACTCCTTAATTATATAGGTGTGGCAATGGAGGATAAGAAAGGTTAAGCAACTGATCAAAATCTCTCATTTGGTTAAGTGCTTTGGATGATTTTCTCCACTACTTTGTTCAAAATATTTAGAATCATGGGGATGCCATTATTTAAAATTCAGCCACAGTTTAGAGAGAAAGAAAAGCTCTACTTTTCAGATTTATTGGTGCAGAAGGTATAAGCATGGAACCTTTGATCTATAAAACAATGTTCCTGTTGGGAATCAGATGGCACACAGGGTAGACTGCCTACTGTACAGTATTAGTTCCTTCTTTTGATTTTGATTTAAACTTCCTTCAAAGCCTCAAATTCTTCAGTAGCTTCTAGAAATGATAATTGTATCTCTCAGGAGGTATGTGTAATGTTTAAAAAGAATCATTGACTTCTAAGACAATGACGGAGCTTTTTACACTAGCCACAGCAGCCAAATCTATTTATCAATAGCCTCTCTCTCCTAAATGAGTTAATATAAGTACTCGTAGGACCAAGACTATTGATGTTTAGTGTATCTAGAGCCTTTTTTAATTTTCCCACTGCTGAGTGGCAATGAAAGACAATTTGTCTTTTAACATTGGAGTAAGTAGAGATGTAGTGGAAAGTACACTGGTCTATCCCAAGTGTTCCAAAACCAGGTCAACTCTCCTAACTGTGGTTTTCATTTTTTCTCCCAAAAATCACTTAACTTCTCATTTGTAAGTAAAAATAAAACTGGAAAATCTCTTAAAGTCTCACACAGCTCTGATATTCAGTGATTCTAATATTTCCATTTTCTCCATATGTTAGATGCAAAGTTCAGTTTTTAGATGCAGAGCATTATTTTATCTGGGGGTTGGAGAAGGTCAAATTCCCAATGGGTATACTGTGGCATGGGTCAGAGGGGCATTGAATAATACCTTCTCCCAAAACCTCCAGCAGTTCTCCATAGGCAGCCAAAAAAAAAAAAAGAGAGGCAACCTAAATAAAAAGAGTATGCTTGTTATGCAAATGCAAGTTCAAGAACAAAACTCTCCCTCACACACACATACACATACCTCCTCCCCCAAAACACATACAGCTACAATATATAAGCCAGACTTGTATTCCTCAAGCTCTCCAATGTAGAATTCTGGAGCCACCAAGTATAAAGTTAAATAGGAGAGATAAGTGAACCAGAACTGATTCATTTGGCTTATGTGTGAAAAATTCTTTTGATATCATCTGGAGCCTGAATGATGTGCACTTTGAGAATAAATTTTAGAACTCTTTTTTTGCCCTTTCAATGGAAGCTCATTCAATAGAAAAATGGAAGAAAGAGGCATCTATGAAACCACAAAAACAAATGGCACAATGTTTAGCAGTAAAGCAGAGAAGGTGAGGTATCTTACTTAAAGTTTAAAAGAAAAAGGGGGGTGTGTGTATTTTTAATTAAGTTGTTAAGTTCTCTAGGCACATAGTCCTGTTGAAGGTGAAACATTGGGTCACAAGGCTGGACTAAATTACTATCTTGGTCTTTTTCAAAGGATCTTTTAGTACATAGGCAGACTCTGTGAAAAAGATGCATAAGTGAAAAGTAAGTAAATAAGTTATTCCATTAAAAAAGATATCAAGAGCCAGTTAAAAAAATCAATCCAGAGTTATGTGAAATTTCAAAGTATGAAATAATGGCACTCAATAAGAGAACTCTTCAACCAAATTGACCCAGATAGTTGATTGTCACGCAATTCTGAGGAGAGCTGAAAATTGGTTTCTTGATTACACAGCCCTCCCTAGGACTACTTTTCAGAATTATATCTGCACTGGTTCTGGTGCTGAGGGAGGTTCTGTTCCTTGTAAACACTTTGCAACCCCTGTGCCCACCGACAAAAAGGCAAGAAGGTGCTTGACAGACTTATAACAGACTCATAACAGCTCTCAATCATTCATTCATTCATCGAATTTGTATTGCGTTCCTAATAAGCAGAAACACTGGATCAGTTGCTGGGAGTAGTGTGGTGAAAACATCAGACAAGGTGTTTGCCTTCAAATTGTTGCAATCTAGTTAGTGGGTGGGTAGGCATTCACAGTCACTAGCAATCATTGAAAGACTATAAACAACCCTCCAGAAGGGATTAGGGCAGCTGTGGGCAAACTACAGCCCACGGGCCGAATCCGGCCCATTTGAAATGAATAAAACTAAAAATAAAAATAAAAAAGACCGTACCCTTTTATGTAATGATGTTTACTTTGAATTTATATTAGTTCACACAAACACTCCATCCATGCTTTTGTTCCGGCCCTCCAGTCCAGTTTAAGAATCCATTGTGGCCCTCGAGTCAAAAAGTTTGCCCACCCCTGGATTAGGGGCTTGGTAGTGGAAGCAAAGTGTCAGAAGGTCATTGCCATAAGAAAAGAATAATCATGATATCTGACAGCAACAACATAAGCCTTAAGTTGGATTGCATGATATGTATAAACTTACATTGGCTCTCTCAACCTTCATTTTACCCTGATTCTATTTGGATAGTTTAGAAAATGTAAAATGGCATTTTCTGGGACTCCCTGGTAGCAAGGATTTTTAGCATGAATTGTGTTTTGTTAACTAGATACACTTGCAAGAAATTAAGGCTTCCCTGGCATAGTGAGGCAGTGCCCATCTTCCCATGGATGTGGCCATCTGCTGGAAAGCAAGTTCCAACCACTGAGTGTTTATAATGGTGAACTTCATTTCATGTGGACCCACTCCATGTGTATAAGGCAGTTTTGTTACAGCAGTTTGTTGATGTCTGGATTGTAGCTACAATGCTGAACTACTCTCTGGACTGGAGATAAGAAACGCCCTAACCTTTGGAATAGAGATTGATAGGATTAGAATCAACTGGTATAAATACAGATGCAACAAGACAACAGGAGACAGAACTTAGATGAGGATCCAAGAGACAGAACTTACACACAGAACTCAGAAGATAGAACTTAGAGAAGACAGAACCTACAGACAGAACTTAGAGACAGAACTCAGAACACAGACCTTGGAGGACGGAACCTGCACAGAGCCTAGAGACAGAAGAACTTCGTTGGAGAGAACATGGCAAAGGATCCTGTACAGAACCTGGCAACCGAACCTAGTTGGAGAACCTAAACCGAACCTGACTGGAGAACCTAGCAAGAGAACATGGCTACAGAACCTGGCTGGAGAACCTGGAGAACGTGGCTGGAGAACCTAGCAAGAGAACATGGACATAGAACTTGGCTGGAGATTGTGGCTAGAGATCCTGGCAAGGCTGCTGATCAACTGAACGCTGTCTCCGTGTCATTCCTTCCTCGCCGACTCCGTCCACATCTTTGGGGACCCCTGGACCCGCTGGGGTTGGACCCCAGCACTGAACCTTCAACCAGCATTCCGGGAGAGCCTTCACTGACTTCAACTCTTTTAGTTTTTCTTTCATTATTAGTCAGGGTTCTCCAGAGAAACATAATACGTGCATGTGTGTGTGTGTTGTGTGTGTGTGTGTGTGTGTGTGTGTGTGTGTGTGTTCCTAGTGGCTCTGTTTACTCAAGCTCTTTTCCTTCTGCCCTTTCTTTTCTCCTCTTTCCCCTCTCTTCCTCCTTCCATTTCTTTTTTTCCTTCTTTCCCTCTCTAATTCTAATTATAGAGAGAGACAGTCCCACAGTCTGCCACCAGGGGTGTTAAGTCCCTGTCTGAGTCTGAAGGCTCAAGACCAAGAAGTGACAAAGTCTAAGAGCAGAAGTTGAATGTTCCAGCTCAGGCAGAGAGCACATTTGCCCTTTCTCCTCCTCTTTGTTCTATTCAGACCTCGATAGATTGGATAATGCCCTCCTACATTGATAAAGGCAATCATATTTACTCAGTCTACCAATTCAAATGTCAATCTCTTTCAGAAACAACCTCACAGACATGCTCAAAAATTGTTTTTTCTAGCTAGCTGGCCATCCCTTAGTCCAGCCAATTTAACACATAAAACTCACCATCATGCTTGGGTTTTGTAAAGACCAGTAAATCTGTGTATTAAATCCCTTTTGCTTGAAATACATAGTGTTTTCGGTTTTCTACACTTAAACTTGACCTAAAAATATAGTGAGACCATCACCACATTTAAATGTTGAGCTGAACATCTATCCCCAGCACTAGAGAGCAGAATGGACATACCATACTGAGCCCAGCAGAGTAGGAAAGCACACTTTGAGGGTTCAGGAGGAGTCACCCCAAAACGTGCCTCTGTGATATGCAGGTGGTTTTGAGCTAAAGGCAACTTTCACCACAGGCTCAAGAGAAACTTCTGCCCCTCCCATGACTACTAGAAGAACTTAAATTAGGAACCTTGCCCATAATAAGCTATTATTAAACATAAACTCTTTTGACCTATCTATAGGGCAGGACAAACTTCTATTTACTAGGCATCTGCTCTTCTCATCATCCTACAATGGCCCTTTAAAGCCTCCAAGGTGCATTACCTCATCCCTAGCCTAGAAAATCCTATACAGTGGGGCCTTGACTTAAGAGTGTCCTGACTAACGAGTTTTTTTGAGATTCCAGCTGTCTCTCGGCTGATTTTTTGCATTAAGTTGACAGAGTAATTTGAGTTAATGAGCTCCTTAACGAGCTTGTTAACGAGCTCTGTCTCGGAACACATTAAACTCGTAAGTCAAGGCCCCACTGTATTCTAGAAAAGTAGGCTAAGTACTTACTAGAGACTTTACCGCTTTAGGATTAAAACTTTAACATAAAATATGCAACATAAAATATTTAGACTAGAGAGGGTTTGAGGTCCTTCCTGCTCTGATTCTATGACTGGAACTGTCATTCAGGTCTATGAAACAGTCAATTTGTGCTCATAACTGCAAGACGATTAAGTTGATATCATAGCTCCCAACACCCATGGCTTTGCTAAGATCACACAGCTACTGGAGAACAGAGTGTGGTGATTTTAAAGTTCGCTGACATGCCTTCTTTCAAAATGTACAGTCTAATTCCCCTTTCCATGAATGTAGGCAAGACTTTGTGACTTGCTCTAACAGAATGTGGTGGAAATTATGGTGTTGACTTACAATTTGAGGTCACAAAAGACACTACAAATTCT
>NW_006286243.1:3720717-3721711 GCF_000327345.1 Myotis davidii | reverse complement strand
TTATTTGTCATTCTTTTGCATATTGACATCTAATAGTTCCTGTTGTTGAAAAGCTGGTCTCTCCCCTCTGAATTACCTTGGCGCCCTTGTCAAAATTAATCGACTGTAAATGTGAAGATTTATTTTGCACTCTCAGTTCTATTCCACTGATGTATGTATCTGTCCTTATATAGTACAACACTGTTTTGATTGCTGTAGCTTTATAGTAAGTTTTAAAATTGGCAAGTGTGAGTCCTCCAATTTTGCTTTTCATTTTTAAATTGATTTTGGGCTAGCCAGCCAGTGTTGCTCAGTGGTTGAGCATTCACCTATGAAACAGGAGGTCACGGTGCTATACCCAGTCAGGGCACAGACCCTGGTTGTGGGTTTGATCCCCCAGTAGGGGGCATGCAGGAGGCAACTGACCAAAGATTCTCTCTCATCATTGATGTTTCTCTCTTTCTTTCTCCCTTCCTTTCTGAAATCAATGAAATATATAAAAAGTATAGCAAGATAGACATAATGTTACAAAGAACATTGTATGGAACTGTTCAACTATTCTCCAGATAGAGATGATAGCTAGATGGATAGATGGTTGGATGGAAGGAAAGAAGGAAGGGAGGGAGGAGAGGAATGAACAGAGAGAGTCACTAGGAGAAAACACACAAAAATAAATAATAGATTTCCATGTGTCAGGTAGAATTATGGTTCATTATCTTTTCTTTTTTAAACCAAACTATTGCATTGTCTTTTGACAGTTCCCCTTCTCTAGCATAAATAAAATCTTTGTTTTCTCCCTTTCCCCTCATTTTTTTTAATATTCAATTTTTCTATCTCCTGATGGAGGAAAGAAAAGTATATATTTACATCTCAATTAATAATTTCAAGTCTCAATATTATAATTTTTGAGGTCTTCTGTTTAACAACTTTATGCTCCCCAGGGGACAACTGGTCCATTCCCTGCAAATAACTGGGGAGGGGGAGCGGGGGGGGGGCGGGGGCGCCCCCATGGGGG
>NW_006286243.1:3684959-3720707 GCF_000327345.1 Myotis davidii | reverse complement strand
CGGGGTCACCAAATGGGAGATGGACGCATGCACAGTAAAGCTGGGGTGATATACAGAAGGTGCCTGTCAGTCTAACCTGGAACAGAGATCATTGGTCAGAGAAGATGGAGCCAATGCAAGCCCATGAAAATTTGGGGATACATAATCCCAAGACAAAGGAATTCTTGCTGTCTTGGTGCTCTCTGGTTCTTCTCTTGTTTCTTTAGTTTTGCTCCTGCTTCCTTGCATTCGCCTGTGCTCTTAGAAGCCACATGGATATGCCGACCGCACACTCAACAGACAGATGGACTAGCTGGGAATGCAAACTAACCTAGTCTGATACTAGACTGGACTAGGCTCCAACATGGAATGGAAATTCTGAACAACTGCTTTAATCCTAGCTCTGCTGAAAGCAAAGTGGGACTTTTTCCTTGGTGGGATGGAGGGAAATGGGACCTTGGAAACTCGGGGGTGTAATTCCACACAGATAAATGCCACTCACTCTCCTGTGTGAGTCTCAGAAAGTTCCTTTTCTCATGACATCGCAAGAAGCCCACTTCCACCAGCAACAGGTGGGGACACAGAGAGCTCCCCACCAATAACAATAGTTTCTGTTCCCAGAAAATAACTAAGTGCAATGTAGCCTTATACAGGATCCATTGTGAGGGGAGCTGGGGACCAGCACAGCATTCCACCGCCTGAGCAGTTATAGAGATATTACCCTATATAATAAAAACCTAATATGCTAAATGTCTGGTTGTTCAGTCAGCCATGCAACCAATCAAAGCATAATATGCTAATGATATGCTAAGGCCACTTAACTGCTTGCTATGACGTGCACTGACCACCAGGGGGCAGGTGCTCCAACTGGTAGGTGAGCTTGCTACTGGAGTCTGGCCAATCAGGACTGGACAAGACGGGAAGGATATGCCCTAGAGCCCTCCTACTGTCCCTTCCCGGCTGGCCAATCTCCCGCATCCATACCCTGCCCTGATCATGCACCGGTGTGGTCCTTCGGCCTGACCTGTGCCCTCTCGCAATCCAGGACCCCTCGGGGGATGTCAGAGAGCTGGTTTCAGCCCAACAGTGGAACAACCGGTTGCTATGATGTGCACTGACCACCAGGGGACAGATGCTAACACAGGAGCTGCCCCCTGAAGGTCAGTGCACTCCCATAGGAGGAGTGCCGCTCAGCCAGAACCCGGGCTCACAGCTGGCAAGTGCAGTGGCGGGAGCCTCTCCCGCCTCTGTGGCAGTGCTAAGGATGTCTGACTGACGGCTTAGCCCCGCTACCTGCCATCAGTCCGACATCCCCTGAGAGGGTGCAGGCCAGGCTGAGGGACCACCCCCAACCCCGAGTGCACGAATTTCGTGATCAGGCCTCTAGTCTTATATAAAACTATTTGGAGTCTCAAATCCAACACCACCAAACATCACCATTACCTGTTGTATTATTTTTCCTCTTAGTTGGTATGACAAAAGGCCACTACTTCCGAAACAGGAAAATACCTCCCTTTGCAATTAATAGTAACCGTGGACATTTTTTAAGCACTTTCTTTAAACATCCACCATCAACTCCATGCGTACTGAGTGGGTAGAGAATATAATTTCAATTTTATTCTTTAGCTTGTGGTTACAGTCCAAAGAAGTTACACATAAACAGAGCATGCATAGCTCATGCATCTGTGTGTTCAACAAGTCCAGAAATATTCTCATTTTAGGAATTCATTCCATTCCAACACAATTGAAGTTAATATTCTTCTTGCAGGTTTGTTTGTTTTTTAATCAAAGTATAGCAAACAGCAAACGAAAATGACAATTTTCTTTGAACCCACCATATTTCCTACAATGGCCACTATTGGCTGTGATTAAGCGAAGACAAAATGGCATGCTGCGGTAGTTGAAATACTTCTGGAATTTATTAACTTCTGTATACATGCTAAGGCCAAATGAGCTTCTTTAATTTCCATAATGAAATTGTTTTTGTAAAGTTAAAAATACTGTAATGAGGCCAAAATGGTGTGCTTTCAGGGGGCTCCCATGGTGAAACAAATGAGATTTTAGCTCTCTAATTGGGCATACTGCAAGCTGGATTGATGCTGTCCTCAACACAGGATGTTTGTTATCCTAACAAAAAAGAGGTCTACAGCTGTCAGCATAATACTATATGGCTTTTCAGAAGCCAAGCTATCCAGAGGAAGGCTGCTGCTTTCTGGCTGAGACCACCCAAAGGGTTAGATGAAGTAGAGAACAGAGTTTCTTTTCCCTGATTAAGAAGTTATTCGCAAGGTAATTTGTTTACAGCTATCAAAGGGAAGCTTTGGAAGCAACTGGGGAGAATTCCCAGGATCCCCTGAAAGAATAGTATTTGATTAAGCAATGAATATGGATATTGCCCCCCTCCCCCCTGCTTCTCCTTTCTTTTTGTCCTGTTATGAATTAAATCTCATTACCTGTCAACACAGGCCTTTGGAGTCTTACTGTTCCTATAGAAAACAAAAGTTAGGCCCATTTTATTGAAGAGGCTATTGCCAAACTCTGCTGGTGAGCTGTCACACTGGGTACCATGGAAACAGCTTGTAAACCTCTTTGAGCTTTGGAATGGTTTTGATGTAATATTGTCTTCATTTATTTTTAACCATCACTTTCAGCTATGAAGAGAAGTAAAATAGAAGTCTAGTCAAATTCACTTTTAGCCACCAGAAGTAAATCAGTAACTGATTTTTTTTCATTTTTAATGGGTATTTTATTTGGATGTAAATATTCAAAAGGATCCAAAAAGATGAATACTTTTGCTGTAAAGTTCTGCACTATTGAGAAGGTGCTAGACAAGTGAACGATTGGTATACTATCAAAATACATGAAAAATTAATAGCATATTCACCAAATGAATTCAAATCTCCTAAATCTAATTATTCAAAGGGATAAATATTTAAAGGATAATGTAAGCTGCTATAGTAGGCTATAATTATACATTGCAGTGGTAAAATGTGCATTTCCAACAGCATAGTTCCAAAAAGCTCTTTTTGTATTGTTCTAGAGAACATTACAAATCATTACACAGAAACTAGATGAAATATATTTTATTCTAGTAAAACTTCCTCCCCATGCCCCCACCAAATAGCTTCGACTTTACATTAACTTTATTGTTGTTTCTAACTTGTTCAAAACAAAAGACTGTTACTATCCTTCTCCCTAATTATTGGTCTTGGTTTTTATTTCTATTTTTTTTCTAATAGGTTTTCAAATACCAATTATTTCAGAAACTCAAAACAATCTCATATTTTTAAGATGAATTTAAATATAAAAGAGATTAGCTCACCTGGGTGGCTCAGTGGTTGAGCATCGACCTATGAACAAGGAGGTCATGGTTTGATTCCTGGTCAGAGCACATGCCTGGGTTTCGGGCTGTATTCCCAGTAGGAGGCATGCAGGGGACAGCTGATCAATGATTCTCTCTCATCATTGCTTTTTTTATCTCTCTATTTCCCTTCTCTTAAATCAATAAAAATTTTATACACACACACACACACACACACACACACACACACACACACACACACACACTTGGGGGAAAACACCAAAGCTTAGTGGCTAACAGCCTAGATTCTGAAGTCCAAGAGAGGGGTGGGGACCTTAAATCACTCCCATTCATTGTGTGGCCTTGGGCATTTTAAGTATTTTTTAAAAATATTTTTATTAAGTTTTAGAGAGAGAGAAAGGGAGGGGGAGAGGGCAAGAGAAACATTGATGTGAGAACAGCACATTGATAGGCTGACTCTTGCACACCCTCTACCAGGGATTGAGCCCTCAACTCAGGCACATGCACTGATGGAGAATCAAACCAGCAATATTTTGGTGCACAGGACAACGCCCAACCAACTGAGCCACACTGGCTAGGGAGGGCACTTCAACTCTTTAAACCTTGGTTTCCTGATCTATAAATTGATGGTCATAAAAATATCTATCTCATTGAGCCACTGTACCACATGTGATTATGCACACTGAGGTAGTGCTTACATCTTATAAGTTGTTGATTAATTTACATGATAAGGATAAAGTGATGAAGGTGATGATAATGACAACAATGTTGACCAGAGGACTCATGCACCACCAAAGACTATGATTGAATATACCTAAACTGATCTTCCTGATGCCTGAAAACAAGAGTTGAAGGTGATCGTGATCAGAAGTGGGCGCATATGCACACATAGAATATATTTTGTCATTCTCTTGTTTTTGAAGAGGAGCAGAATATGGCACCCCATAATGTGCCATACTGCTTATTTTGAAGAGAAGTGAATTGAAGAAAAGCAGGTACAGGAAAAATGTTCTGCCCTCCTCTTATCTACCTAAATACAGAACATAAATTCCCCTTATGAAGGTGTTCACCCCCTCCCCCCATTTTTCCATACCAAGAAGGGATAATAACCTTAACACCTGAGACAAGATGGCACTAAGGAAGAGTCTACACAAACAACACTTCCTTGCTTAGGAACTAGCCCTTATCTACCATTAGATGCTCCATATATTTGCCTTCCTACAATTTGCTGCCTCTAGAACAGTGGTTCTCAACCTTCCTAATGCCGTGACCCTTTAATACAGTTCCTCATGTTGTGGTGACCCCCAATTTCATTGTTACAAATTGAACATAATTAAAGCATAGTGATTAATCACAAAAACAATATGTAATTGTATATATGTTTTCCAATGGTCTTAGGTGACCCCTGTGAAAGGGTCATTCGACCCCCAAAGGGGTCGCAACCCACAGGTTGAGAACTGCTGCCCTAGAACCTCAAAAGCCATTTTCTATTTTCTTGTCACTTTACTACAAATTTTGTGTTCTTCTATTCAATGCTATAGAACCAAGTTCTAACTACTCCTTTGAGTTACTCATCACTGAGTGCTCCCCCGTGCATGCCTGACACACATGTTGATAAATTTCTGTTTGTTTTTCTCTGTCTTTTGTCAGTCTAATGTATAGGGCCCCAGTCAATGAACCTAAAATGAGTAGAGAAAAACAATATTCTTTCCTCTCCCTATTATACCTGATACAAAATACAACTTAAGTGAGAGATGTGTAAAATGCCTCAGTTTTAGAGACAGGAGTGACTGAAGAAAAAGGAGTCAGAAGACTTTTTTTAATTAAAAGAAAGAGATAAAGGCCCAGTAGGTGTGGTTCAGTGGTTGAGAACCAACCTATGAATCAGGAGGTCACAGTTCAATTCCCAGTCAGGACACATGCCCGGGTTTTGGGCTCAATCCCCAGTAGGGGTTCTGCAGGAGGCAACCAATCAATGATTTCTCTCTCATCATTAATGTTTCCATCTCTCTCTCCCTCTCCCTTCCTCTCTGAAATCAATAAAAATATATTGATTTTAAAAAAGGAAGAGATGAGAAGGTGAAGACAATGAAGCACAAATACCTCAGCCCCAGAAGGATGTCTAATATGTGGACCCCACACAATGGACTAATGGACTTTAACTAGCCTGACACTACATCAGAGCCGGGTCCACCATGGAATGGAAACTCTGGACATTGGCTTTGCTTCTAGCTCTACTAAAGCCCCAGCTGTACCTTTTCCAGGACTGAATTAAGGGGCATGGAGCTTTGAAAACCAAGGGATGTAACTCTATGCAACTAACACTCATTCTCAAACAAACAAAAAAACAAATAAACAAAAACACTAGAAGCTGAATCCTACTATTGAATGACAATAATCATTCAACAGAAATCTTTAAAGAGTAGAGACAAGCTTCATATCATTGGAACTGCCAAACTGGAGCCATATGCATGGATATTTCTTGGAGAAAACAGATTGGTAGAAAAGAAAATAGTAGTATGGTGTGTTAATGGAAGTCTACCAAACAAACTGTGAGTTTTTGCACCAATTATGCCAATAAAATTATGGCTTCCCAAGCCATGAGAGGCTTCATGAATCCCAACTGGGGTATTATCTCATTAGTCTCCTATACCCAAAGTCATTGCATGGCCTCAGAATCTTCTGCTTTGATCAGGTCTACTTCCTGATGACTCTATCACATGATAACAAAAATTACCATATGTGAAGACAAAAACAAGAAAAATATAGCTGGATTGAATTGAATTATTCAGCTTAAATTTGCTACTAGTATCCAATGAACAGGTCTTATTAATAATGTTGATCCACCTAATGTTGTCTTACAGGGAAAGTTGCTATTAGGCATTAGATCAGAATAACCATTTCATAACCATTGAAATGGTTTCTACACCATTTATGCCAATGGATAATAATAATAAACTCATTTTATAGTCTCAAATCCTTGATGGTATGTGGGCATCTTAAGTCACTAAATTACCATTTTTCTCTTTAATTACAAAATGTGTATGTGTGTGCACATGTGTGTTTGTGTGCATATATGCTCTTTAAAAAGAGCACTTATTCATGTATATTTTCAGAGTGAATTTTCAATTGTGCAAAGCCTTTTGCGACATCCCTACTCATCTTAAGACATGAGTACTGTAACATGTATGGGCATGGCTGAGGCAAATTTATCATGACAGCAACCAAATAATAAATCTGTATCTCTATAACCAGTTCCATTTCCGAATAATTTCTCTGTCGCACATTATTTTAGTCTGGCAGATTGCTCCATTCTTTTTTTTCCCTTCCCTTTACTTTGGGGTTAAACTGCACTTTCGAATTCACATTATTTTGCAGATAGCATGTCACCTTCACTTAAGTTGCTATAACTGGCATTTCTCTTCTATCAGCTGAAGCAGTTAATTTACTTGCATTGACCAGCCAACAGTGTAATCTACCACCTGATAATTGTGTTCTTCTCGGGCCACCAAAGTCTTGAAAGAAAAAAAAAGACTTGATTTTAGTAATTTTTTGGTTTTAATTTTTATAATCTACATTCTTTGATTTGCTAAGGAACTTTATGACTGGGTGGGGAGGAATTTTTTAAACAAATCACATTTATTCATCCATGTTGCATTTCATAAAAAAGGATCTTGTATGATAATGGATGCAGCAATACTGAAATTTTAAACAGTGAGATGTAAATAATGTACCTTGTGAAGAGCTACTGGATAAATTGTATGTTCAGATATGAGCTGGTTATTTCAAATAAAATATTTTTGCCACTAATATTATTAAAAGAATGGAGAACTTTATAGGAGAAGCAGACAAATAAATAGCATGTAGTACCCAAGTACATGTGCCCTAAAATGTGCACATGCCAACAACTTAATATTGTAAAGAATGAAAAGGCCAAAACTGGTTTGGCTCAGTGGATAGAGCGTCGGCCTGCGGACTGAAAGGTCCCGGGTTCGATTCCGGTCAAGGGCATGTACCTGGGTTGCGGGCACATCCGCAGTGGGAGATGTGCAGGAGGCAGCTGGTCGATGTTTCTCTCTCAACGATGTTTCTAACTCTCTGTCTCTCTCTCTTCCTCTCTGTAAAAAATCAATAAAATATATTTAAAAAAAAAAAGAATGAAAAGATGGTGGAAACCCAATATGTCATACCAAGAGGAAGTATCTCTTTTTTTCTTTTTCTTTTTTTTTCTTTTTTAATCCTCACCCAAGGATATTCCTCCAATGATTGTTAGGGAAAGTGGAAGAGAGAGGGAAAGACAGAGAGAAACATTGATGTGAGAGAAACACACTGATTGATTGCCTCCTGCATGAGCCTGGACCAGCGTCAGGCCAGGGAGGAGCCTGCAACCAAGTGCGTGCCCTTGACTGGAATCAAACCCAAGACCCTTTAGTCTGCAGGCCAATGCTCTATCCACTGAGCCAAACAGGCTAGGACAAGAAATATTTCTTTTAGTCCAAAAATGCTACACAATCTAAACCTGCTAAAGTTGAATTTCACAGCTATTTTAGCCTTCTGTAAATAATTACTATTTCTACTTTTCTCTAGACAACCATAATACCAAAAAAAATGCTAATTAATACTTATCAAGATCAGATAGAGCTGGAAACCAGAAACATGCTTGGTTTAGTTGGCTACTTTCTTTTGGACTCAGAGCCTGCAGTTTTGACAATGGGGCCATCTGCTACTAACTTTTCTCCTCATCATCATGCCAATCCAGTCAAAAGCAATTAAACCTGTTTGCCATTATAATATGTAGATAACGATGATAAATTATAGCTTTACAATGTACCTCAAATTATGCATACGCTAGGTATTTTCCTTACAGCTACTAATATAAAAGATGTTCCTGTACTTGTAAAATTTTTCGGCTATTTTATTAACGATGTTAGCTCTATAATGAGCTACCTACCAGGATATTTTGCAGGCGCGGAGCCTAGTAGTCATTATAAATCTATTTATACCCCAGTAAGATGTTCCCCCAAGTGGAGAGCAGAGCCCTCACGTTCTGCATCGCCGTTGAACAAAATATACAGCACATTTGTTTCTGACTTGCTATGTTTTATTATGTCACATAATCAATAAAATGCATAAATACTGCAAATAAAAAGTAGCAGGAAGAAAATTCTATGGCTCTGGCACAACATGGGGTTATGGAGCTGAGAGAAGATGAGGCTTAATGATTTCCAGAACAGATACAAACCTATCATTCTCCAGGCAAGACATACAATAGCTCTGATTTCCATCAAAAATCTTTGGACTTTTTCCAATACAGAAACTCTGAATGAGCCAATGTTCTGAAATGGTAACTAATATCAGTCTTTTTTTTAAAAAAAAAAATGTCAATGGGCACTGCCATGTTGGACAACTGTGCTATTTGTTTGGTTTGGCTTTTCAAATTTGCAGCTGCCAATATAATGCTCTTTTCCAAAGATCCGCCTTTTAATTATGTGGGGAGGAAAAAAAAAGAAAAGAGAAATGCAGCTAGTGCCTTGAATATCTGAGAAATCGCCACTCTAAAGCACAACATTTAAGACTTAAGATAGTGTCTCCCTACAGTAGGTAACTAATGTGGTTTTGCTAATTGAGAATCACAGAATTTAAGCCCTTCTTATTTCCCACCATTGTTTCCTTCAGCAAGAAATCATCTGGCATGATAAACATGCACTAATTACGAATACCCAACTTTCTAATTCTGTTTTTCCATCAAAAGACACACTAATTATGATGGGGAGAAAGAAAAGAACAATTTTGTCTGAAAGAAACTCTTAGCAATTTTGGGAAAATGTTCCGCCTAGAAATAGTCCATTACAGCCTATCATTTTCATTACTATGTAACACTCATAAATAAGTCAGAGGGAGGAAGAACATGGAAAAATGAGAACCTCACCAATTATATTTGCTGCAATGCTATATAAATGGATGCATCTTATGATATTTTAAGAGGTGTTCTCCTAAACTATACTGGAACAGGAATCCCAATTTCAGCTAATCATCCATTTGCAGACAAAAGCATTATTCATCGTGACTCAGGCAAGGACCCACCTTGATTTCACACCATTCTTCAAATCATCATTTTAAGTCAAACCCTTAGCATCTCAGTGTGCTTCCCCAAACAAATGTGAGTATCAAGCGCTTACCCAGGGCACACAAATTACCAACTACAAAAACCAACAGTGCAGGAGTTTTGTCTTTCATTGTTTTCTCCTTATTTATGGTGCAGAGTCTCTGGCAACAGTAAAGTTGTAGAGGATGGGAGATGGATGGTCAAAGTCTTATATTGGGGAAAATATTTCAAATCTTAGAGACACACTGAGACTGCTTCCTTTCAGTTCCCCATCTGCTTAATGAAATGTGTGTTGTGAGTTGAATGTATGCAAATAATGTTTTTTAAAAAAGTATTTAATGTGCAAAAAAACAGCTTGTGCAATGCACCATTTAAACATTTTAATATTGATTGGCCTTAGCAGAGAAAGTGAAAGGAAGAGGAATATAATAAGATAGGAAAATAAAACAGAAGGAAAGAGGGACCAACAGGGAGGAAAGCAGAGGCAATTTCAAGTAATAGGGAGAATGCAGAATGGCACCATTGTTTGCTGGACTCCCAGAGATGACTATGTATAGAGGGGGCCCAGTCTGCACGGCTTCTCTTTCAAGAGGCTGTGGGGAGAGTAGTGAGCATGATGGGAACAGCTTTGGAATCTCCCAGCTCCAGATGTGACTCCAGCTCCACCAGCTGTGTAATCTGACTTCTTTTTCCCAGAGTCTCTTATCTTCATCTGTCAAGTGGCTAGATCCAGCTACCTCATAGGATTGCTATGAAGATTGAAAGAACTATCACATCAAAGTATCCACTCATGTCCCTTGCACACAGTGAGGTGCTAGTAAAGGGCATTTGGCATGGTTACCTCTTATGCCCAACATGTATGTCTGTTTAAAAATCTTTGTCTTGCTTAAACAAGTTGTGCATCATCATTATGGGAAATATTTGCTTCTGGCTCCCACTCTCATGAAATAGGCTTTCTCTCAGAATTAGTGAATCCCTGCATGATCAAGACCTCCACCCCTCTTGCCCTGTGGTTCTCAACCTTGGTTGCACATTAGAATCACCTGGGATCTTTTTCTTTTTTTAATGAGAATGCTGGAGACCCCAATGGGATATCTGGGCTTTGCGATTTCGGAAAGCTACCCAGAGGATTCTAATGGGCAGCTGAGGTTTAGTCCACGGCTTCACCCTGTGAGTAGGCGAGACAGGGAGACAAGCAGAGGTGCAGTGAGGCAATGGGGTTAAGTCTAAGCTCACTGATGAGCATCGATTCCTTCACTTCAGTTCTTATTTTTAAAGGAGTGAGGACATTTTCTACTCTGGGAGGGTGAGTGGCACTTGGTACACAGTATCTTTTAAAACCAGTCCAAAACCAGCTAAATAAACATAACATATTCCATTTTTCCCATTTGGCCTCTTCATTCTCATTAGCAGCTGCCAATGTGTTGCCATATTTTTATTTCCCTTGGCAGAGAGGGCAGATTGCTCCCTAAAGAGCATCTGCCAATCAAGAGGATGGCAGAGATGGTATGTAGATCATCAGCATCTTTCCTTTTGCTCGCACAAGTGCATAAATTATCCTCCACATGATCTCCCATATCTACGCACATGTTTGGTCTCCTCAACTTAAACACCAGGCTGCCCAGCCTTTTCATGATGAACAGTCTTTTCAAAATCCTGGAAATATAGTGAGTTTCTTCTTAGTATTTAATTATAAACACATAGCACTTCATTGAAAATGGATTTTGTAAAAATGAATCCTCGGCAAATCTTTTTGTGAAATTCTTTTCTAGAAATTAAAAGGTAACATGACTGAAAGCCTGATTTACCTGCAAGTTAATCTTATTGTGCTCGGGCAAGCCTCTTAATTCTTCTAATACTCCATTCAGGGGGAAATTAAACCACCCGCCCACTCTTTTTATCATGAAAACACTGCTTTGTGTGACTCCTCTGTACCACTGCAATGGCAGTTAACTGATAAACACTAATCCAGCCCTGTTGACATCAGTCAATTATGCTGGTGCCAAACAAAAATAGTCACTGATGGAAACATGCTGCATGAATTGCTGTTGTATCAAACTAGCCATATTGATTTCAACTCTGCTTTACAAAGACAAGCTGAAAAGGGTTTTCCAAGCAGAAAGCAAGAGGGAAAGAAGGAAAGGGATATTTCCTTTTTTAAAAAAAAAAATCTCTAATTTAGAATGGATAGTTGAATCTTACCCTCCTCTCAATATAGGTGTTTTTGTTTGTTTGTTTGTTTGGTGTGTGTGTGTGTGTGTGTGTGTGTGTGTGTGTTTAAGATTTAGAACCTATTTTAAAAAGCTAGGAAGGTCTGTTGCTGTGGCAATAGTCATCCCCAAGACACAGCAAGACTAATAAGTTAACTAGAGGCACCTAGCTCCAACCATCCAGCATAAGCTGTGAATCTAAACTGCTGAGAATCACTGGCAACTTTGCTGAGGGAGGAATGGTGCAAACTGATACACAAGGGAAGCCGATAATCCAATTTAGAAGTGCAGATTCTCATTTCAGTTTCATTGGCATGTTCATTTTGAACTAAAGGGATCTGAGCAGTAATTCTATAAACAACCAGCACTTAGAAATCAGAGGCAACAAGATTCTCTAGAGGTATAATTGCTTTTAAACCAGGCAACCTGAAATTGTGTCTGCCTGGTGTAGCAGGGAGAAGGGGCGGGGGGAAATCTCTCAGCTGGGATAACTGGTGGCTGACCAAAAAACACGGGAGCTGGGCACAGCAGCCTGGGTATCTCGATATTCCCAATAATGTGATTCAATTCAACAAAAAAATTCAACAAGGCTTTTTATGGCACCATACATTTTACATAAACTAATTTTGTAATCCAAATTTTGTAATATCAGGAGAACTAATTATAGAAAAAGACCTGGTTCAAATCACAGGTCTGCCATCTTACCATCTGTGGCAGTGAAAACTTTGCTAGGTTAACATAACCTCTCTCTAATCCAAGTTACATCATCTCTAAAATGGTGATGATAGTTGCATCTATTTCATAGGTTATGAATACTAAATGGGAGAACAGTTCATGTGTTCATCATAGTTCTCAATGTTGGCCCTCAATAGTAGTGATCTTTAACTTATCTATCCTTTCTGTTCATATTTTGAATATCAAAGAAAGATTCTGTTGCCCACAGCAATATGTACAGGCTTCATCACCAAAAGAAAGGTTCTCCAATAGAAGGGGGCGGGGGAAAATGATGTGTGGAGTTATCATTCATGACTATATGAAGACAGAGAGCTGTACAAAATTAGAATCATTCAAAGACCTGAATACCTAGAGTTCTTCAATTTAGAGCTTTAAAAGTTACTTGAATACACTAAAAAAAAAAAAAAGTAATAATAAACCACTCTAATCAGAACTTTGCCTCACCTACTGCACCTTGTCAGTCACCAAAGACCTCTACATGGCAGCATTTGGCACATTCATCATTCCATCCTCCATGCTGCCCTTTCACCTCTTGGCTTCCAGAGAACCACAGTCTTCTAGGATTCCTCCTATGTCACCAGCCATGGCTCAATTGGTTTCTCATCTTCTCCCTAACCTTATAAATTGGAAGTGCCTCAGGGATCAGTCCCCAGTCCTCTTCTTCATTTACTCTCACTCCCTTGGTGATCTTGTCTAGTTTCATGGATTTCAATGTCATGTATATGGTGACTCATCTTCCATTTGTATCTCTTGCCTTGACTTACCTGAACAGTGGGCTACCTACTCAATGTTCCCACTTTGGAATCTGAAAGATATCTCAAAATCAACATGTCTATGAGAGCCAAACCTCTCATCGACCTCCAGATCATGTTCTAACTAAGTCTTCTCCATCACAGTGGGTGGAAATTCCATCCTCACATTACAGACACCCTTGACCCCTCCTTCTTTCACACCCCACATCCAATCTTTTCAGAAATTTTGTGGGCCCTTTGTTCAGAATATATTCAGAATCCAATCACTTTCCACAACCTCTGATGCTGCCACCTGTTTGAGCCACCAATACTGCTTGCCTAGATAACTGTATCAGCCTCTGAATGAGTCTCTGCTTTTACCTTTGCTCCCTATTACACCAGTCAGAGGAATCCTTGTAAAATAAAAATCAAATCATGCCTTTCTTCTGCTCAAAAACTTGCAATAGCTGAAGAAGAGCACTTAAATTAAGAGCTTTAAAAGGAATTTGTATGAACTAATATTAATGTTAATAACAATAGTAATAATAAACCACTCAACTCAGAAAATAAGGCCCCAGATTGTCTGACCCCTCCTACCTTCTAACATCATTCCCAATGACTCAACCTCTAGTTAATTTCTCTCCAGCCACTCTAATCTTGTTATTTCTAGAATGTACCAGGCATGCTCTTTAGGACCTTTGCTTTAACTGTGCCCATTGCCTGGCACATAAATAAATGAAAGCACAGTGATTTCATCTCGAGATACAGGGATAGATACTGACTAATATAAGATAATTAGAGCATGGCATTTAGCTGATAATAGCCACTGGTCCCTGGGTGGTAAACTGCTCCAGTAAGACCAATAAAGAACTTTCATCCTACACTTGGAGAGTGAGTTTCTCTTGGACTTGAACAAGAAAACATGAAGCCCATATGGCAACCATAAGCAAAAACCCCTTTATCAGGGAGCCAATGTTAAAAACCAAATTCTAGAGAGACAGAAAGAACCTGAGTGCCCAATGATTTTTCTGAGCCTTGGTCATACCATGACTGTAATCCATCCCATCCCTGTATTTGTAATTATGTAACATAAGGAATGTCTTTAATAATTAAGCTAGTTTGAGTGAGGTTTCTATTATTCTCAGCCAAAAGCATTCTAAAGATACAGAAGTTAGTAGAATAAAGATGTCACATATGAAAAGTAAGACTTAGGGTTGAACCAACCATCCCTACTAAATTTCACTAATACTTAGACTATAACCACCACCACCCCCCCACACACACACACACCCCTGGCTCACAAAACATGACATCCATAAAATAGGAATATTAATTCATATGTTATGTTATATCTCAACAATTAAATTATATTTTGTCAATCATCCTATATAATAAAGAAATATGCAAATGGTCATCACACCCTCATGCCATCATGCCTTAACAACTTCGATGCTCAACACTGAGGAGAGAGGAATGGGGACCAGCCAGGCACAAATGAGCTCACGAGAGAGGAATGGGGACCAGCCAGGCTGCGGCTCAGAAGAGGGACAAGCTGCCCACCCTGTGGTCCCAGGCACCAGTGGCTGTGCCTGCAGCCCAGAAGAGGGACAATCCACATGCCGCACGATCCCCACAGTCCCTTGTGCCAGCAGCTGTGCCTGCGGCCCAGGAGAGAGTCAAGCCGCCAGCCCCTCGGTCTCAGGTGCTAATGGCTATGCCTGTGCCTGCAGCCCAGGAAAGGGACAAGCTGCCTGCCCTGGGGTCCCAGGCGCCAGCACCTGTGGCTGTGGCCTAGGCGAAGTTGCCCACCCATGGTCCCCTGTGGCTGCGACTGGCCCAGGCGAAGCCAGCTCAGGTCCTGGGTGCTTGCAGCTGGCCAGATGGAGGGAAGCCTGGGTGCCACGTGCCTGAAAATGGCCAGTGGAGGGAATCCTGGGTCCTGGGTGGAGGGCAAGGCAGAGGTGGTTAGGGGCGATCAGGCAGGTAGAGGTGGTTAGGGGTGATCAGGCATGCAGGCAAGTGAATGGTTAGGAGCCAGTGGTCCTGGATTGCGAGAGGCAGTTGAACCCTGAGGGGTCCCAGATTGGAGAGGGTGCAGGCCGGGCTGAGGGTCCCCCACCCTCCATGCACAAATTTCATGCACCAGGCCTCTAGTAAATACACAATTGTGAATACATTTGATCTTAGAGTGTTTCATCCTGAAGCACCAGGTAAATATTTTAGATATTAAAGGATATAGGAGCAATTCAGGTTGAGAAACTATTTACGTTAGTGAAGTCATTCTTTACTCCTTCCTTCACATTCCACATGCATTCCATTTGAAAATCCTGCAGCTCTACCTTTGAAATTGGCATAGTTTGGGACCCCTCTAACCATCCTCATTTCTGCCACCAAAAGCCGTGTCTAAGCCACCACCTTATATATTAGCATTCCTTTCCAACTCTTTGTTTTCATCCTTGCTCTCTAAAGTCTATAGAGTGCAAAGTACATGAGAACAGGAATGATGTTTACAACATTGCTTTATCCACAGGCACATGATAGACACTCTAGTTGTCAGGAATAAGATCTTAAACTAAGTCAAAGTAACATAATGTGGTATTGGTAGTATTGTTTTACTAGTACATATGTTTGCATAATCAAACTTCCAGGCTCTTGAGAAGAAGAGCCTCATCCCCAGTGTGCATTAAAGGGTGAATTCGTCAGGCTTGAGGTGTACAAACCCTGCACATTCCAAAATAAGAACTGGCCCTTTACCAGCTTTTGAGAAACAATCGCTAATCCTTTCCAATATCCTGGCTGATAGAGTGTCTTTGTACACCTGGTGGAGACTTGGGCCATGCCCAATAGTGTATGCTAACAATGTAGTTTATGTGAAGGCTTGTTTTTGTTTGCTTTGTTGTTGTTGTTTTTTTAACGCTTGCTTTGTTTGCTTTAGGTTCTGGGTCCCATTGTATCAATTGACTTCTGAGGGAATGGAGGATGGAGACTGATTAGCTAAGGTCAGCCATGTGGGTGCTCCACATCTATGTGACTGATCCCAAATGAAATGCTTGGACACCAAAGCTGGGTTGAGCCTCCCAGGCTGGTAATAGTCCACAGGCATCGTCATGCATCATTGCAGGGAGAACCAAGTACTGCCTATGTGATTCCACTGAGATGGGACAACTGGAAGCTAGAGCTGGCCTATCTGGGATTCTTCTCTGTGTGCCTATTTCCTTTACTGATTTTGATCTATATCTTTTTGTTATAATAAACCTTAAACATGACTATAACAGCTTTCCTGGGAGTCCTTCTAGTGAATCATCAAATCTGAGGGTAGCCTTGGGGACCACGGAAACACCCAGCATTTAGCATTGTGTCTGGCATATGAAGGTGTTCAATACAGGTTGACTGAGTGAGTAAATTAATGAAAAAGTTAACCTAAACAATGGATCTATGCCATGTTAACTACCTATCTAAATTCTTCTTTCCTCTCCACTTTCTCATCCTGCCTCTCTCAATACACTTTCTTTTTTCTCCCACTCTAATTTAAAATACTAGATATGGCTACAGTCTAGTAAAGCATCATCCCTTAAAACTATCATTAACTATAAGAACAGTTGATAGGAGAGTAAGATTTAGAGATCAAGACCATTTGGGTAAACAGAGCTTTGCTTCTGCAGATCACCTTACAAGTCAGCATTCTGCATGGGATAATTTGCTTTGCTGCCCGAGTCCTGCCCTTCTGACCTGGCTTGAACTCAGCTCAGGAATGCATCATGAAGATCTGGCTCCAGCTCTTCCTCACTGTTCTGCATCGAATCAATAATAAGGGAGCTTCTTTGTTTGCATGGGATTTGACAGCCCAGTGACAGACATAACCAAGTAGCAGCCATGGCCTTAGGTTGGCTGCACTTACGCTGTTCACGTGTAATGACAAGTGTATGTGTGAGATTTAACGATGGATGGTAACATTCAAGGTCTTGAGTGGGTTTCCTCTAGCCTACTCACTGGCATCTATCATTTTAATAGCCATCAAGAAAGAAAAAATATGGTTCTCATTAATATCCTGAGTTTGACCTTCCACTTGTCTTAAATTGAAGTTCACTTATAGCCTGGAATGCAATTGTGTCTATTAAAAGAATGGTGAAGTCTTCTTTCCTGGTGTTACTTCATTTTTCCCATGGAGTACAAAATAGAAAGGAAGAAAGTCAGGACTGAGGTCGATGGGGTTATAATGGGAGAACTATTTCCCTTGAAGTCCCTCAAATTAAGGAGACTGTGTATATTCTGCTAGACTAGGAATTAAGGCAACTTTCTTGTGAAACCATTCAACTAAAGGACAAAAAATCATGAAAATAACCTATCATCAGAATTTGCCAGAATTAGAAGCTTACAGATTCTATGAGCAACAATCTCAAAAAAATTGGTCAGAGTCCATTTCTGTTTCTTGCAACCAAAGAATCCTAAATAATAGATATTATGTACCACTTTGTTTAAGATGGATACACACTGGAATCTGTCGTAGGGTTGTTTAGCAGGAGTTCCACAGACAATTATGAGTCTCTGGTGTAGTAGTAATAACCATAGTGGAGCAATTACATCTCAGTGATATTTGCCTTTCTACTGTATGTGGGTAGAAAATGGAACAAAATATTCATTGCTTAGCAAATGAACAGTGCAAACAAAGGTGAAATTTGGTCTGCTTAAGCACAAAGGCCAGCAAGCTTTTAAACACTCTTAGAATAATTCTGTGTAGTACGGATGGGCTGATTTTAAAAGCACTATTGCTTTATGTACTTGAATGTAACAAATACAGAATTTCCTTACAAAACCTACAGTTCTGGTTTTATATTTTTTAAAGAAAACAACAAAATTAGATTAGATTAAGGATACTAAGCCCAGTTTAATGGTCCTTAGAATCAATTTATTTTAAAGAGAACATAGAGCATGTCACTGGTCTTAAATAGCATCTTACTTCATCTTTTCCAAAAAGGTGTTGACGTTGTAAAAAAATAATTATTAAACATGTACTCCAGGTATAATTGAATATGATGTCTTATGAGCCATACAATCTCTACCCTCACAAGTTTCCAAATTAATTGTGAAGCCAAGGCATTGATAGGCCCATAAAAATATAAGTTGAACAAAGGAGCAATATAAGACACAGAAATTAGTCAAGAAGAGGCGCAAAATCTGGTTCCTACTATGAGGGTGTCAAAACACAGCTAGAGAGACAGACAATTAAAAATTGATCGGTATTAGCCTTTGCCAGTGTGTTTCAGTTGATTGAGCATCGTCCCATGCACAAAAAGGTCACCAGTTTGATTCCCACTCAGGGCACATAC
Organism: Myotis davidii; assembly: GCF_000327345.1. Lineage (NCBI taxonomy): Eukaryota > Metazoa > Chordata > Mammalia > Chiroptera > Vespertilionidae > Myotis > Myotis davidii. The sequence continues at coordinate 3,702,297 of NW_006286243.1, read as the reverse complement.
CTGGGTTGTGGGCTTGATTCCCAGTAGGAGACATGCAGGAGGCAGCCAATCAATGTTTCTCTCTCACATCGACGACTTTCTCTCTTCCTCTCTCTCTCTCTCTCTCTCTCCCTTCCTTCCTCTCTAAAATCAATAAAAACTTATTTTTAAAATTTGACCAATATTAAATCAGAGCCCATGCTATATCATTGGTGTAAGAAAAAGTGATGTGAGAAAATAGATGAAGCCATTAATATTATCTCATACATCTGTGACAGCTTCCTAGAGGAGGTTACAACAAATGTGGAACTTTAAGAATGAGCATGATTGCCCTAACCGGTTTGGCTTAGTGGATAGAGCCTCGGCCTGCGGACCAAAGGGTCCCAGGTTCAATTCTGGTCAAGGGTATGTACCTTGGTTGCGGGCACATCCCCAGTAGGGAGTGTGCAGGAGGCAGCTGATGGATGTTTCTCTCTCATCAATGTTTCTAACTCTCTATCCCTCTTCCTTCCTCTCTGTAAAAAAAAAAATCAATAAAATATATTTTTTTAAAAAAAGAATGAGCATGATTTACTATGGAAAGGATGAGAAGGACTGACTTTTAGCCTGAGTGATTGTAGGAACAAAATTAGGACAAACTCAGCTATCTAAAGAACTGGTCAATATGCCTGGAACATGAGACATATGGGAGGATGACGACTCAGGCAAGACCATGTTAGAGACATTAAAGGGAGAAGAAATTGGAAGCAGAAAGACCAATGCTTCATACATCCATGTGTCCACCCATCTACTTTGTTGAAGAGTATTAACAATTAATGGCTGCTAGAGATTGATTCTTGGAATAGAGGTTGCAAATTCATGAGCTATGGACAAATCTGAAATCCAGCTATGTTTGGCACAGCATATTTGTTTAGTTGTTTAATTTGCACCAAATTTTCAAACAGATTCCCCATCAAAATCTAGATCGTTACCTTCTCTGAAAAATCAGATTGGGCAAAACTAGAAAGTAGATCCACATTTTCAGCCAAGCTTGAGTAGAAAATGAACCGTGGAACAAGGGACATCAATAACTAATTTCCCAAGTTCCTATCATTTATATTTTTTCCCCTGAGATTTAAGCCAAGTATTAGTGGTCACAGTCATGGTGATTACACTGCTGTCTAACTTCCAGTAAAGAGCATTGTCTTTGTACCAATTTAGCTACCAAAAAGCAAGAAAGTGAGAGCTAAATAGAAAGAGCAGCTCATTTCAGAAAAATAGGAGAGAGCATATTTCTTTATGGAAGTGATGAGGCGTTCCACATTTTTTGTTTGTATGTTTGTTTTTACTGAATTTATTGGGGTGACATTGGTTAATAAGAACAGAGATTTCAAGTGTACAACTCTACAACACATCATCTGCACTGTATGCTCACCACCCAAAGTCAAATCTCCTTTCATCACCATTTATCCTCCCTATACTTTCTTTTACCTCCCCCTACCCTTCTTCCCCTCTAGTAATCACCATGCTGTTGTCTGTGTCTATGAGTTTTTGTGTTTTGTTTTTGTTTTTCTTAATCCCTTCACTTTTTTCACCCAGCCCCATAACCCCTGCCTCCTTTCTGACAGCTACAAGTCTGTCTCTACCTATGAGTCTGTTTCTATTTTGTTTGTAAGTTTATTTTATTAGATTCCACATATAAGTGAAATCATGGTATCTGTCTTTCTCTGACCGTAAACAATGGAAAAATGACCTGAATAGACACTTCTTCAAAGAGGACACAGAGTTGGCAAATAGACATATGAAAAGATGCTCAGTGTCACTAATCATTAGAGAAATGCAAATTAAAAGCACAAAGAGATATCACCTCATGCTTGTAAGAATGGCTATCATCAATAAATGAACAATAACAGAAAAAGTGTTAGCAAGGATGTGGAGCAAAGTGAAACCTCATGCAGTGTTGGTGGTAGTACAGATTGCTGCAGCCATTGAGAAACCCAGTATAATGTCGCCTCAAAAATTAAAAGTGGAACTGCCTTATGACCCAATAATTCCACTTCTGGGAATACCTAAAGAAACCCAAAACACTAATTTAAAAGAATATATGCACCCCTATGTTCATTGCAGTATTATTTACAATAGCCAAAATTTGGAAGCAGACCAAGTGCTCATCAGTAGATGAGTGGATAAAAAGGCTGTGGTACATTTGCACATCTTACCTTTTGAGAGAATAAATGGACCTGGAGAGTGTTCTGTTAAGTGAAACTCTTCCATATTTGTAACAGAAATAATGGATCTGTGTTGAAAGAAAACAGTTTAAGATGTCCTCTGTTTAGACCATCCCACCATCCTCATCTGTGTTACCTGATTTGCATTTGAATTTCTAACCCCTAAGAAAAGGGAAGTTTAAGGTAGGCCTTTAGAAGAAAGTAACCTTTGAGTTGAGACCTAAAGCATAAAGTTAGCTTTGTAAAATCTTCTGTAACTTATTGGTATAGTAACCCTAGATATTCACCCAAATTACCTGGATATCTGTGTTCCAACTAGTGTTTGCCTCCTCTAAGTTAATTCTACTATCCCAAGAAGTATGTCTAATGAGGAGATGGAGCCTGTATAAGTCACATACTCATTCAGTAAATATTTATTAATCCTTTACCTATTACTACCTCTTAATCACTTACCTATAGTTACATAAGTATAAAGACTGCTCTCTTTTGGAAGTTATTGCTACTAATATATTGGCCATTAATACTTGGCTTCATTGCCAGGGACAAAATGGAAATGATAGGAACTATGGAAAATGATTATTGATCTCTCTTGTTCAGGGGTTCATCTACTATTCAACTTTAGCTGGAAATATGGGTCCAGTTTTGCCAAATCTAGTTCTTAGCACTCTGCTAGGTTTGGGGGGTACAGCAGCAATCAACTAAAGTTGACATTCCAGGTACAGAGATAAATAATTAGATAACAAATTATAAATAATTAGATAACAAATTATAAATGATATATAATATATGATGGCACTGTGTCAATTAGTAATGCTTTTAGTTGCAAGGAAGCAAAAGTCCAAATGATGGTGGCTTAAACAGATGGAGATTATATAATAAGAAATCATTTATGGGGTAATCCTATATAATAAAAGGCTAATATGCAAATAGACTGAACAGTGGAACAACCAGAACAACTGAAGAACCAAACAACTGGTCGCTATGACGTGCACTGACCACCAGGGAGCATGTGTGGAACATGGCAGGTGTTGGCCATGGTGGGATGGTGGAGCAGGTGAGCGGGGCATCAGACCAAGGTGGGGAGCAGGTCACTGTCATTGGGGGGAGCCTCTGATGGTTACTGAAAATTCTTTGCTCCCACGCGCTGCAGTCCCCCCAGCACTCGCACCTGCTGCTGGTGCTGGCCCTGATCGAACCTGCAGCTGGCACCGGAGCCACTGCTCACACCCAGTGCTGGTGCCCGGTGCCGGTCCTGATCGCTCAGCACCATCAGTGGGTGCGAGTGGCGGCTGCTGACCCTGATCGCCCCTGAGGGCTTCTCCACCTCCCCCTGCTCCTGAGGGGTGATCAGGACAGCAGCTGCCATTCACACCCATTGCTGGTGCCGGCCCCAAGCGCTTTGTGCAGTCAGCTGGTGTGAGTGGGGCCAGCACCATCAGCAGGTGGGAGCGGGAGCAGGACTGCCAGCAGACAGGGGACCAGAGGCTGCAGTGGGAGGGACTGGCAGGGGCGCAGAGGATGGGCTGAGACCCGCCCCTGTGCCCACTGCAGCCTAGTGGCCCACAGTTCTTTGCAAGGTGCACGAAATCATGCACTGAGCCCCTAGTTTTAAAATAACAGGGCAGATATTCCTGTGGTTTTCTAGGCCTATCATTCATGGTCATATGACATATTTATGCTGTATAATAAATAAGAATTGGTTTTTGTATATTAAAAGAGAGAAGAGCAAGATTCAAGGAGAACATAGATCTCTGGTCTCCACAATTGCATGGAAGCAAAAAATATTTCCCGAGATAGTGGTTATGGGAAAAAGACCAAGTCTATCCTAAGAACGAAAAGTTGTCAACTAGGCTGCTAGTTATATAGCAGTGTTGTCTGAACCATAGCACATTAATGCAAGATTTTGTAAAAAGAATGTGGAAAGTTAAGTCTTGTTCAGTAACTAAAGGGAGCCATGCCTTCACAAGTATATGAGAAACTGGGCCATGCAGGCCCAAGGCTAATGTAACCAGGAGACCTGCTCTTAGGCAACCTTTCATTAACTACGGTCTCCATTTGCAAAGGAGAAAAGAGCATTAACAGACGTAAAAGCAGGATTCTGCCTTGCTTTACTTTCATGTTATTCTAAAAATGATTTAATATAAGAATATACCAATATGAATGAAGAGGAGCTCTAGGAAGGTCTAATATCAAGAGTATTAAAAATGTATGACACACTGTATATTCTCACAGGAGCCCTATCCAGAACCTCTACAGCTGATTAAATGACATAAAAATGTGATTAATAATATTGTAAATCCTGTTGATTAGAAAACTCAGGGACATATGACAGATTGACCTGACTCTTTGATTTAAGCCAATATCACTGAAATAACCATTCACATCCTGAGAAAGAATAATGTCTTGCATGCAGGATAGAACACAGCATCAGAAACTGCAATTGTCTTTTGAGTTTTGTTTTCATACATTAAACGCTCATGAAACATTTTTATTTAAATATTTATATCTAGATATTGAACCCCTACCCCAGAATTGCTACTACTTCATTAATCCTTCTAAATCAGGGTTAGATGCAAAATAAAACAATAGAAAAAAAAATAATGTGCCAAGATGCTAATAGTGAAAATCTTTAGGTGGTGAGTCTGTGTGATTTTAGTTCATTTGTTTTTAACGGATTTTTCCAGTAGGGTATGTGGGGTGGGGAGAAGCAAATGTTTACATTAAAACAAAGAAATTAAAAAGAAAAAGTCATTTTAAAAACAAAATTGTGATAAGTACTTTTGATGAGATCTAGACATAAAGTTCACTAAAATTTAAGTGATTCTAATGAACTACCAATGCATAATAGAATGACACACATAACTACCATTTCCATTGCACATTCACAAAGCATAGCCATTCTTTCTTTTGGTTCTTAGACATCGTAAAGAGGAATGTTCATCTTGAAATCTAGACTATCTACTCTCTTTGGTTAGACTCCGCTATCTTTAGAGTGGCCGATTTTCCTTTTTAACCTCAGTGTCCTTTCTTCTGTGACCCATATCCCAACATTCCTCTGAGAAACCAGCCCTTCTTCCCACCCTAGATCATGGATTTACAGAAGAGTTCACTCCATCCCTGGCTCCAGGCACGGGCACATGACTCATTCCTGGCCAAACAGAAGGTCATATTCTATGGTTACAACAATTGGTCCAGGAATGGGCACATGATCAATCTTAAAGAGATGCAACAAGACTGAGGGAGAATCCCAAGTTCTTTTCTGCTGGACTTGAACCTGGGTAAGTGCATTTCCAGAGCTTTTATAGGGGTTTTACTGGCATATAAAGTCCAAGAGTGAAACTCACCTGGAAAAAGATTAGGTCCTCATTACATTGTTTTAAGACCCTGGATCATCCCAGCCATCTTGGCTCAGTGTTTGAGCATTGACCTATGAACCAGGAGGTCATGGTTCAATTCCCCATCAGGGCATATGCCTGGGTTATGGGCTCGATTCCTAGTGTGAGGTGTGCAGGAGGCAGCCTGTCAATGATCCTCTCTCATCATTGATGTTTGTATCTCTCTCTCCCTCTCCCTTCCTCTCTGAAATCAATAAAAATCTACTTTTTTTATTTAAAAAAAGACCCTGTATCAAGTCAGTCTTGCAGGCTTCACTGCTTCTGGACTTTCTTATTATAGAAGCCAATAAATTCCCTTTGTAATTAAGCCAGTTAAACTTGAGTGTTTATCCCTTGCAATTGAAAGAATCCTAACTGATATAATATTTGGTCTATTTAATACCCTTCTCAGGGGTATTGTTACCAGAGGATTTAATTATTGTGCCTTGTATATGATAAGACTACCTTAGTTGCACAGGTAGACTCCTGGAACAGAACTCCTTTTAATACACAAACTTTAGGTATTTATGTAGCATTTGTCTTTTGAAGCCTGAGTACCAAAGTTTGCACACTAAATACATAAGCATAACTATCAATGCCTACATGACAAATAAATGAACCCTAAAGTTAAATAACATATAATAGACATTAGTACATATCAATGTATTAAGATAAATTATGATTGGGGAAGTTCTAAGCAGTATCCTAACAACAATTCCTATGTTTTGACAAATATACCAAATAACTCAAGCAAAGGTTCTCAATCATCCTGGGTTTCCCTGGTATTCAAAGTCCACAACAATTTGAAGGTAGAGGATTGTCTGTCTGAAGGTACAAAAATCTCATCTATCTTAAGCTCAGTCACATCCAACTTAAGAGCATGATATAAGCAAGGACCACAGGAGACATTCTATCCTGGTTCACAGAAAATAACAATAAACGTATCCACTAATTCTAAATGAAGGTACTTGAGAAGGAGAGGGCTCAGAGAAGAGGGCAGTATATGCCATCTTCTCCTGTAGAAGAGGGAAATGAAGATTAGAGAATAGTTTTGTTGGAGATGATCACTTCTGGCAGTGAGCCAACAAAGCTGTGGTCTGCTCTACAGCACCAATGAGCTTTACTTCCATCTGTTAGAAAAGCATCATAATAGAATAATTTTGTTGGAACAGGACACATTTATGTATCTTCCAGGCAAAGGCAATGATAAACATACCAATGCACTATGTCTTTTTTAATAAATATATTTTATTGATTTTTTTACAGAAAGGAAGGGTGAGGGATAGAGAGTTCGAAACATCGATGAGAGAGAAACATCAATCAGCTGCCTCCTGCACACTCCCCACTGGGTATGTGCCCACAACCAAGGTACATGCCCTTAACCGGAATTGAACCTAGGACCCTTGAGTCCATAGGCCAACGCTCTATCCACTGAGCCAAACTGGTTAGGGCAATGCACTATGTCTTGAACATACCCCTTAGATGTGATACACATTCAGTGCACATCCTACACAATTGTGCATGGCAGCTCTGTGAATTAAGACTATCATAAAGAATATCCACACACATAGGCCCAGTTGGAAACAGTTCAAGTCTTTTTTGACCTTATCTCATATTTCTGCCGTGGAGAAACATTTTCATCAATATTGGACATGTTACACCTGCTTAGCCTCCCCTGTCCAGATTACAAGGTCACAAAAATGCCAATTGTAGCTGGAGAAACAATATTTTTAAAAAATAAATATTTGTCATATTCTGGAAAATATGTTTTTCTTATTTTCAAAATTATATTTTTTGTATTTTTGCTTTTATTAGATGTATTATTTTTAATTTCAAACAAAACAGTAAGGGATAAGGTAAAAAATAAAGGTCTTCCTCTCTTAATGATCATTCTTACTCCTCATAGAGAAACAACATTAATTTCTCGAGTGTTTTTCCACTCAAGTTCCAGGAAGTTTCTATACATATAATTATCACCAATAAACAAATTAATTAATTAAAACTGTGTGCCACCAACAAAAAATTAATTAATTAAAATGTGCATGTATGAGAAATATATTCAGTAAAATGCCTAGTATGGCAGGGTAAGTACCCATATCCTTCAGTTGTTACCTGTTTGCATAGGCATATCCAGGAAGCCACCTTGAAGGAATGTCTTCATTCTGCAAAGAAAAAATAGCTGCTCATAATTATGCAAATGCAAGGTCAGTGGATACACAGTCTCCTGGGATGAGACTGTAAGGGTACAATTCAGCTCTGTGATTTAGCAAAACCCACTCCTATCCCTGGATTGTAGATTTTAGAGAAAAGATGAGCCAATTAGAAAAAGAACCCCTGTCCCCATTGTCTTCTAAGAAAAAAGAAATCTGGAGTTCAACCTCTACCTGAAGTTAGGAAAACTGGTTGGATGACTGGTTGGTGGAACCATCAGGGAAGGATAGTGAGGCCTCACCAGGAGGGCAAACGAACCTCAGTTCATCATCAGGGCCCAAGGTTTCCCACTGATGGGCTCCTGCAGGGAACACGGCTAATATTGGACGTGAGATTTGGAGAATAATGACTGAAACTGTGGGTACAAACAAAGAGCAATAATCCCTCCACAGTAAAAAACATGGGCTATCACAGCTTCTCAGGATCCTGGGGACTGAGGCATTCCAATAGCCATGGAGTAGTGTCACCTGGCAGCTGGTACCAGGACCAGTTAGTACAACTTAGCCTAGAAATGAGAAGCAAGGTCAGAAGACGGAATGGACTCTGCTGTACTGGCTTCCCCTGGTGTTGGGAGCTGGACTAACACATCTCTTTGGAACTGCAGACCCTGGTGTACTTAAATAATTCATTAGGGCAGGTGGATATTTGCGCAATTTGTGGGGGGAAATAGTAGAGATGTATTCATCTGTGTACCAAATTAGTGTAGCATATACAGTTGGTTACAATACTATATATTTTCATGTCTATACATATGTATATACACACAAATATATATAAATACACATACATATCTATTCATGTATCCCTACATGATGCTTACCATATATTTTCAACTAGTTATTTAATATAATAATTATTAGATATTTTCCATATCTATATATCTATCTCATTCCTTTTCATGGCTATGAATAATTATACTGTATAGATTTATTATCATTTATTTAACTAGTTCCCTATTGATAAACTCTAAGTTGTTTCCAGTTATTTACTATTACAAACAATGATGCAATAAGTTATTTTTGTATATACATTTTTATTTATCAGTGAGATAAACTTATAGAAGTAAAACTGCTGAAAAAACATATGTGCATTAAAAAAGATGAGATATTGCCAAATTGTCCTTCAAATAGTTGCACCAATTTATACTCCTACTAATAATGTATGAACTATTTCCCCAAAAGTACAGAAAGTTAAATGTAAATATTTTCCACTCTAATGGTGAAAAAGTACTTCATTTGATGTTTCATAACAATCCTAGGAGATATAAATTATTTCCCCAATCTTTCAGATGAATAAACTAAGACTGACAAGGACTGTATAATTTATCATATGGCTAATAATTATTTTTATTTTTTATATATTTTTATTGATTTCAGAGAGAAAGGCAGAGGGAGAGAGAGATAGAAACATCAATGATGAGAGAGAATCACTAATTGGCTGCCTTCTGCACGCCCCCCACTGAGGATCGAGCCCGCAACCTGGGCCTATGCCCTGACCGGGAATCGAACCAGTGACCTCTCAGTTCCTGCGCTGATGCTCAACCACTGAGCTACACCCGTTTGGGCTATATGGTTAATAATTAAATGAACAAAGATCCAAACCTTAATATATTTGATCCCAAAGCTTATTCATTCATAAAAGTAATAGAGTTTCCTGTTTCAAACATTGTTCTATATAGGTTGCATATATTTGCTCATTTTATCTTTATATAAAGATTTTAAGGTAGATGAAATTAATATCCCCATTTTACAGATGAAATAACTGTGGCAAAGAGAAATTAATTTACTTGCCCAAGATCACATAGCTAGAAAGTGGCAAAAACAGGGTTAGAACCCGTTATTTGGCTCCCATTTATTTTTCTTTATAGCAACCTCTTTAAAATATTTTTGTTTTGCAAAGAGAAAAATTCACCTCTGCAAAGACACAGGCTCTACATATAAATGCTTATTAAAAAAGAAAAACATTATGAGCCCTGCCGGTGTGGTTCAGTGGCTGAGTATCAACCTATGAACCAGGGGGTCACAATTCAATTCCCAGTCAGGGCACATGCCCTGGTTGCTCAGTGCGGGGCATGCAGGCGGCTGCCAATCAATGACTCTCTGATCACTGATATTTCTCTCTCTCTCTCCCTCTCCTTCCTTTCTGAAATCAATAAAGAAATATTTTTTAAAAACCCATGTTATGAGGAAATAAAATTTGGCTGAAGAAAAAATATCAATTCAATGGGTTTCAAATGGTTACATACTTTTATTTTTTCTTTAATTTTTGTTGTTGTTGTTGTTAATCCTCACCCCAGGATATTTTTCCATTGATTTTTAGAGAAAGTGGAAGGGAGAAGAGACAGAGAAAGAGAGAAACATCGATGTGAAAGACACACATCAATTGGTTGCCTTCCACAAGCACTCCAACCAGGACCAGGGATCGAGTCTGCAACTGAGGTACGAGCCCTTGAGCGGAATTGAACCTGGGACCCTTTAATCCTTGGGCCAAAGCTTTATCCACTGAGCGAAACCAGCTAGGGCTACATATTTTTATATTCACCCAATAGAACCCCTTCTTTCTTCTTTCTCAAATTTAAATTTGACACTAACTCTTAGGGTTTGCAATGATTGTCAACAAAGCTCTAGGTCTTTCCTATGCACAGCTCCATAGCTGTCACACATTTTGTGATACAAATTGAATCACTTAGGTAGAGGGAACAGATGTATGACAGCCATTGTATCCTAAGCTGCAAAATATGATGGGCAAGTGTACACCTGTCCAGTATTAGAGTTGATGATGATTTGAATGGAAAACTTAGAAAAAGGGGGGAAAAGCATTCATTCTTCTAAAATCTGCTTTTATAACAATTTTAATAATGATATTCTAAAATAGGAAAATTTAGCATTATTTTATTTTATTGATTGATTTGAGAGAGACAGAAACATTGACTTGTTGTTCCGCTTATTTATGCATTTATTGGTTGCTTCTTGTGTCCTGATAATGTTAGTTTAAGTAAAGGGAAAAATGCTTTTTCATAGTATAAGCCCTATAAATTTGTGTTTTGTAAAGGAAATTAAAATGGACTTCCAAAAATACTGTGTATCTAGGCAACAATTTACAAGTGAAATGAGATGAAAATACCTGTACCAAATAAAGTATTTTACTAGATTTATCATCTGTGAATATATTCCAATAGCCACATAAGCATAAATATATACATGTATTTATATAACAACTTAGAGGTAAAAAGAAATAAATTCACATGAATAATTAATTCTACTACATTATTTCAGCTGGAAAACTCAAGTGGTTTCAAAGTTTCTTGGGCTGAGAAACAGGAGCAAGCATTGTCCTTTTAAAAAAACAGAAATCTCACTGTTTTTTGCATAATCTGTTGTTACAAAGCCAAAGACCATGTCAAAAAAAATTGCCTCATTAATACTGAAATAGGATGCCATTAATTAGGCTTATTAATGGACTTTGGAATGTAGTCGGTACTTTAATGGGCTTTCAAAAGCAGTCAGTTCTTAAAGGGGTTTTCTTGCTTTGGTCACCATTGTTTATGAGAATTACTCTTACAGCTTTCTCCAGTTGGTCAGTAATGCCAAAAAATGTTCAGAAAAGACTTTATGCTATCCTTTTTATAATAATTTCACATTTGACATGATTTAACCTTATAATAATTTTCAAAAATTAGAACATCCCTGATATACACTAAATGATCAATTACAGCCAGTTTACTCCACCTGAATAATTATTACTATAACCAACATTTTCTACTACTTTTCTTAACTCTTGCATCTTTTTCTCCCTGGTAGCCAGGCAATGTGACTATCCCTCCAGACTTGTAAGTATGAGGAATCTGAGTAGGTGGGCTCAGAGAGGTATTGGAGTACCTTTAAGGGCAATCTGATAAAGAAGCATACAATTCTAGGTCAATACATTTGAGTCCCATGAAGTTTAAAGTAATTGCATACAGAGTTACATTTGATTGAGTTTGTTTCTGTCACCTACTTTCAAATACATATTAAATCATACTGTTAAGCTACTAGTATATCATTGAAAGAATCAGTCTACTTGGTTTGTTGAAAGGTGGATTAACCAAAATAAATGTTGCAGAGTGGTCAAAACAAGAGGAAAGTGTTCATTCATTCATTCATTCATTCAGCAAGTATTTAACAAGTCAGCTCCCTAGTGAATTCCAGGGATATAGCAGGGAACAGAGCAGATGCAGCCCTCAGGTCTTAAGGCATTCACCTTCTCATGGGGGAGACACACAGTTAGTGATAAGTCAGTAAAATATAAATAAGTATGTCACATGGCACTAAGTGACATGAAGGAAAATAAAGCAAGGACAGAATTGTCAAGGGGGAGCTTTTAAAAGAGAGTAACTACAGAAGGACTTTTGGAGGTGACATTTGAGTAAATACCTGAAGGAGATCAGGGAACCTTCCATGGGGATATGTGTGGGGACAGCATTCTGAGTGGCAGGAGTGGCAAGCGCAGGGGCGAAGAGTGTGTTCATGGCCCTCAAGGACAAGTGTGGATGGCAGCAAAAAGCATAGGAGGGAGACTAGGTCCAAGATGAAGTCCAAGAGATGATGTGGGCCTGAGCTAAAGTCAATGTTAGAGTAGGGAACCATTGTGTTTTTGAGAAGAATAGTTTAATGACCTGACTTAAAAGGGTCTCAAAGAATCACTCTGGCTACTGAGGTCTAAAGAGGAGGCTACTGACCATTTAGACAGTGGCAGCTTAACTCTAAGAGATGAATAGAAGTCATAGTATTCTTCATATTTTGAAGGTAGAGACAATAGGATGTGTTGACTCATTCAATGTGGGAGTGAGAGAATAACAGAATTATAGGATGACTCTGAGTCTTTGTTATAAGAAGCAGGAAGGATTGAAGCATTGTTAAAAAGAAAAATAAATTCAGGGAAAGAAAATGTAACATTGCACAGTACTAACAATGATACTGACCAAATCAAGGCAGGAGATTATTCTCATTGCTTATAATTACCATGGAATGAACAGAGAGGATCCCCAAATTGGAGAATATAGTTTTTCTTGGAGTAGGTGCTTATTATGAACATACTAGAGGCCCAGTGCATGAAAATTCATGCACTAGAGGGGGGATCCCTCAGTCTGACCTGCCCCCTCTCACAGTCTGGGAGCCCTCAGGGGCTGGAGGTGATCTGGAAATCATGGGAAGGTAATGCCCCCCATCACACTTCTGCTGCTGCCACTGCTGGCAGTGCAAGCCTCGGCCACCCCTGGGTGGCTGAGGGGGCTGAGGGGACTAGGGAACTATGGAGGCAGGCACTCAGCAAGGCTGGGCCTGCCTCAGGGCAGACCCGGCCTTGCTATGTGCCTGTCACCCTGGCAGGGCTGAGGGGACTGGGCGCTGCCATCTCGTGGCTATGGGCGCTGCCATCTTTGAGGTTGGGGCAGTCAATTAGCATATTCCCTCCTTATTGGCTGTGAGCCCCACCATCTTTGCAACAGTGTGAGGGTCAATTAACATATTCCCTCTTTATTAGGACTAGAAACCTGGTGGACAAAATTCATGCACTGGGGGGCGGGGTGTTCCTCAGCTCAGCCTGCACCCTCTCCAATCTGGGACCCCTAAGGGGTTGACCAACTGCCAGTTTAGGCCCGACCACTCCCAACTGCCCTTCCCTGCTGACCTGATCACCCCCAACTGCCTTCCCCTGCCAGCCATCTTGTGGCTGTAGAGCCACCATCTTTGAGGGTGTGGCAGTCAATTAGCATATTCCTCCTTATTGGCTGTGGGCACTGCCATCTTTGCGACAGCATGAGGGTCAATTAGCATATTCCCTCTTTATTATATAGGATTATAAATATTTTTTCCAGCTAAAATTCAGAAACATCTAATTTTAAAAATTATTCTGGGAACTTAGGTTTTATTATTAAGTTCATCTATGGGTGGAACTTCCACCCACAGATGAAATTATTCCATTGGGAAAATACATATTTAGCACCTAATATGTATTTTAGCCACTGGACAATTTAGGCAGGAACATTAGACATTAGGGACATAGTTATGAATAACGCACACCCTCTTTTCTCCCCTTTACATTTTTTTCTAGCACTCTGACAATGCAGTCCCTGATATAAATAGAACATAAACATGTGAAAACTGATTTAGCTGGAAATGACTGAAAATAATCCTAATCTGAAAAAAAGAAAAGAATGCCAGCATCTGAAATTGATGTTACATATGTAATATGACCTAGGAGAGAGTGGGCCATTCATATTTACTATGTAAAATGTTTCCCATTATGGATGCATTTCAACTGTGTCTCCTTCTTATTAGGAAAGTCAGATGCACCACATTTGTGCTCTCTCTGGGATTCTGGAGTTCAGAAGGACAGGGCAACTGTGCATCAATGCAACCTAGCTATGCTAACTTTAGACAGGAGGAGGAGGAAGGTGGCACAGAAATCTGTGGGTGGGTTTAAAATGTCACTAAATCAAAATGACTCTGGCAGTACAGGAAATTGGCAGAATTAATCAAAGGGATAACTTGGAAGGAATTCACAATGATGAAGAGGAAAGCATCTTATTGTCACTGGCTCCCAGAGATATGGAAGCAACATTTAACACACTTTGCTCACATCTTGCCCCATACCTGTCAGGAGCACCCAAGTTACATGCAGTGGACTATTTCTTGGCATTAACAACAATCTACCTAATTTAGTCTTGTCTTTTCCTTTTGTTCCCCTTTTTCTTTTACATATGTGGATTTTATTGGATAGAGGAATCCATGTTTACATCCCTTCTTTATAAAAACTACTTACATTCACATTGACCATACTTTACTACCATACACAATTTCTTGCCTTATTTCTGCTTCTGATTTATAGGTAGTAAGTTCTACAGGATTCAAGTTGAAACAATATTAACAATGCTCACTTTTACTAACGCCTTCTATAAGTATTTAACATATTTACTTTTTTTAAATTTGGATTGTTTCTGAGAAATGATGCTTTTTATTGTTTTTGTTTTTTAAATATTCATTTCCTCCATTTTTTATGGATGAGGTCCTGAGTCATGGAGGTAAAGTACTAGGGAGTCACCCAGAACTGAAAATTAAACCTGTAATGCCTTCTTCTGCCCCTCCTGACCCTTCAGATCAATGAAATTTTACTTCTGAATGCTTTAAATCTTCAGAGACAAATCCAATAAGGGTGCTGGAATGCACCCCACCATTTCAGTCCAGTGTAGAGCAGAAGAGACAAAAGAGTGGGCCTCTCAGTGTGCCTTCTAATCAAATCTCTCACAAGTCCTCCCGGCTAAGTAGAGGAAATCTCAAGTTTTTAGCCAGACTTCAATTTCCTAATCACGGACTTCAATTCCCTTCAGTCTTTATGCTTGAGCTGTCCGTCAGCTTAGCGGCTCTGTCCAGCAGCGCTGGCAGATTTCTGTGCTAAATGTTCACATTGTTGAGATAAAGCCAATGGGGCTGTTCTCCTCTGGCTCTGGAAAGGCCCTATTGCCCTGAAAAACAGTCCTCTACCAGGCTCTCATTCCCACAGTGGTCACTGAAGCCAGAGCTTTCCTCTTTTATTATTTCTGTTACTCTGGTCATGGCATGTTAGCCCGTAAACAGATAAGTTTGGGAAATGTTAGTTTAACCAGACTTGATGGTGAGCCTGGCTCTGATGGATTTTTACAAACAATTTCCATTTGACTTTCACATCAGCCATAACATAAAAGTGATTTGTTGAGTGTCACTGATGACCTTTCTCCAGAAGGCTTGAGTCAGATCTTCAACAACAGTAAACAGCATCTATCAAAATCTTTCTGCATCACCGGGGAGCCTACAGCAATTGCCCTGCTTCTTCCTAATATCCTCTCAGTTAATCACCCCTAAAACATACACACACACACACACACACACACACACACACACACACACACACATACACACACTCAATATAATGCATTTTTGGCACTTCGAGCGGATGCTGATGAAAGTTCGAACTTTCTACAGTAAGATGGAATTTATCTTACCAAAAGCTCTGTAAGGCAATCTTTTATACACATTTTCCCCCTTCGGTATCCATGTTTACAGTGTAAGGATTTTTCCTAACAAAAAGAGAAGTCACTTGTTTGTGACAAGAAAGGATTGTTATCACATATACTGAATTTTCCCTAAAACTAGAGGAGGTAGATACAGTGGGAGGTCAGAAAACACTGGGAGAGAGTCTATTTAGACAATACAAGAACAAAATAGAATCCTATACTAACCATTGGGAAGAATTTGCTCCTAGAAAGAAATCTTTAGGGCTATTTCTCAAAAATGTTTTTCAATATGAAGTAGTTTTGTGTTTTCATCCTCCAAATTGATAGATATATATGTTAAACAATATCAAATATCATTACAATGAGTTCAATTACCACAATATTTAACATTCATTATCATAACATAACCTTACAAGGTGTTTTCCCTTCATTAATTATTCTATAATATGGCTGTGCCCCTGATCCTTTTGGGGTATTTTTTATGATGCTTATTCTGGCTTACAATTATAAGGCATTGTTCACAAAAACTATACAAGTGGTATTCTAAGTAATTCAAACTTTAATGTAAGAAAAATTCCAGTGAAGTCAAAACTAACCCATAAAAATGGTACAAATAATCTCTCACTCACTGAGTAACTTGACACCAGAAGGGTCATGCTGCACAAAATATTCCTGGCAAAAACTAGATGACCACTTGGAAAGGATGAATATGTGCAACCCACAACAAAGAGATAACTGCAAG
This sequence comes from Myotis davidii, assembly GCF_000327345.1. Taxonomy (NCBI): domain Eukaryota; kingdom Metazoa; phylum Chordata; class Mammalia; order Chiroptera; family Vespertilionidae; genus Myotis; species Myotis davidii. The sequence continues at coordinate 3,685,755 of NW_006286243.1, read as the reverse complement.
AATAACCCTGTGATGATCCATTTCAAGGCACTTTGATGCTGATGAAGTTCAAAATCCACACTGATAAAGTTAATTAATATTTCAGGACCAACACAATGGAGGCCACCCCAGTAGCCCAGCCACACCAGCCTGCACTTATGGGCAATGCACAATATTGAGAAAATTTGACACCAATCACTACATTCCATCTCAGCTTGAGCTAGTTTACCTTACCCTAGAAAACAGGAACTGCTAGCCTTATAGGGAAATCCATCACCTCCTAGCCAATCATGCCCGTTTCTACCTTGCCTCTTTGACATTCCATAAACTCATTATTGCCCAAAATCCCTTAGGAAGAGTGAAGGAAACACTGTACTCTCCCAACCCCTGGTTTGTTTTCCCTTGAATAAAAGCACAAATTTGTTACTAAATTGTTTTTATTTTGTTATTTTACAATACTAAGAAAAGCATGTTTAATGAAACTCAGTACAAAGTCAAGTTCTCAGAAATTCAAATAGGCAAATATTAATGCCAGAGTTGAGTAGAGTGAAGGAGGGAAAAGTAAAGGTGAGTTGAGAGTTTGGATACCTAGGTGGCTTTGTCCTAGGTGTAATTGATTTACAAGATTATGTTACAAATCAAGAGAGTTCATGGAACTTCCTGAAGGTCACCCATTGGAGAATGAGTGGCTGTGGAGGGTCTGGGGACCATAGATCTCTGTGAAAAATCTGATCAGAGTTACCTTTTTTTTTTTTTAGTCCTCACCCAAGAACATGTCTTTCATTAATTCTAGAGAAGAAGGAAAAGAGAGGGAAAG